>NC_033798.1:27274744-27347914 GCF_001876935.1 Asparagus officinalis
GCCGCTGTTCATCTCGAGGCCCACGCATACTCTCGTGATAAACCCGCTTGAGGGGTGTGAGGTCTCTTACCAGTGTGGTGGTCTGTTTTGATTTTAATATAGAGAGTTTTAATATGAATTTGCAATAACTAAAGTTACTAGTAATTCAAGTAGGCTTTAAGATTATATTGGTCTCTTAGATGGTTTGTACCAGTTTGATGCTCCTTTATTTGAATGACGAGATATATATATAATTGAGTTCTAGTTCACCATGTTGTGCATGGCTGACGTTTTGTTTAACTATGAGGTCATATGCAGATAATGGGCTTATTTGGGGAGCAAAATGGATTAAATACGGAACCTCATAGATGACTACTTTCGAAAAATAGTAAATCATTCGTTCATATGAGCTTAGTATACGTGCATGCGGACATATTTATTTTTTATTCAAAATTCTTTTTATACGTGGACATGTTGTTTTCTCCAAAAATAATTTTGTTAATAGTTAGGCAGCACACACGCAATACATGCACGCACATATGATAAGAATGTATGTCGCGTGCATATGAATGAGAGGGGCCTTTAGCGAGAACTCTGAAAATTTTAATCCACTTTGTATACATTTTCTTCTAAGAAAATATGAACAGTAAAGGATACCGAATGAAGTTTAAAAACTTTCATCCAAACAAATTGCTCTTTTACCCATGAATCCAGCAACATTTATTAATTGCTTCATTCACTTTGAGAATGTTATTAAAATATCATTTACAGAACCAATATATATAAGCCTACAGCTTCGGTGCTCCCTAAAGATTTGTTGGAGCACTGGTGGCATATCTGTAAATAATTTCCTTAAAAATAGCTCTCATATTTTTAGGTGGATAGATTTGGCGGTTAGGAGGTGTTCCACACCTAAAATTGTAATTAACTATAGGTAAAAAGGTTATTTTAGGAAATACAATTTAGAAGAAAACAGAATTTATGATTAGTTAGAATTCTCCAATTCACGTTATAATTTTTTACCGCCTTATCAAGTCACGCTCCGCCTGTAGAAAAAAAAAACTATTTGCTCCGAAAAACAAATCAATCAAACAAAGCAAAATATTATCGATAACTCACAGAAAATAGAGGGAAAACGAAACCCTAATTTTTTACCTGGAAGAAGACGCAGCTTAAGTTCAGGCTTTCAGCTCTTCGACTTTATATTAAACTCTTTAGTGTCTAAACTATTTTGGAGAAGATGACGCTCACGCCGATCCGCACTCGATCGCCGTCTCCAAAAAATCTCGTGAAGGCCATGAAAGGTAAGTCTTTTTCATTTTTAAAAAATGTTAATTATGTAATATGATCTATTGTCTTTAATTAGTGTTGGGACAAACGAATATTAGGCGCCTGACATATAGTTGCAGCAACTTATGCTTAAATTTTTTAATTATTTAGTTTGATGTAGTCGCTTTCGTTGCTTTCGTTGTAGATGTAGTAGCTTTCACAACAGCAACTTTCGGTTAAATTTTTTTAATTATATAGAATGATGTAGTCGCTTTAGTTACTAAATTAAAAACATAATCTCCATGTTTATAAGCTAATTAAAAGATGGCTACAATTTTTACTACAGAAGTTCTTACAGCTTGCATGCATGCACTTTCTCTATCACACATGAACATATGGCCATGGTGCAAAATTAAAGACTTTTAGTTTCAGTTCATAGTCCAAAGAGTCATAAATTTCATCATCTAATACTTAAAAATTATATGATGCTGAACTAGTAAATTGATGTGATCTACCATATGGAATTGTCTGTGATACAACTATAAACTTTTATTGACTTCTTTGAAAGAAAAAAAAGTCACAATCACATATATTTAAGCGATTTATTTAGGAGTTATAATTTTATTTTTCTTGTACTTATTTTTGATATTTAATTGAAATGTAGAAAATGTCAGAGAGGAGTCTATTGGTATTTATTGCAATCCAACAAAAATGTTCAATATCGTAAGTGGCTTAACAAATGTACAAAAACAAGCGATAGTGGATATGGGTTTGGGAGGTATTTTATATATTCCTGATATAAGAATGCGTCGTTGCCTTTGTTATTGGTTAATGATTAAGGTAAATATAGAAACACGTATAATTAAAATAAGAGATTACGAGGTGTCACTATCAGAAAAGGATGTCGTTTACTTGATGGGATTACGTGCTGAAGGTGATATTGTTATGCTTTGCAATGAAAGTGTTGACCCGGAAAATTTGAAATATTATGTTGAACCATTCACGAAGAAAATTACAATCCGACACCTTATAAATTGTATTGGTTCATCTGATGGAGCAGACGATCATTTAAAAAAATCTCTTCATACAATTGGGCTAGATTCACTCTTGACTTTTTATTTTCAAGCATTACAAGTCAGAGGAAAAAAATGCGAAGTACATAAATGGGTGTATGCTTCTGTTACAGGTAAATTCTTTAATTTAAGTGAGCTAATATTTTTGTTTTTACTATTTTATCTTATAATAACTATATATGCTTGTCATTTATATTAGCTGTGGTATTATGAGCACTTCAGATTTCCGGGTAATGACTTTGATTACAATGCTAAAAGTCTTCCAATAATGGCACATTGGACTGAGAAGCGATGTGCATCAAGAGAGAACTATGAAAATTTATTTGGTCGTGCTGATAACAAAATGTATCATGAATTACAAAAAAAAAGGTAGATAATTAGTTTGGTTATTGGATTATTTTATATTATTAAAACCAAATGTGCATTATTAATGTTCTTTCTTATAGCTAGTAGTAGTATTTGATTTAGCGATGCCTTACATGCAACAAGAAACAACTCAGGCTTCAGAAGGACAACATACAACAACATCCAATCAAAAGGTATGTGAGGTTTAACTATTGATTCTTTTTTTAGATTTCAACAACATCCAATCAAAAGGTATGTGAGGTTTAACTATTGATTCTTTATTTAGATTTAATCTAGCTTAGTACCCACTTAAACTTTTTATTATATTTAATTTTATCTTTGTAAATATGTTTTTAGGAACATTATGCTACTTTTGAAAATAAATTCAATGGTCAAGCTGGTCAAAGCTTGAGGCCAAATCATGGAGAAGAAAAAAAAGAGGCGAAGGAGGAGAAGGAAAAAGACGAAGAGGACGAGGAAAAAGATGAGGTTTCAGATGAAACATTTGATGACATTGACAAACATATGCTATCATTTCGTATGGCTTCAATTGAACGGAGTGTGCATTGCTTAGAAAATAATATAAAAAAAATTATGCTTGAAATTACACAAGCTATCTTCGAGATGAGAGATGATGTTTCCACGCTCAAATCCGACATCAGAGAAAGCAAATTATATTCAAAGGTTAAAATTTTGGTTATGCATTATATTACTTGTAAACTTCTTTTTTACACATATCCTAACTTAATTTTTTATCACCTCTGTTTCTAGAATCATATGCAGAGAATTGAAGAAAAATTATGCAATATTTGCATTAGTCTTAAAGGAGAATCATTTGAAAAAGAAAGGAGAAATCCACTTAGCCATGGTAGTAACATCGGAGAAAATAGTGTTCATGTAGATTTAAATATGGAACCTCTTAATATGGATTCAGAGTGGATGAATGGTGAGACTTATATGTCACCTCATCATGAGCAAAGGGAAAGCAGCAAGAAGCATCAAACTACATTAGAAAATATGAAACCATTAAGAAGTGTACAGAAAAAAATGTCATTTGCACAAAAAAAATCAAAGGAAGTTGAGGATACTATCAACATGTGCCAACGTAATAAACATTCACATGAAGAGAAAATCATATCTGCTTTTCAGGGAGCAGAAAAGGAAGATCCTGACTTACTACCTCTAGGACTTACACAAGATGAAGTTATTGCTATAACTTATTACAAGGCATGTATAAGGAAAGGAGAGAAAATTAAGTCTTTTGTTCAAATAGGTGATATCATTCTCACTGGAGAATATTTGAAGCCTTTGCTTGCAAGTGGAAACTTTGGAATTGATGCATGGTTATCAAATGAGGTACTTATTCTTTATTCTATACAAAATCAAATGCATTTGTGGTAATCGTAAAGTTATTCTTTGCATTGTGACTTTGGTTTGGTGAATGTAAGTAGTAACTTGGTGAATTAAAATTATATTTTTCAGATAATTGATGCATATACATATTTGCTTAGACTACGAAGCAGTAATCAGAACTTCGACAACAATAAGATTAGCTATCAATCATGCTTCGCGTATGGCTTGCTTCAAAGAAATGTGCAACAAGGAGTAACATCATCATTTCATAATATAAAAAAATATGCTAATGATGTTCGTGAAATAATGTCATCTGATATGGTATATTTACTATTATGTTTATATTCCCTACAAAGTTTCTCAAATAATTCAGTTGATAATTCTATGACTAAGTCTTTTTTTATTATCCATGTTTTTATAGGTGTTAGTGAAGGAAATCATTGGTATGTTGTTGTTATGCTCCCTCAAATCAGGAAGTTCCAAATCCTAAACTCGATGCTTGGTGGAATGGTTGAATCACAATACAAAACAGTTAGCATGAATTTTGTAAGTACATACTAAATACTCACATTCATTATTTTGAAAAGGCGTTGAGTTATATTAATGAACTCTCTATGACAAATATCATCTACTATGAATACAAATATCATCACTATCGTTAACTAATGTATCCATAAGTGAGTTGTCAATTCGAATGACTCAAAGTGGTACTTGTCCAGGCGATTAAAACCTGGAGGTGGAGGAGTTAATGCAGCTAAATTCAAAGCAGCATTAAAACGCCCAATAGTTGTGCGCTATATTCAAAGCAGCCAACAATTTAGAAGACATTAACGACCAATACAATTAGCTCTTGCATAAGAAACCATATGCGAAAACTGAGCATTAATTGGAAATCATCCATAAAAACGCCCAGAGCTACAAGAACACCGATCAGCTGAGAGCTTGCATGGAAGTTACAGAAGAAACAGTAAACCAAGGTTCTGGAATGAAAACAGATATTTGCCTGCATAAATTTTAAAACAAATTGTTTGAAGCTTTAATCTGAAAGTAGCTCCACGCATTACCAGAATTAGCTAGCAACTACTACATAATTACCACATGAAAGAAAGAAACAGAGAAATTAATGCTTGAGACACACTTCTAAGACATATGATACATTCAACGGTTCATCCATCACAAATCCAAAATTTGAACCCTATTAAGTTTAACAGAATGAAAGAGATAGCTTGTTTGCTTTATTTTCATTATAATGAATCCAATAAGCAGAATAACATGTCAAAAAAACTAAAGTTTAAGACAGAATAACATGAGAGTGTAGTCTAGCTAGCATTATTCCAAACACAAAAAGCAGAGTCCAGAAATTGTCCAGGTATAGGAGATGAAATAATCAAGAACAATCCTCGCTTCCAAATCTCTTAGGGCCACCTCATTAGCCTTTTCTCTTCAGTTATCTCTTAATCTTCCCATTCGCTCTGTTAATTCACAAATACCAATCTTGTTTCACTGCCTTCCACATTCATAAATACCAATCTTGTAATCTTTGTTGAAAAGAATTCGTAAGACCTTCCAAGCATCTGGGAATAAGAAACATTCACATTCAGATTCAGATACAATAATAAGCCATAAGATAAACCATAAGCATGTATAATAATATTATATACCTAGAATGTGCAAAGTTTTCAAGATAAAGTTGTTTCCAATCAATGCAGGTTGTAGTCTTCTTGTGACCATGTCTTATCAGATGGAAAATATCGCCTGTAATTGAAAAACATTAATTATTTTTACATTTTAGATAAGAGAATACGCAAAAAAATGTAATGATCATAATCTAATTAGAATTACCCAGTGTCGTTATTCACCTCTTGTTTGTCAATGTTGTTTACTGAAATACTTGGACAGCTCCGAATATTATGACATTGTTGGTTGCACATGCCACAGCGGTTAGTTCGTTTTTTACTGTATGCCTTCAATCTTTTTCTGGGTGCGCCTTTCGTCTTTGCTCGGATGGGATCTAGCACGATTGTTGTATCTCCATCCTCATCTACATTTATCTCACATGTTCCATTATCTGAGTTATAATCATTATATGCTTCAGATTTATTTTCCTTCAGTTTAAATGATGCTAATTTGCTATTAAGAAAATTCATAAGCTCAGAAAATTGATCTTCGGACTTAGCTGTCTTATAACACACTTGTTTTGCTAGTTTCAGCAATTTTTGGTTTCTAATTGCATGATCTGAGACTTCATTCACTATGCCATGTCTATCAGAAGCAAATCCAGCTTTAACATTTTTAGTCCACCGTGGCCAAATACAACACTCCGGAAATGATGTAATATTTAAATATTTCATTAAGGAAAACATATGACTGCACGGTGTTCCTTTTGTTTCTAGTTGCAAGCATTCACATGCTAACTTGACTAACTTTCCATTTTCCCATTTACAACAAACTATTGTGCGCACCTCTGGATTTGAGTCAATTGTGATAACAAAGTTGTGAAGTCCGTCCACAATGTTGTGCCCTACGATACAATATTTTTTTCCTTTTTGCATGTCAATTTGAATTAGATCAAAAATAGCACGTGTATAAACATCAGCAACATATAACTGTCATGCCCCGCTTCCCAAAATACCGGGAATCGGAACGTGAACAAGCCCGCGACGTATTAGATTAAGAAGAAATATACACTATCATTTTTTTTCTTTTCTTCTCAACCTAATACGCTAAGCGTCTGGAAACAATACAATGCAAAGGCACAGGTCCCCAATCACAGTAGCGAGAATATAATAAACAACACAGACAAAAAATATACATATCACAACTGAAATATCATCCGAGACACAAAGTTTGGGTCAAACATGCCCTTATTACAAACAGTTCAACTAAAATAAGAAAATACATAGTCTGACAAAATAAGAAGGAAGTACTGCAAAATAACTAAGTCCATCGAAAGACTAAAGGGTAAGGTACTACATAAGTAATCTAGTGTCCATCAGTGATTACGTAAAAGAAAAGGTTAAGCTTCCGTCTGTTCTTCTGTTCCACCTGGAAGACACTCCGGCTGGGCATACTCCTGCTCTAATGCATCATCATACTGGACCTGTCCGTCCTCTAAATCTGACGTACACCAGAGAAAACAGGTGTACGTCAGCGCACATAACGTACGGCAAGATCCCACAAGGAAAGTAGAAACGGTCGAACGACCAATGCAAGAACAATAATAATAATAATAGTAATAATCTAAATGAAATCCACCACCAAAATATAATAATCAGAAGAATCAAAAATCGATCGGGTAACGAGGTCCTGCAGCTAGCAATCAAACTAATCATCCAAGTAACGAGGTCATACTACTAGCCATTGTATAACAGGTCACTGGTCACATCTCACACAGAGTCAACGCTCCTGTCATCGGATAACTGGCTGTTCACAAATCCCCTACGCGCATCCAATACCGCTACACGAATCGGTCAGAGGACTACACGCAATCCGATTTCGGCCTGGTCCGAACTCAAGCAGAACTCGGGTGACTACACAAATTCACTGACTAAAGTGACTACACGAATTCACTTTAGCCCAACAAACCAACCCCAGTGACTACACGAATTCACTGGTGTGAGCCTGGAAGATACATCAACAGTCTTATCCGATCACATGAACACTAACTTCCCCATCCCAACTCTCTTGTTTTTTCTAAGCTAACTTATACACAGGTTTCTAAGTCTTAAACCGGACACACTAGGCCACACTAGTCATGGTTTTCTAACGGTTCTCAAGCATAACAAAGAGTAATAAACACAACTAATCATATACAGCAAGATCATAACATATCACATAATTAAAATTAAGAAACATAAATTATGAAAAATTCATAATAATCCCTTTTCTAAAATAACTCTTTTAAAAGATATTTATAAATGTTCTAAATAATTCCTTTTATAAAATAAATCCTAAAAAAATATTTATAAATGTTCTAAATAATTTCTTTTATAAAACTTTCTTAAATTACTGAAATTATTCTAAATTGATACTTATAAATTCTTTTAAATTATAATTATTCTAAAATAATTCTTTTGTCAAATAAATTCTATTGTTTTATTATAATTACTCTAAAATGATTTTTCACCAAAATAGTAATTATTTTAAATTGATTATTTTGTCAATAAAATTCTTTAAAATTATAAATTAATCTAAAATAATTTTATTTTATTTTATCTTTACAGTATCTATTATCAAAATATTATTTTTAGTATCATTCGTCAAATAAATCCGTGCAAGTCATCACAGTATATGTATTACAATATGAATGGTCATACATTATTGTCCACAGTCCATTTCGTTCACAACAGTTCTATACGTTATAGTTCTCAGTCCAATATGTTCACGACAGTTCCGTATTTGTAACGAATAATTATTCGGTAACGAGTTCGTATGTAAAATAAATTTGTGATCAATCTAAAATTATACTGAGCAAGAATAGGGATATTGCCTCGGGTTTTTGTCGAACGATTCGACTTCGACGGTGGGTCTGAGGCTGACGGGGCGGAGTTTCTGGACATGGAAGGCTGCTGTCGGGCTGGCGCGGTACTGTAGACAAGCAGCGGGGTGGTTGCTGGCTGGGCGGCGCTGGTGGCAGCTCGACAGAGCGCTTAGGGGAGGCGGAACTCGCTGGTCTTCGTCGGAGGAGGGAGAGAAAAAGAGAGAGAGAAGGGGAGAGAGAGAGAGAGAGAGAGAGAGAGTTGTGTACGAAGGAGAGAGGGGGCTGGGTGGGGTTTAAATAAGGGAAAAAATGAATAAAAAAATTGAAAAAAATAAAATAAATTAATGAATGCGGTGCGCTTGAAGCCATTTTTTTGAAAAGAAGAGGATGGAGAGAACGGGGTTGTTGGGGTAGCTGATGGGGGTTCGACGTGGGAAACAAAAGCTGGGGTTATTTTCAAATGGGTTCGGGTATTTAAACGAAAATAATTAAAATAAATAATTTCGGGTACTTAAAAATTAAACTAATTACATAATAATTATCTATAAGTAAAAACGTACATTTTGAGCTAATACAATAGTTGATATGAAACTGTCGAAAATATACCTGTATTGTACAATTAAACGGAAATAATTAATAATAAAAATATATTTACTTATGTTTAAAATGAAATAATTATGTGACAATTATCTACACGATAAAACGTACCAGTTATGCTAATACGACAGCTGATACGTAATAATACAATAATTTACACAAATAATACGTAATTAATAATTTAATATAATACAAGAATTAATACGTAATAGTAATAATAATACGACGTATTATTTAAATTAATATGTAATAGTATCAGTAACACAACGGATAAATCCTAAAAATTTTCATTGCACTAAATTAATTTATAAATATAAAAACCATTTAAATAAATATAAAACTTAGACTTTAAATCATAGAAAATTCTAGAAAATCAAGAAAAATACAAATACTCTTTTAAAAATCATAATTAAATATTTTAAAATACCAAAAATTTATTTTAACTAGTATCAAAATTTTACGGTCATTACATTCTACCCCCCTTAAAACAAATTCCGTCCTCGGAATTAAAATAATAGTGATGTATAAAGAACCCAAGGACAGGGATCTCTCAACACATATAGAGAATGATTCAAATAACTGCATATTCATAAGCAGGGAGAAAGTAGGACAAGAACAATACAGGGTAAAGTACAAGATGTAACAACTAAGATTCAGAAAACAGATGAGGGTATCGTTGTCTCATTTCAGACTCAGTCTCCCAAGTCGACTCGCCAGGAGAATCTGGGTGCCACATCACACGAACGAGCGTGACGGTCATGTTCCGGAGAGTCTTCTCTCTTCGGTCTAAAATCGCCACAGGCGGCTTCTTGTATGTCAAATCAGGTTGCACCTCAATCTCCTAGAAATCTACGATATGACTCGGATCTCCGACATATCTCCGCAACTGAGAAATGTGGAATACGTCATGCACTCCAGCCAATGCGGGTGGTAATGCAAGTCGATACGCCACTTCTCCAACTCTCTCTAGTACGTCAAAAGGTCTCACATATCGTGGACTCAACTTCCCACGCATTCCAAAGCGAATGTTACCTCGGTTGGGGGAAATCTTTAGGAATACATGGTCTCCTGGCTGAAACTCCAAATGTCGACGCTTCGCATCCGCCCAATGCTTGAATCGGTCCTCTGCTATGCGAAGTCATTCTCGGATGATTCTGACGGCATCAACTGACTTGTCAATCAACTCTGGCCCAAAAATCTCTCGTTCACCAATATCGTCCCAACTTAAAGGAGAGCGACACTTCCTCCCATATAATGCCGCGAAATGAGCCATTCCAATACTAGCCTGGAAGCTATTGTTGTATGAAAACTCAACCAAATGCAAGTGATCTTCCCATGACCCGTGAAAGTCAAGCATACAGGCTCTAAGCATATCCTCCAAAATCTGAATGGTCCTCTCTGATTGCCCATCGGTCTGAGGATGATAAGCTGTGCTGAAACTGAGATTGGTCCCAAGACTCGCCTGCAAACTCTTCCAGAATTCTGAAATAAATCGGGTATCGCGATCCGAAACGATGCATACTGGAACTCCGTGCAATCGTACGATCTCTTCCATGTATCTCTGAGCAAGATATTCTGTTGACTGTCCTACTCGGAATGGAATAAAGTGAGCCGATTTGGTTAATCGATCTACGATCACCCAAATAGCATCATTCTGTCTAGTACTCCGAGGTAAGCCAGTAACAAAGTCCATGGTAACATGTTGCCACTTCCATTCTGGAATAGGCAATGGTTGCAAAAGGCCTGCGATGCACTGATGCTCTGCCTTCACCTGCTGACATACAAGGCACTTCGCCACACTACGAGCCACAACTCTCTTCATACCACGCCACCAAAAGTTTAGTTTCAGATCCTTGTACATCTTCGTACCTCCAGGGTGAATAGAGTACGGTGAGCTGTGAGCTTCCCGTAATATCTCCTCTCGAACATCTCCTTCTGGTACGCAGATACGACTCCCAAATCGTAAGGATCCGTCCTCATGAACAACAAATTCTGGCCGAAGACCAGACGATGCTAACTCTCTGCACTTCTGAAGAAATGAGTCACCTGATTATGCAGCCTTGATTCGCTCGACCAATGTCGATTGAATCTGAAGATTCATCAAGAAAACGGTGACTCCTAGAAGAAAAACTTCTATACTCATATCTCTCACTTCCTGCTGAAGTTTCCACTGAGCCGTGAGGGTCATGATTGCTGGCAAACGGCTCAAAGCATCTGGTACTACATTAACCTTGCCAGGGTGGTACTGAAGGTCAATGTTGTAATCTACCATCAGTTCTAACCATCTACGTTGTCTCATGTTGAGCTCCTTCTGAGTAAATATATACTTCAAGCTCTTGTGGTCAGTGAATACCTTCACTTGCTCTCCCAACAGATAATGTCTCCAAAGCTTAAGAGAAAAAATCACAGCTGCTAACTCCAGGTCGTGGGTAGGGTAATTCTGCTCATGCTTCTTTAACTGACGAGACGCATACGCTACCACATGACCATCTTGCTGAAGTACGCATCCCAATCGTCTTCCTGATGCGTCGCAAAACACCTCAAAGTTTCCACTCTTATCTGGTATCGTCAATACCGGGGCAGAAATCAATTGAGACTTTAACTCCTCAAACGCCTGCTCACAAGCTTCGGACCAGACGAATTTAATATCTTTCCTCGTAAGAAGCGTCATCGGTTCCGCAATCTTCGAGAAATCCTTGATGAAACGTCGATAATATCCAGCTAATCCCAGGAAGCTCTTAATGTCGGACACCGACTTAGGGGTAGGCCAATCTTTCACTACAGATACCTTCTCCGGATCCACTGATATGCCGCCTCCTGACACCACGTGTCCCAGAAACGCTATACGATCTAGCCAAAACTGACACTTACTATACTTGGCGAATAGTCGATGCTCTCTCAAGGTCTTCAGTACGTACCGCAAGTGCTCTGCATGCTTTGCTTCATTCTTAGAGTACACCAGGATATCATCGATAAAGACTTCTACAAACTTGTCCAGCACATCATAGAATACCAGATTCATCAGGTTCATAAATGTCGCTGGCGCATTAGTCACACCAAACGACATCACTAAGAACTCATAATGTCCATATCTTGTCCGGAACGCAGTCTTGGGAACATTAGAGTCCTTGACTTTCACCTGGTGATATCCACTCCGTAGATCCAGCTTAGAAAATACTCTCGATCCTCCCAATTGGTCAAAGATATCATCAATACGGGGAAGAGGATACTTATTCTTCACTGTCACAGCATTCAACTCCCGGTAGTCGATGCACATCCGCTTGGATCCATCCTTCTTTCCCACAAGCAACACAGGTGCTCCCCAGGCCGATACACTGGGTCGTATCAAGCCTCTCTGCAAAAGATCATCCAACTGAGTCCGAAGCTCGGCCAACTCAGCTGGAGGCATACGATAAGGAGTCTTGGAGATCGGAGCAGTTCCAGGCTTTAATTCTATGGAAAACTCAATTGCTCGATCCGGTGGCAACCCATAAATATCGTCGGGAAACACATCTTCAAATTCCCGAACTACAATTGGCTTCTCGGGTTCCACCTGCATAGCAACAAACGTCGCCTTCTTCGGTCTAGCTCTATACTCTACCGGTCCAGCCGATGTACTACCACTGAGGAATTCAAACCTCGGGTGATCCGGTATCTCGAATACTACGCTCCGACGACGACAATCAATGGTGGCAAAGAACGATCCCAACCAATCCATTCCAAATACTGCATCGAAACTCGGCAGATCAATCACCAGGAAATCTGCAAAGAGCTCTCTCCCGCTGATGACTACAGGGCATGATTCATAACCACTGGACGCTACTAAAACACCACTGCCAGTATTGATATTCCAGCCTGTGGTCAGAGGAGTTATAGGAAGAGAGTGGGCGGTCGCAAATCGACGAGATAAGAAACAATGGGAAGCCCCAGAATCAAAGAGTGATAAAGCCGGAACAGAGGAAACAAGGACCTTGCCTATTTTAGGAGAGGGTAATTACGACTAAGCTTAGTACTCATAACAATTCCTATCATGCTTTCATCAGGTAAGGCTAGATAAGGAAAAATTCATATGCAAGTAAAACTAAGAATGAACAGTTCTTACCAGTGATAACTTGATCGTTCGCCTCAGCTTCCACAGCTGACATCATGAATGTTTGACGTGGAGGTTGCTGCGTTTGTGCTTCCTGATAAAGCTGTTGTTGTGGAGGGAGAGGTCCAGTTCGAGGGTAGGATCTGTGCTGGGGCTGTGCTGCTGGTGCAGGTCGAGGTGGAGCTGGAGGAGCTGCTCGAACTGGAGGTGGGGGCAAACGAGCCTGCTGTTTCTGAGGACAATCTTGACTCATATGGTCGGGGGACCCATAGCTGAAGCATAGATGAAGACGCCTAGGGCAATCCTGCTGAGTATGACCAGGGTAGCTACAATAGGAACACCTCACCGAAGGCTGGCCGCGAGTCTGCACTCCCGGGCGCTGATAAGGGTGACTCTGATGAAATGGCTGACGCTGAGAATGCTGCTGCCTCTGCGGGTTCTGCTGCTGCTGTCTCGGAGGGAGACGCTCGACACTTCGGGTCGGAGCTGTTGGTGTCCTACTCTGAATCAAGTGTGAATCTTCTGGTTCCTTCTGCACGCTCTCAATCTCACGTGCTGCATCCAATACGGCGTCGTGAGTCGTGAGAGCCCTACCAGCCAAAGCCAATCTGATATACTTGTCCAGACCTTTCTGGAACTGGTGCCTCCTGATAGTGGGGTCTGTGACCAAGTGTGGAGCATATCGGCTCAAGGAAGAAAATTCAGCCTCATACTCGTCGACTGATCGACCCCCTTGCTTGAGCTCGACAAATTTACGCAGGAGCTCATCTCGGGCCGATTGAGGAAAATACTTCCTATTGAAGCGATCAATGAACGTCTCCCACAGAATCGGCCTCTCTAGGTGTGTCTTCTCAGCAGCCCACCAGATTCGAGCTGTATCTGTGAGCTGGACATCCATAAGGTCTACCCACTCTGCAGGAGCAATGCGGGTCACCGTAAGGATAGTCTCGGTAACTTTCAGGAACTCTTCTGCTGCTAGAGATCCTTCGGCACCGGAGAAAGAAGGAGGTCGCATATACCGAAACTCCCTAACACCAGGTTCTGTACGAGGGGGAGGCTGGTGAGGCTCCCGCTGCAAGTTCCCAGCCAAATGCTGTTGATTCGTCGCTAGTCCCTGAATCATTGCCAAAAGTTGGCGTGGGTCCACTTCGGGCGGAGGGACATCACTACTGGACGGGTTACCATTGCTACGTGTACCCACCATGGTTCTGAAGGGAAGGCAACAAGGATCAAAATTATTGCAGGAAAAATCAAGTTAAGATCAAAATCGAAATTGGTTAAGGTAGGGACGGAAACAAGATTGGTCAAGATACTAGGATAAAGGCTAAGTATAGTCTTACGGATGAAATATGATATGCGTCTAAATTATTCATTATATTCTCACTGGTAGGAAATCGGGATCGTGACCGGGACCTTGACCTGCATAGGCCACCAATAAAACCTGTCACGCCCCACTTCCCAAAATACCGGGAATCGGAATGTGAACAAGCCCGCGACGTATTAGATTAAGAAGAAATATACACTATCATTTTTTTTCTTTTCTTCTCAACCTAATACGCTAAGCGTCTGGAAACAATACAATGCAAAGGCACAGGTCCCCAATCACAGTAGCGAGAATATAATAAACAACACAGACAAAAAATATACATATCACAACTGAAATATCATCCAAGACACAAAGTTTGGGTCAAACATGCCCTTATTACAAAACAGTCCAACTAAAATAGGAAAATATATACTTCGACAAAATAAGAAGGAAGTACTGCAAAATAACTAAGTCCATCGAAAGACTAAAGGGTAAGGTACTACATAAGTAATCTAGTGTCCATCAGTGATTACGTAAAAGAAAAGGTTAAGCTTCCGTCTGTTCTTCTGTTCCACCTGGAAGACACTCCGGCTGGGCATACTCCTGCTCTAATGCATCATCATACTGGACCTGTCCGTCCTCTAAATCTGACGTACACCAGAGAAAACAGGTGTACGTCAGCGCACATAACGTACGGCAAGATCCCACAAGGAAAGTAGAAACGGTCGAACGACCAATGCAAGAAAAATAATAATAATAATAGTAATAATCTAAATGAAATCCACCACCAAAATATAATAATCAGAAGAATCAAAAATCGATCGGGTAACGAGGTCCTACAGCTAGCAATCAAACTAATCATCCAAGTAACGAGGTCATACTACTAGCCATTGTATAACAGGTCACTAGTCACATCTCACACAGAGTCAACACTTCTGTCATCGGATAACTGGCTGTTCACAAATCCCCTACGCGCATCTAATACCGCTACACGAATCGGTCAGAGGACTACACGCAATCCGATTTCGGCCTGGTCCGAACTCAAGCAGAACTCGGGTGACTACACAAATTCACTGACTAAAGTGACTACACGAATTCACTTTAGCCCAACAAACCAACCCCAGTGACTACACGAATTCACTGGTGCGAGCCTGGAAGATACATCAACAGTCTTATCCGATCACATGAACACTAACTTCCCCATCCCAACTCTCTTCTTGTTTTTCTAAGCTAACTTATACACAGGTTTCTAAGTCTTAAACCAGACACACTAGGCCACGCTAGTCATGGTTTTCTAACGGTTCTCAAGCATAACAAAGAGTAATAAACACAACTAATCATATACAGCAAGATCATAACATATCACATAATTAAAATTAAGAAACATAAATTATGAAAAATTCAAAATAATCCCTTTTCTAAAATAACTCTTTTAAAAGATATTTATAAATGTTCTAAATAATTCCTTTTATAAAATAAATCCTAAAAAAATATTTATAAATGTTCTAAATAATTTCTTTTATAAAACTTTCTTAAATTACTGAAATTATTCTAAATTGATACTTATTCTAAAATAAATTCTTTTAAAATATTTATAATTATTCTAAAATAATTCTTTTGTCAAATAAATTCTATTGTTTTATTATAATTACTCTAAAATGATTTTTCACCAAAATAATTTATTATAATTATTTAAAATGATTATTTTGTCAAATAAATCCTTTAAAAATCATAAATTAATCTAAAATAATTTTATCTTATTTTATCTTTACAGTATCTATTATCAAAATATTATTTTTAGTATCATTCGTCAAATAAATCCGTACAGGTCATCACAGTATATGTATTACAATGTGAATGATCATACGTTATTGTCCACAGTCCGTTTCGTTCACGACAGTTCTATACGTTATAGTTCGTAGTTCAATATGTTCGCGTCAGTTCTATATTTGTAACGTGTAATTATTCGGGTAACGAGTTCGTATGCATAATTAATTGTGTTTTATTCAGATCAAAAATATACTATCTAAGAATAGCTATCTCGGTTTTTCGTTTTGCCCCCGAACATTGACTTCTTCGACGGGACGTAAACCTACCGAGTCGGCTTACCTCCGGTCTGAGTCTGACGGGGGGAGTCAGTTCTGACGTGAAGCTTGCCCCTTGTCGGGCGACTGCGCCCGTTGCGGTACTCCTAGACGCACCCAGCAGGATGGTGGTTGCGGCGGAGCGGCCGCTTCGGTCGGCAGCTCGACGACGCTCAGCGCTTTAGGCGAGTCAGCGGAGCTCCTTGGCCTTCGCTCGGAGGAGAACCTAGATGCGAGGGGAATTTACGGGAGGCTCGAGAGAGGGGAGGAGACTGACGAGCGTTTCTGCTGGTCAAAGGTAGCTGGAAGCGGCGGATCAGGAGCTGCAGAAACACAAGTCAGCATCAGGACGGCCGCGGGAAAACGGCAAGCGGCAGCTGCGTCGGATAGCACCTGACCTCGAGAGAGAGAGGAGCAGAGAGAGTCAGAGAGGAGAGAGATGAGAGGAGAGAGAGTTGTGTACGAAGGAGGAGGGTGTGGCTGGTGGTTTAAATAAGGAAAAATGAATAAAAAAATTGAAAAAATAAAATAAATAATGAAAGCGGTCGCTTGCGAGCCGTTGTTGTTTTAAAGAAGAGGAGGGAGGAACGGGGTTGTTGAGGTAGCTGATGGGGCTCGACGCGGGAAAGCAAAAGCTGGGGTTATTTTCAAATGCGGTTTGGGTATTTAAACGAAAATAATTAAATAAATAATTCGGGTACTTAAAAATTAAAACTAATTACATAATAATTATCTACAAATAAAACGTACATTTTTGAGCTAATACAAACAGTGTGATATGAAACTGTCAAAATGATGCTAATTTGCTATCAAGAAAATTCAATAATTAATAATAAAAATATATTTACTTACATTTAAAATTAAATAATTATGTGACAATTATCTACACGATAAAACGTACCAGTTATGCTAATACGACAGCTGATACGTAATAATATAATAATACAATAATTTACACAAATAATACGTAATTAATAATTCAATATAATACAAGAATTAATACGTAATAGTAATAATAATACGACATATTATTTAAAATAATACGTAATAGTATCGGTAAACCAACGGATAAATCCCAAAAATTTTCATTGCACTAAATTAATTTATAAATATAAAAACCATTTAAATAAATATAAAACTTAGACTTTAAATCATAGAAAATTCTAGAAAATCAAGAAAAATACAAATACTCTTTTAAAAATCATAATTAAATATTTTAAAATACCAAAAATTTATTTTAATTAGTATCAAAATTTTACGGTCATTACAATAACTCTAGTTTTCTTGTACAAGTTCTCAGATATGGAGTAAATTGGGAGGCTTTAGAGTCATCTGCTGCCTCGTTTCGACCTGATACACATCTATCATAGTGATGAATCATATCAACAAGAGTCATGCTATAGTTGAGATATTTGTGCAGAATAGAATTTATACTTTCACTGCGTTGTGTGCTTCTAAGACCTAAGAAAGTATGCCCATGTAAGTAGGTAGCAGCCCATAAATATTTTTTTTTCATACATTCTTAGTAGCCATTTTTTCTCTTTATTACCTATCTTATTAGCAAGAAGCTATTTCCATTTATTTTCAAACACTTCAGCTGTATATTTTCTTGAAATAAGGTCTTGGAAGACTTCTCTAACCGAATGATTTCTTATATTGTCATATAAGTTTTTTCCTATATGCCAAGAACACAACTGATGCTTTACGTCTGGAAACTCTGTGATTATAGCTTCACGCATAGCACTATCACCGTCGGTAATGACAGACAAAGGTTCTTTTTGATACATCGCCATCTTAAATGCCTTCAACAACCAAATATAGCTCGCAGTTGTCTCATTACAAACTACTCCACATCCAAATATTATTGTTCTCCGGTGATGGTTTAAACCAATAAATGGTATGAAAGGCATGGCATATTTGTTTGTTCGATAAGTACTGTCAAATAATAAAACATCACCAAAAGCTTCATAGTCAACTCTTGATTGAGAATCAGCCCAAAACAAATGTGTAAGATGGCCTTCATCGTCAGTTTTATTCAAATAGAAAAAATCTACATCTTTCCTTTTTCTTTGTTCCATCATATTCAATACAGTTTGTGCATCTCCATGTTCTATTATTCTTCGTGATATTTTACCCCACTTATTATAAATATCTTTTCTAATAAAACCAACCTTCTCATAACCTCCGTCTCTATACTCCATAAAATCCATAATTTTATTTTTAGGAATGCCACATTGTGCTAGCATATGAATTTCTTCCATTTGTACATCATCAACTCTTCGTTGAGAGCGAAGAAAGGGAACTTCATCTGGGCCTGCAAGCTCATGATTATGCATATCCCTTAAACTATAAACAAACCATCTCTGTGTTTCGTTATCAAAAAAAAATCTCAAGACATGCATTACAATTGCATCTGGATAATGACCGTTCTTTATATGTTCTATCTGCTCTATCCATATGCTTAGTTTCACGAATTCCTTCTTTAAAACAAACAAATTTGCGATAATAAAGATTGCCATTTTTATCATATCTCACTTTATCCCTTCGAATGCTAAAACCCTTCAAATTGGCATATGAATTATAAAACTCATACCATTCATTTTCAGTGGTATAGGAATTCAGAATTATGTCCTTGTATTCCATTAAGGATGAGCCTCAGGATTCACCTGTCATGCATATTAATTAATAAGACATTAGTAAAAAAATTTGTCATGCAGCGAAATATTAGCCCTATTAAATATTGTTGACTGATAGAAAAAATTGTTCTAAAAACAAGGTTCTTACAAGCAACATTGTTAATTGTTGGATGTCAGCATAATATACGTTTTCATAGTTTTAGCAAAAAATTCCAAAGTGGCCGGTCAACCTCACACCTAGCAAGATTTACTTTACTTTCTTAATCTGTTATAATTTGGCAAAACATAGATTATTCTCTTATTTATCATTATTGTGCACAGAAATTATCATTAAATTTTCATCATAATTCACTTGCTGTAATATTAGATTATTCTCTTATTTATCATAATTTTGTAAGAACACAATATCTATCTCTATCATCCTTGCTGTAATATTGTCAGCGCTTTTATATTGCGATGCAGATCAAATGGGAAATTGCCACTGTGAAGTTAATAAATAACATTGACCAATTTTTATCAACAACAATTAGAAACTTGCATAAAGTTTGAATGCTTTGGTGCTCCTAAAATCGTTTTTCATTTTTTTTCAATTAAAGGGTAAGTTCATACTTTATTTCATTATCTTCTTCCATTGTCACTGTTTTAAAGTCCAAAACTACTATTCTACATAACAGCTTCACAATCCATCAATAAAATTATTTTAAGATCTACAGAGAAAGCCTAGAAACTCCTATGCGTCATAAAAAATTAGATAACCATCATTAATTTAGGAGTGTGATTTAACAAATTAAGACTACTTCAAACCCAGTTCCCCCAAACTTATTTAGTTCCCAATTCTCCTGCTCATGTTCTGAAGCTTCCTAAACTTAATCAATTTTTTAATGGAAAATCTAGGTCTATGTTTTGACATAAAATTTATTAAAACCCACAAATAATTGACTATTCTCATTCCTATTACCTATAATAATGGCGAGGAAGAAAATAAACGGGGCAAAGTGAAAAGCAACGATTATGGTTTAGACCAAAGCAGAAAGAGGTAGGAATGCAGATGGTAGAGGAGGAATTTGATAGTCAGATGGTAGAGAAGACGGGGAAGAAGAAGATGAGAAACAATAAGGTCTTAATTGCCCTTGAAAGATACATCATTTACAAGAATGACAGTGGAACTCTAAATGCCATCGGAACTCCAAAATACAGTTTCAGGAGCACTGAAGCTGTCCACCCCCAAATAAACCCTAAGTGCGCATACAAAATCAAACCAACAAAATAGGAAAAAGAATGTTCCTAATTTCAAATCAGTACCATTCAGAGATTAGCTAACAACTTTTATCAATTTTCCCACAATTAGAGAAAAAGTTAGGGTTCTGATGAGTGATTACATACCTTGATCCTGTTCGAACTCGCCGTGGCTAAGGAAGAGACTCCTCTCAGGGAGCATGAGTGATTACATACCTTGATCCTGTTCGAACTCGCCGTGGCTAAGGAAGAGACTCCTCTCAGGGAGCGGAGAAAGAAAATAATTTCTCTATGCAATCGAACTCGCCGTGGCTAAGGAAGAGACTCCTCTCAGGGAGCGGAGAAAGAAAATAATTTCTCTATGCAAGGCAGAGCGAGCACAAGCGTCAATGGCAGAAAAAAAAAATTTTGAGAGGGAGAGATTGACGATGAGAAAGGGAAGAAGCAACGGAAGCTTTCAGCATATAAAGCAATTAGATAAGAATTTGGAAATTTAAAATTTTGAAAATAAGGGCTATTTTCGGAGCACCAAAGCAAACCTCTATATATAAATGACATTTTATAGAATTAGAATTCTTAGTAGGAAATATATGACATCACTTCATGTCCAATAAGTGGGATGACTTACAATTTGCAAACTGCATATACCCGTCACAATCACAAGAGACAACAAATATAGATACACAAATAAAAAAAGCATTTAGTGCCGAATTTAGCATTCAATTGGCACTCAAGAACAAAATTAAAATGATAACAAAAACATTTAATTGATAAGTAAATATATAACTGCAGAACAACATCACTTTTAAATATTCGATACAGTCATACACTTAATTAGTAATAAAAACAACACTTTATTTGAGACAATAATCTTTTACTTGGGTATATATTAAAGAAAAACAAAAAACCTAAAAAACTCATCAGAGAATTCCATCTCATCCTTCTCCTAACCATCCATTTTAATTGTTATAATATCTCAACCTTTAATATATTAGAAATATGGGTATGCTTGGTACCAAGCACAAATTTTGTGTTTGGTAGTGATGTGTCACATCCTCATCCACTCATTAACCATGTGAATGTGGTCTCATATTTGAATGAGTGGAGGGAGATGTGACACCTCACTACCAAACACAACTTTTTGTGTTTGGTACCAAGCATACCCATATTTCTCTCTCTCTCGCTATATACATATATATATATTATAATAATATATATATAATATACTTATATATATATAATATATATAATATAAGTATAGAGAGAGAGAGAGGAGAGAAATATGGGTATGCTTGGTACCAAGCCAAAATTTGGTTTGGTAGTGATGTTTCATATTTCTCATCCACTCATTACACATGTGAGATGTGGTCCCACATTTAATGAGTGCAGGGAGTTGACACCTTCCAATACCAGCACAACTTTATTTGCTTGGTAACCAAGCATACACCATATTTTCTCAATATATATATTATATATATATATATATATATATATATATATTATATATATATATTATATATATAATATTATATATATATATATAGTATATATATATAGAGAACTAATTATAATAATTAGCATATATTTCTACCATATATTTAGTAACTAATTCAAATCACAAATAATATCAAATCCCATAGTCTCATTCAAGCGTTTCTTTTAAAAATGAAAGAAACCAATTTTCGATTTTGTATTTTCACGTAAATAAAATATTCATCAAAAACTTTTTCCCAATATCCAAATTTTTTTTTTGATCTTCAAACAATATATCAGGTATTTAATCAAGTCTCATCCAATATTTATTTTATTTTAATTTTTATATTATGTTTTTAATTTTAATTATTATCAAAAAAATTTAGATTTTTAGTTTTAATTCCTATAAACCATTCTCCCACATTTTATCTATTACCCAAGGCACTTTTTCTTGGAGAAATATTATTCAAGTATTTATTATGGAATCATTGATTAGTTATTTCTAATTTTATATTTTCAATTATTATCTTTTATATCTAATAGTTGTTGCTATAATTTTTCTTAGAATAAATTACTGCATACAAAAAAATAATCTCTGATTTTTTTTATCTTCAACGCATGGCTCTTTTATTGCATGAAGGAAAATAATTTTGGTATTTAAAATACCACCATCCAATATAATTTTTGTTTTTAATTTGTGTATTTTTGTTTTCGATTTTAATTGTTATCAAAAAATATTATTTTTTATGATCTTGAGTTTTAATTCTGAGAAATAATTCTCTCATATTTTATATACGATCCAAGGTACTCTTAATTGAATAAAGATGATTTAGGTATTTATTCTACAAATCCTAAAATAATTATTTTTAATTTAATATTTCTAACATTTTTATATTCAATTATTGCATTTTTAAATTTTCTCTGGTAAACATTATTGTAGGAAAATAAATCAGTAATTTTTTTCCTACCCATAGTACCTTTGTGCTTCGAGAAAATAACTCAGGTATTTAATATAGCTTTATCATGATTATTTATTTTATTTTAATATATTTAACATTTTTATATCTAGTTACTATTTTCAATCATTATTCAATGTGTATTTCGATTCAATTTTTAGGACTTGATTTATTGAATATGTTATAATAAAAGATATTAAATTTTTTTAAATAGTAATTATAAAATATATTTTCTAATATTAATTTTGAATTTTTGGATTTTTTATTTTATAAATTTGTGAAGTTTATTAAATTCAAAATCATTCATGTAAACCAAGAGTTCATGAATTCAAATATGTGGGAATTTTTTATCTTTTTAAATATGATGACTTAAATTAAAGTTTTTATAAAGATAATTTAATTTTCTAATTTCTAAATTATAATTTGGATTTTTAATTTTTAAAATTTTTTTAAAATATATATTTTTTTAAACTATTTCTACTATTAAATGTTTTCCCAAATAAATTAGTTTCTAAATTTGCAAAGTTAATTGAATTCTTTATTTTTTTAGATATTTGTGAAAATTTATGTTTGTACAAAATAAATTGTGTTAAAAATAAAACTAATTTTAGTAATAAGTGAATTAAATAATACAAAATTTTAGTAAATTTTAAATTATCAAATTAATCTTATCAAATACAAGTTAGGGATTAAATTTTACTTTAATTTAATTGCTTAATTTAGATAATATACATAATTTTAAAAATTATTTCAAATTAATTTGAATTCAGATGTAATACCAAAATTGTTAAGTTCAAATTACCAAATTATCTTACCAAATACTAGTTACCAATTTAAACTATCAAATCTTACTTTAATTTAACTACTTAATTTAGCTAATTTAGATTGTGTTCAAAATTTTTATAAATTATTTTAAATTATTATAGTTTAAAATATATCTGAAGTAATACAAAACTTTTAGTAAATTTCAAATTATTAAATTAATCCTACCAAATACAAGTTACCAATTTAAACTACCAAATCTTACCTTAATTTAACTACATAATTTAGATTGTGTTAAATAAGTTTCAAATTATTTCAAATCATTTTCGGTAGAATTATTTATAAAATAATAACAAAATTAAAATAAATTTCAAAATACCATATTAATATTACCAAATACAATTTGCTAATTTAAACTACCGAATCTTCTTTAATTTAACTACCTAATTTTGACCATGCTCACAATTGTGAAAATTTAATTCGCATTTTTAAAATTATTCTAAAATTATAAATTTCACCCAAATAATTTAGTTGACAAATTTAAAAATTTTAATTTGAATTATTTTCATTTTTATATAGTTGGAAATTTTTATTTTCCTAATTTCCAAATTTAATTTGGATTTTATTCTGTTTTGTTGAGTTGTGATACTAATTAAATAGTTATCTATATTTATTATAACAACTTTATATTTAGATCTAAATTCTATTACTTAACATATATAAATAATAAAACTTGGATACTAATCATGAAAATAAAATCTTAAAATCATAACTTACCTTAAATAGCTGAAAACAAAATTTGAGGAGTTGAGATTTGATATTACACAAGCATTGTTGTGAAAGAGAGATGAGTTTTTAAAGTAAATAAATTTGTAGGTAGGAAATGATAATTTAATTTGGTGGTAGGTAGTATATATTTTATAAAATATGTGTTGGTAGGTGTTGTGTAGGTGTGTATATCTCCAATAAGTTTTTTATTTTTTATTTTTATATTAAATTTCAAAATTTTTAAATATAAATAATTAAATATTGTTTCAAAATTTTTTAATGTATTTATTAAAAAACCAACCACATCATTCATTACTATTACATGATTGACTATTTATAAATTTGAATATCCATATTTATTATCAAGTATAAGATATATTGAAATTTAAAAATGATAGGAATGATTTGTTTTATAACTAAAATAAAATATTAAATATATTCATTGTCAATAAAAGTAGGTAGTTGAGGCCCCAAGAAGATGGTCGAATCTATGACTGAGGTCGGTGCATCCTTTGCCGCTTAGGGGGATGCCACAGGCTAATGGAGATCCCGCCTCTTCAAGTAGCGGAGGAAGTGACCGCTGCTACTGCTACTATTATCTAGCTCAAGAAGCCAAAATCATCGTCATTGACAATTGGTACCGTAGTAGAAAAGAGGGGGTCAAGACCGACATGGCCAAGCCTGAGGAGGCCGAAGCCCTTAAAGGGGGTGAGGTGGCCCCAGATGCACCTGCTGAGTCAGTCCTGTGACGCCCCTGGGTTCACACAAGGCTGCAGTCCAAGGTAAAACTAAGAATGTCAAACCTGCTATGCACCACACCGTGCAACAACATGTTTTACCATCACAATTAACATCTATCTAGTAGAGTCAATAACAGGTGTAGGTACAAAAGCAAGTAAAAGATAATACACGAAGGATTGATGAAATGATAATAATCAAATTAATGTCTCATCACCCAACATACAGAAATACATAGTCAAGGTTTGAGTAGATAAACTGGAATACTCAACAAGTCTCAAATACAAATATCTGACAAGAAGGAAATAAGGCACACAACCTTTACAACTTCTAGAACAATACTCTCAAATGTCTAAACAAAAGTCTACTGTGGAGCTCCAAAAGAAAATATATAACTAAATAGACAGCTGAAGCTAAAATACATCGCCATCAACCTGCGACTCTCCGGGCTCCTGGCTCATTACCTGAAAGGGGGGGGGGGACAACGAGCGTCAAAGCGCTAGCGAGTAACATCACAACCAACCCAAGGGAACATGGCTCGTTGTATAAGAAAATACAGATAATACGCAATAGATCTAAAATCATTGATCATACTGAAGAGGATTTTAGTATTTAGAAATTTACAACACGAGAATAGGTACGTCGAGCGAAATAATCCAAACAAGGAAACCCTCATGTATATACCTTATATCTCAAATTGTAAGCCCCTAAACACCAAACCCGAGGTTCTAGTACAGGAACAATAATAGAAATACAACAAATATCAGAGCATAAATACAGTGCCATGACATAGCCTACATGAATATCATGTTATTACTTACATGAATATCATGTCAAAATCTACATAAGTGTCATGTCATAAACTACTGTGAGAAAGACATATGCATGGTTAAGAACTATGTCCGATACAGGAATTATATACTGTAGTTTCCAAACTCATGGAATAAGTAGCAAATGTCCAACACAGAGGACTGCAATGGATTATAGTCCAACACGAGGACTTCTATGGATTATAGTCCAACACGAGGACTTCTATGGATTTTAGTCCGACACGAGGACTGTGAAAATTGTGAAAATGTCGCTGAGATATATAGTGAAATCTACTTATATCAATTCACACTCAAATCAGTGTGTAAATCCCCAATTGGTACCCTCAGGTCATCTATCATGCATGGATACGTAGTAAGACTAAAAACAAGAGTCACATAATAGGCAAACTCTCGAACATGAGAAAAATACACAGAACAGGGATCTTTGCTCCAGACTGTGCGGCGGTCGACCGCCCCGGTCGACCGCGCTCTGATACGCGCCTGGCGGTCGACCGTTGCGGCATCGCGGTCGACCACGCAGAGCGTCGCGGTCGACCGGGGCAGTCGACCGCAGACGATTACTGCCCCTTCTGTCTGCTCTGCGGTCGACCGCAGCGGTCGACCGCAGAGTAGACAGAAGCCCAAATCTGGGTTCTGCCAGCTCAAAACCTGAAATAAAATTTGTGTAAACTGGACTTTAGCATTTCTAATATGTCATATGACAGGTAAAGACGAAATTTCTACATTTAAAATCATTACCAAGATCCCACACATAATCAAACATGATTTATATATTGCTAATCATATAAACAATCAGAATTTAACTCTTTTTAAAACATTTTCAGATCTAGATCTCTTCAATAAAGTTCATTTGTGAGCTTTTAAATGCCGAAACATTTGATTTTCATATTCATATGTCATAAGGAATCTATTGATCTATAAAATACGATTTTAGGCCCATAAAACCAAATAAAACTCAAATTTTAAACATGACAACAAAAAAGCGGGTGAAGTTGGGCGAGAGGTTTACTCACCTTTGTGAAACAAGCTCCTTAGATCTGCGAGGCGTGATCCCTTCGCTTGAACCCAACAAAAATCCGCCTGAAAAACCTTGAAACTCCTCCAAAATCACCCAAAATGAAAACTAGGGTTTGAGGGGAAGAGGGGCTAGGGCTTCTGTTTTCAGATCAAAAGAGGCTCTCTCGGGTCATTAGATCATATAGCTAACCCCTCAACCCGAACGAAACCGTTAAGACCCAAATCTGAGAAAACAACCTGTCGCTGCGTGGTTCGACCGCCACGGTCGACGTGCCCGCTAGAAAATTGCTTGCTGGGAGATAATTCATATGTTGGTCATTTTACTTGATTCCTCTCACATAGAATCACTTGATGGTTTCTCAAACACAGATTATCACATTCATTCTGATATATATATATATATATATATATATATAATATATATAATATATAATATATATATATATATATATATATATATATATATATATATAATATATTATATATATATATATATATATATGATTATTTATCACCAAGGAATTATTATTACTAATAATTCCATATATTCATTATAAAAGTTCCGGGTTTTACATCTCCCCCCTTAAAGAATTCGTCCTCGAAATTTGGAAATCATACGGATCTCGAAATATGAACTACTAGATGAACATATAAAATTATTTATATCTAACGATCTAAAATGGTAATACTCCTGCTCGAACCCTAATCTAGTGGAATTAGTACAATCGGGTAAAAAATCAAACAAGGAACCCCCCATATATATACCATGTTGTTCCGAAGCATTAAGAATTAAGCACGAATATTCCCATTCTAGTGTTAAATGTAAATATAACTAAAGATATAAACATCATACAAGATACAATTCATAAAAATTTTAATTTACCTGTTCGAACAGGTGTGGGTAGTCGCGACGCAAATCCTCTTCGCGCTCCCAAGAAATCTCATCGGTTTCTAAGTCTCTTGTCCTCTCTGGCAAGAATACTAACCGGAATCTCGACAGTAGTCAAATCCTCCTGAAGCTCAATCTCTGGCGCATCCAATACTCGCTGCTGCTCCTCATCATGCAAGTGTTTCTTGAGCATAGAAACATGAAACACATTGTGTATACTAGATATCGATGCTGGAAGATCTAGTCTGTATGACACAACTCTAACACGCTCCAGAATCTGAAATGGTCCAATGTATCTCGGCGCAAGCTTCCTCCCTCGTCCGAATCGCTGTACGCCTTTCATAGGCGACACCTTCAGCATAACTGAGTCTCCAACCTGAAACTCCAAGGGTCTTTGTCTCTTATCGGCATAGCTCTTTCGCCGACTCTGAGCTGCTAGAATCCTCTCTCTGATCAAGGCTATCTTCTCAGTAGTCTGTCTCACCAGCTCCGGTCCAAGCATCAAGCTGTCCTCCGGCTCGGTCCAACATATCAGTGACCTACAAGGTCTCCCGTACAATGCCTCATACGGGGCCATACCGATCGTCGCTTGATAACTATTATTATAAGAGAACTCGACTAGTGGAATATGATCCTCCCAACTGCCCTGAAAATCAATGACACAAGCTCGCAACATGTCTTCCAACACCTAATTTACTCTCTCTGTCTGACCATCCGTCTGAGGATGGAAAACACTGCTAAAAGATAGACTGCTGCCAAAAGAGTCCTGAAAACTCCTCCAAAAGTGTGAAGTGAACACCGAACCTCGATCTGATACAACCATGTCTGGAACTCCATGAAGTCAAACTATCTCCCTGATAAATATCCTCGCATATGCCTCAGCGGTATAGGTAGTCCTCACTGGAATGAAATGTGCCGACTTCGTCAACCGATCCACAATCACCCAAACTGAATCATTCCCCTTCTTTGACTTCGGCAATCCTATAATGAAGTCTATAGAAATGTCCGCCCACTTCCACTCCGGAATGGGTAAAGGCTGAAGTGTTCCTGCCGGTCTCTGATGCTCCGCCTTCACCTGCTGACAGGTAAAACACTTAGCCACATACTTTGCAATCTCCCTTTGCATACCACTCCACCAAAAGTGTCTTTTCAGGTCCTTGTACATCTTAGTAGTCCCTAGATGTACAGTGTACCGAGTACGATGAGCTTCATCAAGTAACTTTCTCTTCAGCTCGGCACTGGCTGGCATGACTAGTCTACCCTTCATCCGGAGACCTCCATCTGCTCCAATGATCCAATCAGTCTTAGGCTCCTTGGAAATCTCCTCCTTTCGGATTTGAATCCAAGAGTCTCCCAACTGAGCTGTGACAACTTTGTCACTCCAAGATGGCTGCACTGACACAGCTCCCAAAAATGCATTGGTTCCTCCAATCTCGGGTCTAAAATCAAACTGGCTAAGAGTGATAAGATCCCGATGTAATGAACACCTCAAAGCTGAAACCTGATGTCTACGCTTCCTACTTAAAGCATCTGCCACGACATTCGCCTTCCCCGGATGGTACTGGATCGCGAACTCGTAGTCCTTAATAAACTCAGTCCATCTCCTCTGTCTCTGGTTGAGTTTCTTCTGGGAAAAGAGGTACTTCAGACTTTGATGGTCTGTGAATAACTCAAACTGCACTCCATATAGGTAGTGCCTCTATGACTTTAGTGTAAATACCACTGCTGCTAACTCCAAATCATGAGTGGGATAGTTCTGCTCATGCACCCTCAGCTACCGTGAGATATAAGCTACTACCCTCTGAGTCTGCATCAATACGCCTCCCAAGCCTGCCAACGATGCATCTGTATATACGACGAATGTCCTGTCGCTGCTTGGAATAGTCAAAACCGGCGCTGTAGTCAACTTAGTCTTCAAAATATCAAAGGCCTTCTGGCACTCCATGCTCCATATGAACTGTACACCTTTCTTCGTAAGGTGTGTAATAGGCGTCGCAATCTTCGAGAAGTCTTGAATGAACTTCCTATAATATCCAGCTAAACCCAAAAAGCTGTGAATCTCTGTCACCGTCTTCGGTGGCTCCCAATCAAGAACTGCCGTGACCTTAGCCGGGTCCACTGCTATGCCCTCTCTGCTGATGACATGGCCAAGGAATCTGACTTCTGAAAGCCAAAATTCACATTTGCTAAACTTGGCATACAACTGATGCTCCTGAAGAGTCCTCAACGCTATCCGTAGATGCTCCTCGTGATCCGCCTCCGATCTCGAGTAAATGAGGATATCATCGATGAAAACGATCACGAACTGATCCAAGAAGTGATGAAAAACCCGGTTCATCAAGTCCATGAATACTGCGGGTGCATTGGTCAACTCAAATGGCATGACCAAGAACTCGAAAGAACCATATCGAGTAAGAAAGGCGGTATTGGGAATATTAATCTCCCTAACTCGCAACTGATGATAGTCAGAATGAAGATCAATCTTCGAGAAATACTGCGCCCCCTGTAACTGGTCAAACAAGTCATCAATCCTAGGTAGTGGGTACCTATTCCGGATAGTGACCTTGTTCAACTCTCTATAATCTATGCATAGTCTCATACTACCGTCCTTCTTCTTCACAAAGAGGACCGACGCGCCCCACGGAGAATGACTCCGGTGAATAAAACCCTGAGCTAATAACTCGTCCAATTGGGTCTGAAGCTCCCTCATCTCAGCTGGTGCCATACGATAGGGTGCGCGGGATATCGGGGCTGTGCCTCGCTGCAACTCAATACAAAACTCCACCTCTCTCACCGGAGGTAATCCAGGTATGTACTGAAAGACATCCTGATACTCTGAGACAACTCTAGTCTCCAATAACTCAGCACCCTGATCCTGTCGCATCATCTCCTCGATGTACGCCAGAAATGACTCCGTAAATCGGTTGCCCTGACTCCGCAAATCGGTTGCCCTGAGAGGGGGCTACAATCATCTCGGACCCGTCGGACGCTCGCAACTTGACTGTCTTTGCAAAGCAGTAAATACTAATATGGTAGGAAGATAACCAATCCATTCCAAGGATAACATCGAACTCGGACATATGCAACACTATCAAATCAACTATGAACTCTGACTCGTCTAAACTGACGGTACACCTCCTACAAACGCTCTCCAGAAGCGATACCTCACCTAAAGGGGTGGAAACAGATAAAGGGGTGTCTAGAGGCTGAGCTACGAGCTGGAGTCTAGCCATAAATGCATGTGATATGAAGGAATACGAAGCTCCCGAATCGAAAAGAATACGGGGAAAGAATCCACAAGGAACGTACCCTCCACTACGGCTCCGCTAGCTCCATGGTCATGGGGAACCACTGCATATACCCTGCCTATGACTGAAGACTGCTCTACTACTGGAGGTGGAGAGTATGGAATAATCTTCCCCTGAGGAACATCCTGAACTGCTCGAATCTGTCCCTTAGTCCTCTGTGCTGTTGGCGGTGCCTCTAGCCTGTTCTGCTGGCCCTGCCCTCTGCCCTGCTATCGCTGCTACTGCTGCTGGTTCGGACCCCTGCCCTGTTGAGCTCCTGCTGGTGCGCTATGACACTCCGACGCCTTATGCCTGATCTTGTGACAGTTAAAACAAGATCCCTGAAACTTGCGCTATTGATGCGCTCTCTGATCCTGCTGGGGTCCCTTTTTATAAGGGCCCTGATACTGCTGCTGATGCCCAGAGAAAGATCTCTTGTTCTTGCCCTTGTCTCTGCTCTGCCCTGCCTTGGCCTTCCCCTCCTTATCCTTCTGGAACATAAAAGTCTCAATCTCTTGTGAAGTGGCGGCCTCAGCTACATCCCTAACTGAATAGAATTTCCTCGAGACGAGGTATCGGCGGAGATTAGGGTGAAGCCCTGCCAAGAACATCTGAGCCTGACGCTCTCCTGTCTGCCACATGAACCTACTCTCAAAATCTGCAACTGTCATGTCCCCCTGAGTCAAACGGGATAACTCAAGCTCCTTCCCAGTCTGTGCTGCCGAAGAAATGTACTGCCCATCAAAGAAGTAAATAAAGTCCTCCCATGTGAGGGTCATCCTCTGCTCTGGAGTAAACTGAAGTCGGTACCATCTCCCGGCATCTCCCTTCAGGCTGTAGGATGCCAATCTCTGCTTCTGGACTGAATCTACACCGAGTATGTCCAGGATATTGCCCACATCCTCCTTCTACTTATGGGCTACAAGAGGGTCTGGTGACCCCTGAAATTCTGGTGCCCTCATCTTCTGGTACCTCTCAACCATACGGAGCCAAGCCTCCTGCTCTGTGGCTCTATCTGGGACTGCTAAAGGAACAGCTGCAGGCGCTACCTCTGGGTCTCTCTCTCTGATTGGGACGGCTGGTATCCCCTGAGGTGGAACTACTGGAGGTGGTGATGGTGCGATATGACCCGCCACAAGCTCCTCAAGCGCTGCCATCCTAGCTACGATGGGAGCCATGAGATCAATAAGGTATTGTGGAGCCTGCTGCGGCTCAGGTGGTGCCTGCTCCTGCTCGGGTGGAGCCTGCTGCGGCTCTGCCTGAGCAGCTCTGCGAGTACGAGGCCTACCACGTCCTGCCATCTCTCTGATCATAAGAAAATAAGAGTTTATGAGTCAAAATAGACCTTCATAAATAACGTATCACAATACAATTTTCATGACATATAGTATTTACACAAATACTTAAAATTTATACAAAATAGTCGTCAAAAAAAATTTTTCTCAAATTTTGAGATATACGCATATATCGTCCTCACTCATACTAGGAACTCCTTACGGACTCTATACATGAATCCTAAGAAACTCTATCCTAACTCCACGACTCGACACAGGATGATCATAAGGATATTAGAACTAGAGCTCTAATACCAAATGTGACGCCCCTGGGTTCACACAAGGCTGCAGTCCAAGGTGAAACCAAGAATGTCAAACCTGCCATGCACCACACTGTACAACAACATGTTTCACCATCACAATTAACATCTATCTAGTAGAGTCAATAACTGGTGTAGGTACAAAAACAGGTAAAAGATAATACAAGGAATACTGATAAAATGATAATAGTCACATAAATATCTCATCATCCAACAGATAACCTGGAATACTCAACAAGTCTCAAATACAAATATCTGACAAGAAGGAAATAAGGCACACAGCCTTTACAACTTCTAGAACAATACTCTCAAATGTCTAAACAAAAGTCTACTGTGGAGCTCCAAAAGAAAATATATAACTAAATAGACAGCTAAAGCTAAAATGCATCGCCATCAACCTACGACTCTCCGGGCTCCTGGCTCATTACCTGAAAGGGGGGGGGGAGGACAATGAGCGTCAAAGCGCTAGCGAGTAACATCACAACCAACCCCAAGGGAACAAGGCTCGTTGTATAAGAAAATACAGATAATACGTAATAGATCTAAAATCATTGATCTTACTAAAGAGGATTTTAGTATTTAGAAATTTACAACACGAGAATAGGTACATCGAGCGAAATAATCCAAACAAGGAAACCCTCATGTATATACCTTATATCTCAAATTGTAAGCCCCTAAACACCAAACCTGAGGTTCTAGTACAGGAACAATAATAACAGAAATACAACAAATATCAGAGCATAAATACAGTGCCATGACATAGCCTACATGAATATCATGTTATTACTTACATGAATATCATGTTAAAATCTACATAAGTGTCATGTCATAAACTACTGTGAGAAAGACATATGCATGGTTAAGAACTATGTCCGATACAGGAACTATATACTGTAGTTTTCAAACTCATGGAATAAGTAACAAATGTCCAACACGAGGACTGCAATGGATTATAGTCCAACACGAGGACTTCTATGGATTATAGTCCAACACGAGGACTTCTATGGATTTTAGTCCAACACGAGGACTGTGAAAATTGTGAAAATGTCGCTGAGATACATAGTGAAATCTACTTATATCAATTCACACTCAAATCAGTGTGTAAATCCCCAATTGGTACCCTCAGGTCATCTATCATGCATGGATACGTAGTAAGACTAAAAACCAGAGTCAGATAATAGGCAAACTCTCGAACATGAGTAAAATATACAGAACATGGATCTTTGCTCCAGACTGTGTGGCGGTCGACCGCCCCGGTCGACCGCGCTCTGATACGCGCCTGGCGGTCGACCGAAGATCCCACACATAATCAAACATGATTTATATATTGCTAAATCAATAAAAATCAGAATTTAACTCTTTTTAAAACATTTTCAGATCTAGATCTCTTCAATAAAGTTCATTGGTGAGCTTTTAAAATCTGAAACATTTGATTTTCATATCATATGTCATAAGGAATCTATTGTATCTATAAAATACGATTTTAGGCCCCATAAAACCAAATAAAACTCAAATTTTAAACATGAAAACAAAAAGGGGTGAAGTTGGGCGAGAGGTTACTCGCCTTTGGTGAGAAACAAGCTCCTAGATCTGCAGGAGGGTGATCCCCTTCGCTAAAACCCAACAAAAATCCGCTGAAAAACCTTTGAAACTCCTCCAAAATCACCAAAAACGAAAACTAGGGTTTTAGGGGGAAGAGGGGGTCTAGGGTTTCTGTTTTCAGATCAAAAGAGGGCTCTCTCGGGTGCATTAGATTTTATACTAACCCCTCAATCCGACCCGAAACCCGTTAAGACCCAAATCTGAGAAAACAACCTGTCTGCTGCGCGGTCGACCGCCACGGTCGACCGTGCAGCAGAAAATTGCTTGCTGGGAGATAATTCATATGTTAATCATTTTACTTGATTCCTCTCACATAGAATCACTTGATGGTTTCTCAAACATAGATTATCACATTCATCAGATATATATGATAATTTATCACCAAGGAATTATTTATTACTAATAATTCACATATATTCATTATAAATGTTACGGGGTTTTACAGGTCCATCGGTAGGGAAAAAGCCAGCAACTAAGGGGGCACCTCCTACCTAAGGGCTCGGGTGGTCGTTTCCTTATCGCATCGATGACGTCGATGTAGAGAAATAGGATCAACTGAGGATGCTTCTGATGGGATCATCCATAATTGGTCCCCCTACAATAGAGAGTCGCCTCAGTAGTTTAGATATAAACCCAAGCAGGACCTTGACAAGAGCGAATTGGTTTTGGAGTCTCAACTCACCCAAACCCAAACGATCGAGTAGTTCTACCTTGCCCGCGGTGATGAAATCCTTGTGTGACGCACCTGGGTTCACACAAGGCTGCAGTACAAGGTGAAACCAAGAATGTCAAACCTGCCATACACCACACCGTACAATAACATGTTTCACCATCATAATTTCTATCTCTCTAGTAGATTCAATAAAAGGTGTAGGTACAAAAGCAGGTAAAAGATAATACAGAAATCAACAGATGAAATAATAGAGATCAAATTAATATTCAATCATCTAGCATACCGAAGTACAAGTAAATGTCTGAAATAAGTAAACTGAAGTACGTAACAAGTCTCAAATACAAAATATCTGACAAGAGGAAATAAGGCACACAGCCTTTTCAACTTCTAGAATAAAACTCTCAAATGTCTAAACAAAAGTCTACAGTGGAGCCCAAAGGAAAATATAACTAAATAGACAGCTGAAGTTAAAATGCATCGCCATCAACCTGCAACTCTCCGGGCTCCTGGCTCATTACCTGAAATGGGGAGGGACAACGAGCGTCAAAGCGCTAGCGAGCAACATGACAACCAACCCAAGGGAAAGGACTCGTTGTAAACAGAAAATACAGTTAATACATATATATATATATATATATACATAAAATCACTAATCCTATTTAGGAAATTACAACACGAGCATAGGTACGTCGAGCGAAATAATCCAAACAAGGAAACCCTCATGTATATACCGGCTCCTGGCTCGTTACCTGAAATGGGGAGGGACAACGAGCGTCAAAGCGCTAGCGAGCAACATGACAACCAACCCAAGGGAAAGGACTCGTTGTAAACAGAAAATACAGTTAATACATATATATATATATATATATACATAAAATCACTAATCCTATTTAGGAAATTACAACACGAGCATAGGTACGTCGAGCGAAATAATCCAAACAAGGAAACCCTCATGTATATACCTTGTATCTCAAACGGTAAAGGCTAATCAAACCCGTTGAAGGCTGGGGGTTTGCCAAAAATTCCATGAGTATTATGGTCAATCATTTCAAACGAAGTGAGGAATCATAATAAAGATAAAGATAAATCAGTTCCATTAAAGAGAATCAAATGTCAAGGTTTTCAGCAAATAAAATCATACATCAAGCCCATGGCTAAGAACCTGCTGACTGAATTCAGACAGCTTCTCATCATAAGAGCGTCTAAGCTCCTCCTGCAACTCAGCTCTGACAGACTCTTCGTTCGCGGCTAAAGTCCTCACAGCAACCTCCTCTGTCTCAGCCAGTGTCTGCTTCAAGGACTTCAGCTCATCAGATAAAGCAGCATGTGCTTGCTGATTTTGCATCTTTGCGTCTTCCTTCTCACGGAGTTCTCGTCGGAGCTGATCTATCTGAGAATCAAGCTCCTCAAGGGAAGATGATCTAGTGGCAAGATCAGCCTCAACTCGATCTATGCGGCCCCGCTGCACCTGAATCTCGAGCTCGGCAACCATCCGAGTACTGCGCCATGTCTGTAAGCGAGCATCCAACTCGGCAGCAACGAATGAAGAGGCACCTGTATCCCGGAGCTCATGAAACATCTGAAGCTCACGCTCTAAGCGATCAAGGTCATCAACCATAGCCGTCGCCAGATCCGGACATCCTATGTCCCTAATCAAATTTATCTTGGAATCGAGGTAGGGCTTAAATTGGCGAAGAGAAAGTCCGTCGTGGAGGAGTTTGCCAATTATAGCAGTCAGGGAGGAGAAATAAGAGCGGACTTCTACGCTGATGATGATCTTCTCAGGGTCATTCCCCGATAACAACTCCTTAACGAGGACATGAAGCTGAGAAGGAAGCCCTACACAAAGAAGAGAAATTCGTCAAAAGCCTCAATAAGGAAATGAATGGCTTTGCTCAGTTAATTAAATTATACCTCCTCCCCCTCGAGTCACTGGGGGTGGTGGAGATGTAAGGACTGTAGCTGCATCGACTGGTGGAGTTGGTCGTACAGCCGGCTCAACAGGGTCAGCCTCAACAAAAGCCCCTGTTAGGCACAAAACAGAAACATCATATTATAGTTGCATTAGTCAAGGAATTGGCTAGTCCTATAGTTAGCTTGAGAAGAGGCACGCACCTTCAAAATAACCGTTCCCGGGAGTCTGAGGGAGTACAGACTCAGGAAACATATCCTGAGGCGGCTGGCCATCGATCTGAGGAGAGTCATACATGAAGCTGAACATAGAAGTGTCCATAGGCAGGCCCTCCCCATCGAAGTCATCAATCGAAAAATCTGACATAAAAAGATATAAGGGAAGAGGAAGGAAACTATGGCCAATAGAGACAAGTTACCTCTTGAAGATGTACCTGGAATCACCGAACTGGGTCCTTCATTGACAGACTCCCCAACATGGGCGGTCTCTGCAGGCTTTTCTACCTGGGGCGGTGAGTCAGGCTCACCAGGAGATGCACAATCATCAGGACTCATCTCGCCTTCCTCACGATATCCTGCATAGGATGGGAAAGCATGAGCCAGAAGTTCTAAACGATCAAGAAAATGATCTATAGAATAGACGTTACCTCCGTCACTAACAGGATCCTCATCAGCCAAGTCCATCTCAGATGCTCGTGAATTTGCATGCGGCTTGTGGGCTAATCTTTTCCGCCTATCAGCACGGACAGCAATCGAAGGTCTTGCCCGGGTAAAAGGACGGAATTCGTCGTCACTGTTGGTCGCTGTCCCTGAAATATCGAATAGTGGTCAGGAATAGCAATTTGGAAATGCAGAGAAAAAGAAAGATAGGTGACTAACCTTGCTCCAAATCTGCCTCGTAGTCTTCAGGGTCTCCGCCTGAGGCCTCTCCAGCAGAACTAAAGGCCCTGTGACCTTCTGCATCAAGTCGGCGGGTCTTGCCCCGCGCCCTCTGTGACCGAGCACCGTCCCGGATCACATGAGAATCAATCTGAGAGGCTTCTTCGGCCACCAACTCTTCAATAGGCTTCACAGGGACAGTCTTATTAGCTGCTAACAACCACCTGCAGCTCAAGAAAGTGAGGTTCAACTGTCGCTCAGCACCCGGGAGACTGAACCTAGCACCAGTGCAGCATGTCACGGTCCACAACCACGCACGAAGACTGTCCACCAAACCTCCATGAGCCCGAAGCTGCTGGCGCGGGTTCCCGACATAAAGCTGGTCATAACCAAACTGGCGAGCGAATCGGCAGGGTAGATATGGCTCTATAAAGCACTGATTCCCCACCCGGAAAGTCAGGTAGCCCGGCCTGATGTTCACTAGCCAATTAAAGCAGTCGATATCTAAATAAGTGCGATACTCCCTCGGCTTCTCCTCATCAATCAAACACTCGCCATACCGGCTGGAGAACTGCGGAAAGCAAGTGGAGAATGCCCAGCACTTGTGGACTTGTAGCTGACGCCTGATATCGGGGAATCCTCGGCCCTCCCACTCGCCATTCTCAAGCAGCTGTAGAAAGGGAACAGACTGGTCTATGGCATTCGGTACCGACATCACATCGGAACGATGAAGGACGAACCAAGCCATCAAATAAATATACGGAAGCTCCACCTTAATGGTAGGAATCTGAGTCGGTTTATCATCATCTCTCCGTGTAAAAGCACCAGAAATCTGCCGAAGCCCTCGATGAATGTTAGCAACCATCACCGGAAGAAGCGAAAGTTCCTTCTTGTAGGCAAGCTGAACGGCAGGATAGAGCACTTCCAGTGGCAGAGCGTCACCAGACTGATACGGAACCACACATTTCTTCAACCATATGGCGAGATAACCGGCAAGGAGAGTCATCGGACGAATCGGTGTGGTCGCATGATATAAGAACGATCTGAATTTAGTCCCTGCAGGAAAGCCGCTCTCGGAACTGCTAATGGTATAGGATTGGGCGTTAGTCTTATTCAGCAGCTCATTAACCTCTGAAGGAGTCAGCGGTGCCAGTTCACAAATAGATTGGCCAGAATGGCTCTCCAGATTCCTGAACAAGTATGATGCGAACTGCTTCAGGCTCACATTTGCTTTGGTCCTCTTCGCTAGGGGCTTAGACTGCGCCAAAGCAATGTGATAATGACAAGTGAGGTCCCATAAGGTCTCGTAGCGGTCGGGCATGCGATCCTTCAGCTGACTCAACTCATGGTTGGAGGGAAAGTACTCCTGGTATAACATCTGTCCCATGGGCAAACCAGAAATCTTGTGCATCTCATGTAGAGCCAAGCCCAACTCTCCGTGCCTGGTCAGAAAAGTGTTGGAATCTGGATTATAAAGCTCGCATAGGGCAAAGAAATGCTTCGCGCTTGTAGGCAAGCCATGCATAGTGGCCCGAATGGCTGCATAAAGACCGCAAGCATGTAACTCCTCGCTCCATCGGCTCAAGACATACTTCGTCATACGAGCCCACCAAAACCTGTCCAAAGAATGGACCCAACCATAGAATCTGTGGCGCGGTGCAGGCATCTCCCGTCCTAAGATAGCGAGGCGATTCCTCAAAGTAGAAGCAGTGGTGAGGAACTCATTGCGAGGCGGAGTATCTAGCCCCAGTACTCCAGGATGTAGTCCAACAATGTGATCTCGACTCGAACCAGGAACTGCCTGATGAGTAATATAGCCGCAGTGAACGCTCTCATGTTCCTTTGTCAAACTCCACGACATCTCCCGCTTCACAGCTTGGCGCCTGAGCTCAGTCAAAGAACGGTGTCGAGGAATCTTCGGCAAATACATATAACGACTGCCAGTCTGGTAAAGCCACTGCTCAGCCTCAATAAATACTGCATCGGGATCCCTGGTAGAGTCTCCAAACAAGAAGTCAGTCTTCCTAAGAGACTGAACGGAACTGGCATCCTGCACGAGAGGCGCATCTGTGATCAGCTGGCGAAGAGCTTGATGGCCACCTTCCCTCACCACTTGGATATATATATATATATATATATATGAAAACACTAATTCTATTTAGGTCATTACAACGTGAGCATAAGTACATCGAGCGAAATAATCCAAACAAGGAAACCATCATGTATATACCTTGCAGCTCAAATTATAATTACCTACGAATAAGAGGATTTTAGTATTTAGTAAATTACAACACGAGCATAGGTACGTCGAGCGAAATAATCCAAACAAGGAAACCCTCATGTATATACCTTATAGCTCAAATTGTAAATCCCTAAATACCAAACCCAAAATCTAAAGCAAGCACAATAATAAAAGAAGACAAACTCATCTCAGAACTTAATTACGGTGTCATGTCACAACTCTATAAGTGTCATGCCCAGTCTATACAAGTATAAGTGTTAACTCAAGGTCTAAACTAATGTCCAAAACATGGACAAAAAGGTAGATGTCCAACACGAGGACTGAAATGGATTATAGTCCAACACGAGGACTTCAAAGGATTATAGTCCAACACGAGGACTGAACAAACTGTGTACTTATCGATGAGGTAGGTGGAAAGATATACCTATACGAATTTCACACGCGCCTTGGTCTGTAAACTTAAACTCGTGTCCGCATGTCATCTCACATGTAAAGATGCAAGTTAAACAATAAATTTGAATATCAGCTATCCGAGGCGACTCCTTATGTCATCTCACATGTAAAGATGCAAGTTAAACAATAAATTTGAATATCAGCTATCCGAGGCGACTCCTTGTTCATATAAAAGCACGCAAAAATAGTAAACATGCCCAAACGGTTTTGGTTAAAATGAAACAACTCAAACAGATCCAAAACGAGGAAAAACTAGAAATTTCCTCGTTAGTCGACTCATGAGTCGATTAGGATTGGTCGACTCATTGGTCGACTAGAACAAAACACAAAACTGTTAATTTTCCCGTCAGTCGACTCATTGGTCAACTCATCAGTCGACTCATAAGTCGACTCATGAATCGACTCATTGGTCTACTGAGCAGAAAATCCTCAGTTTTTATGCATACAATGGTTATCTGCAAAATGTTAAACTAAAGTTCTTTTTAGTCATGTCATGCAACATATTTCTAATTCTAACCCATGTGTATCAACAGAAACGAGAGATTTGCAAGTAATATCTTACATTACAACCCTAAACATATTCATACATGTTTAAAAACGTATTAAAAACATTAAATCACCTGAAACCCATGTTTAAAACTAATTCCAAATCTGGATCTACCTTACAAAAATGTTGGTGAGCATTTTACTAACTGAAAACTATAGATCTTGTAGCTTATAATATAAAGCATCTACTTTTATTCACAAAAATACGTTTTAGGCTTAAAAATCCAAAATAAAACCAAATAAAACTATATAAACAGTGGGTATAGGGCTGGGCGAGATGTTACTCGCCTCTGGTATGCTAGAAAAACTCTTGGAATCCGCAAGAGAATGATCCCCTTTACTACACTGCACAAAATCCTGCTACAAACCCCTTCGAAACTCCTCCAAATCGCTAAAATCCGAGCTAGGGTTTGAGAGGGAGAGTGAGGGGCTAGGGTTTTGAGTTCTAAAGATGTTCTCGAGTAGGAGATATAATATATGAGTGGTCAAACCTGATACAAAACCGAACAGACCCGCAAACTAAAAGAAAACCCGAAATCAGCCCGTCAGTCGACTCATAGGTCGACTCATGAGTAGTCTGATTTCCAGATCCGTGCATGTTTTGCTAATTTGTCAAAACCAATGCACAAAACTCTATGAAAATACACTCACATATATCTAATAACTTGTTATCAAGTATATCCGTGGCCTCAAGCCATTTACCATAATAGAATTATTTATCCCCAATAATTCACATATACTACTAACAACAATACGTGGTTTTACATTCATCCCCCCTTAAAAGAATTTCGTCCTCAAAATTCAGAAAGCATATTCAAACAAATAATATTACTCTAGACAAGCATATAATGATATTTATATTTAACAATCCAGGATGACTATATTCCCACTCAACCCTTAATCAAATAGAACTAGTACGTCGGACGAAAAATCAAAATAAGGAATCCCCCCATATATATACCATGTGTTCCAAAAGGTTAAGAATTGAGTGGAAATATCCTCATTCTAGCTTTAAATATAAATATAATCACACAAATACTCATACATATAAATCAATTCACTTTCTTAATAAATGCAGGAAGTAGCGCTATATATCATCTTCGCGCTCTCAAAAATCATCTTCGATGTCTACACTTAACCATCTAAAATGTAAATACCCCCACTTAACCCCTAACTAAATAGAACAAGTAATCGAGTGAAAAATCCAAACAAGGAACCCCTCATATATATACCCTATGTTCTGAGTACTTAGGAGATAAGTGGTAATACCCTTATTTTAACGTTAAATATAAACATCGCCATAATTGAATCTATAAGCCATATATAAATCATCCAAAAAGCTTTAATTTACCTGCTCAAACATGTGTTGATAGTCACGACGCATGTCCTCTTCGCACCCCCAATAAATCTCATCAACGCCTCTTCGGTTCCACTAAACTTTCACCAAATGAATCACCTTGTTTCTAAGCCTCTTGTCCTCCCTGGCAAGTATACAAACTGGAATCTCAATAGTAGTCAATTGTTTCTAAGCCTCTTGTCCTCCCTGGCAAGTATACAAACTGGAATCTCAATAGTAGTCAAATCTTCCTGAAGCTCAATCTCTAGTGCATCCAAGTATACAAACTGGAATCTCAATAGTAGTCAAATCTTCCTGAAGCTCAATCTCTAGTGCATCCAATACACGTTGTTGATCCTCATCATGCAAGTGTTTCTTGAGCATAGAAACATGAAATATATTATGTATACTAGACATTGATACTGGAAGATCTAGTCTGTATGACACAGCTCTAATGCGCTCCAAAATCTGGAAGGGTCCAATATACCTCGCTGAACGCCTTTCATAGGCGATACCTTCAGCATAACTGAATCTCCAACCTGAAACTCCAAGGGTCTTCGTCTCTTATCTGCATAACTCTTTAGCAGACTCTGAGCAGCTAAAATCCTCATCATGCTCTGATACCAACTGTGATACCCCTGGGTTCACACAAGGCTACAGTTTAAGGTAAAACCAAGAATGTTAAACCTGCCATGCACCATACAGTGTAATTACATGTTTCACCATCACAATTTCTATCTCTCTAGTAGAGTCAATAAAAGGTGTAGGTATAAAAGCAAGTAAAAGATAATACAGAAATCAACAAATGAAATAATAGAGATCAAATTAATATTTCATCATCTAGCATACCGAAGTACAAGTAAATGTCTGAAATAAGTAAACTGAAGTACGCAACAAGTCTCAAATACAAAATATTTGACAAGAGGAAATAAAGTACACAACCTTTACAACTTCTAGAATAAAACTCTCAAATATCTAAACAAAAGTCTACAGTGGAGCCTAAAAGAAAATATAACTAAATAGATAGCTGAAGCTAAAATACATCGCCATCAACCTACGACTCTCCGGGCTCCCGGCTCGTTACCTGAAAGGGGAAGGGACAACGAGCGTCAAAGCGCTAGCGAGCAACATCACAACCAACCCCAAGGGAAAGGTCTCGTTGTAAACAGAAAATACAGTAAATACATATATATATATACATAATATTATAATATTATATACTATATAATATAATACTTTACTATAAATATATATATATTATATATATATTATATATATATATATATATATTAAATATATATATATTAGTATATATATATACTATATATATATATATATTATATCATATAATATATATATATATATATATATATATAATATATATATATATATATATATATATATATATATATATATATTATATATATATATATATATATATATAATACTATATATATATATTATACTATACATATATATATATTAATATATGAATTATATATATATATATATGTATATATATATATATATATTATATATACATATATATATTATATATACATATATATACATATATATATTACATATATATATATATTATATGTATAGATATTATATATGTTATATATATATATATATGTATATATAATATATATTTATATAATATAATATATATATATATATATATATTTATATATATATATTATATTATATATGTAATATATTTATATATGTAGTATATATATATATCTATATATATAATATAGTATATGTTATATATATATATAATATATATTATAAATATACTACTATATATATATTATAGGATATATCATATATTATATATATTATATATATATATAATATATATATTATATATATATATATTATATATAACTATATTATAATATATTGAAAACATTATCTATTTTACGGTCATTACAACGTGAGCATAAGTACGTGGAACGAAATAATCCAAACAAGGAAACCCTCATGTATATACCTTGTAGCTCAAATTGTAATTACCTACGTATAAGAGGATTTTAGTATTTAGGTTTTAGTATTTAGGAATTTACAATACGAGCATAGGTACGTCGAGAAAAATAATCCAAACAAGGAAGCCCTCATGTATATACCTTGTAGCTTAAATTGTAAATCCCTAAATACCAAACCCAAAATCTAAAGCAAGCACAATAATAAAAGAATACAAACTCATCTCAGAACTTAATTACGGTGTCATGTCACAACTCATATAAGTGTCATAACCAGTCTATACAAGTATAAGTGTCAACTTAAGGTCTAAACTTATGTCCAACACATGGACAAAAAGGTAGATGTCCAACACGAGGACTAAAATGAATTATAGTCTAACACGAGGACTTCAATGGATTATAGTCCAACACGAGGACCGAACAAACTGTGTACTTATCGATGAGATAGGTGGAAGGATATACCTATATGAATTTCACACGCACCTTTGTGTGTAAACTTAAACTCGTGTCTGCATGTCATCTCACATATAAAGATGCAAGTTAAACAATAAATTCGAATATCAGCTATCCGAGGCGACTCCTCGTTCATATAGAAGCACGTAAAGATAGTAAACATTCCCAAACGGTTTCGGTTAAAACGAAACAACTCAAACAGATCAAAAACGAGGAAAAATTGGAAATTTCCTCATCAGTCGACTCATGAGTCGACTAGGATTGGTCGACTCATTGGTAGATCAGAACAAAACACAAAACTATTAATTTTCCCGTCAGTCGACTCGTTAGTCGACTCATCAGTCGACTCATGAGTCGACTAAGCAGAAAAACCCCAGTTTTGTTGCATACGATGGTTATCTGCAAAAAACATTAAACTAAAGTTCTTTTTCATCATGTCATGCAACATATTTCTGATTCTAACCCATGTGTATCATCAGAAACGAGAGATTTGCAAGTAATATCTTACATTAAAACCCTAAACATATGCATACATGTTTAAAAACGTATTGAAAACATTAAATCACATGAAACCCATGTTTAAAACTAATTCCAGATCTGGATCTACCTTACAAAAATGTTGGTGAGCTTTTTACTAACTGAAAACTATAGATCTTGCAGCTTATAATGTAAAGCATCTACTTTTATGGTGAGCTTTTTACTAACTGAAAACTATAGATCTTGCAGCTTATAATGTAAAGCATCTACTTTTATTCATAAAAATACGTTTTAGGCTCAAAAATCCGAAATAAAACCAAATAAAACTATACAAACAGTGGGTATAGGGCTGGACGAGATGTTACTCACCTCTGGTATGCTAGAAATACTCCTGGAATCCGTAAGAGAACGATCTCCTTCGCTGTACTGCACAAAATCCCGCTGCAAACCCCTTCGAAACTCCTCCAAATAGCCAAAATCCGAGCTAGGGTTTGAGAGGGAGAGAGAGGGGCTAGGGTTTTGAGTTCTGAAGATGTTCTCGGGTAGGAGATATAATATATGAGCGGTCAAACCCGATACAAAACCGAACAGACCCGCAAACTAAAAGAAAACCCAAAATCAGCCTGTCAGTCGACTCATAGGTCGACTCATCAGTCGACTCATGAATCGACTGATAAGTCGACTGAGCAGTCTGATTTCCAGATCCATGCATGTTTTGCTAATTTGTCAAAACCAATGCCCAAAACTCTATGAAAATACACTCACATATATCTAATAACTTGTTATCAAGTATATCTGTGGCCTCAAGTCATTTACAACAATAGAATTATTTATACCCAATAATTCACATATATTACTAATAACAATATGTGGTTTTACACCCTTGGGAGATGCTGGATGTCAGCCTTCACCAATGCCTCAAAAGCTACATGGTTTATAGGGCTCTGGTGGAGCAAGAGCTATTCGACCTTTATGTCATGCCTCGCTTCCCTAAATACTCGGGAATCGGAATGTGAACAAGCCCGTAATGTATTAGATTAAGGAGAAAATAAAAATAAATATTTTTCCTCAACCTAATACGCTAAGCGTCAAGAAATAAATACAAAGGCATATGTCTCTAATCATAGTTAGCAAGAATATAATGAAGATCAAATAATAAAATAATACACATCACAACTGATTATCATCCAAGACATAATATTCAGGTCAACATGCCCTTATACAAAATAGAACAACTGAATACGGAAGAGGTACAAAGATACATCGATCAATGGAAATAAAAAGAACTACAAAAGTAAACAAGATCCAGCAGATAATAAAATAAAAGACTAGGCTTCGACTTCTTTTTCTGCTATGTCTGCAAGGCACTCCTACTAAAAATACTCGCGCTCTGGCGTATCTCCAAGCTAGACATGTCCTTCCTCTAAGTCTGATGTACACCAAAGAAAACATGTGTACGTCAGCGTGCATGACACACGGTAAGATCCCACAAAACAAATAGAGCGAACGAAAACCCAAACGAAAAAATGATATGATAACAAAAATGACAAAATGACGTGCAACTAGAAATCTAACAAAATCAATATGCGAAAACACTACTAAAACATGACAATCATAAGGCTAACTGCACACTTTGACCGGATCGAGTACTAGCTGTTTTCGTCGAAAGTTACCTTAGTCATTGATTTCATTAAACTTTAAGCGTTACAAATGAATTCAAACAACAAAAGAATAAAAGATTACAACTTTCTTGAAAATAAACACAAGATCCGTTCGTCGTCTCTTGCTTGCGTGGGTCTTTAGCCTATGATGGAGATGTCGATATCCGTGGACTACCTGGTAATCAGATCAGGTTCAGATCTTCGTCGATCCGCGAGGAGATCTAGAAACAGAAGCGCTTATCTCGACAAAAGCGAGATAATTGCTCTTCTTAGAATTACCACAACGGGATAATACTAAGGATTGGATGCGGGTGATGTAGATCTGACGACTTTCGATCTCTTGTGTTGAAGAACTCGATCACTCTTCAGTTCGGCAGGGCTTCGCCAATTCTTCAAAATTCCAGATCCGAAAAAATGAGGCTCCAGGTGCTGTATTTATAGGCTCAAGGAGATAACGGGCGGTTAAAATCGCATAAGGGCCCAAATCTGCGTTGGAGACTGTTCGCGGGAAAAATCGTTGCTTTCTTCATTAATGATTCCATTGTACACTCTTGTAATAGTTTATCGATTACAAAGATCCGGTCTTTTTATAAGATCCGGTTACAACTAAATCAAATTGAAAAGAAATGAAAATTACAACTTTGTTTCCTTGTTTGTCGAACGAATCGCGAGCTCCTGTTTTGCGGTCGCTCGCTTGGTGGGGTTCTTTGCCTGCGCCGGGGTTGTTTGCCGTGGACCACCGCGCGATCTAGATCTGGTCGGATCTACGCAGTACAACGGGTATTATTTCACCAAGGAAATAATAGCCGGGGAGGATTGTTTCACTAAGGAAACAATCGTCCAAGTCTCGGGATCTAAGACCAAGCTTAGATCCGGAGTACGTATGCGTAGATCTGAGATCCGGTCCTCTCGAACTCCTGCCTTATTTGGCGTTGATGATCGTCGAGCACCAGATCTGGATGTGCAAGTCCTTGAAGTCCCAAAGCTTGAATCTTGTTAAGTTCTGAGTCTTCAATTTGTGGACCTCTCGTTCATTGGGGGAATCGAGAGGGGATTTTGACTGTGGTCCTAACTGTAAGAAGGTTTGACCAAGTGGGTGTTTTGAGACAATCCTAACTGTAGGAAGGTTTGATCGCTCAATTTGTGGACCTCTCGTTCATTGGGGGAATCGAGAGGGGATTTTGACTGTGGTCCTAACTGTAAGAAGGTTTGACCAAGTGGGTGTTTTGAGACAATCCTAACTGTAGGAAGGTTTGATCGCTCAATTTGTGGACCTCTCGTTCATTGGGGGAATCGAGAGGGGATTTTGACTGTGGTCCTAACTGTAAGAAGGTTTGACCAAGTGGGTGTTTTGAGACAATCCTAACTGTAGGAAGGTTTGATCGCTCAATTTGTGGACCTCTCGTTCATTGGGGGAATCGAGAGGGGATTTTGACTGTGGTCCTAACTGTAAGAAGGTTTGACCAAGTGGGTGTTTTGAGACAATCCTAACTGTAGGAAGGTTTGATCGCTCAATTTGTGGACCTCTCGTTCATTGGGGGAATCGAGAGGGGATTTTGACTGTGGTCCTAACTGTAAGAAGGTTTGACCAAGTGGGTGTTTTGAGACAATCCTAACTGTAGGAAGGTTTGATCGCTCAATTTGTGGACCTCTCGTTCATTGGGGGAATCGAGAGGGGATTTTGACTGTGGTCCTAACTGTAAGAAGGTTTGACCAAGTGGGTGTTTTGAGACAATCCTAACTGTAGGAAGGTTTGATCGCTCAATTTGTGGACCTCTCGTTCATTGGGGGAATCGAGAGGGGATTTTGACTGTGGTCCTAACTGTAAGAAGGTTTGACCAAGTGGGTGTTTTGAGACAATCCTAACTGTAGGAAGGTTTGATCGCTCAATTTGTGGACCTCTCGTTCATTGGGGGAATCGAGAGGGGATTTTGACTGTGGTCCTAACTGTAAGAAGGTTTGACCAAGTGGGTGTTTTGAGACAATCCTAACTGTAGGAAGGTTTGATCGCTCAATTTGTGGACCTCTCGTTCATTGGGGGAATCGAGAGGGGATTTTGACTGTGGTCCTAACTGTAAGAAGGTTTGACCAAGTGGGTGTTTTGAGACAATCCTAACTGTAGGAAGGTTTGATCGCTCAATTTGTGGACCTCTCGTTCATTGGGGGAATCGAGAGGGGATTTTGACTGTGGTCCTAACTGTAAGAAGGTTTGACCAAGTGGGTGTTTTGAGACAATCCTAACTGTAGGAAGGTTTGATCGCTCAATTTGTGGACCTCTCGTTCATTGGGGGAATCGAGAGGGGATTTTGACTGTGGTCCTAACTGTAAGAAGGTTTGACCAAGTGGGTGTTTTGAGACAATCCTAACTGTAGGAAGGTTTGATCGCTCAATTTGTGGACCTCTCGTTCATTGGGGGAATCGAGAGGGGATTTTGACTGTGGTCCTAACTGTAAGAAGGTTTGACCAAGTGGGTGTTTTGAGACAATCCTAACTGTAGGAAGGTTTGATCGCTCAATTTGTGGACCTCTCGTTCATTGGGGGAATCGAGAGGGGATTTTGACTGTGGTCCTAACTGTAAGAAGGTTTGACCAAGTGGGTGTTTTGAGACAATCCTAACTGTAGGAAGGTTTGATCGCTCAATTTGTGGACCTCTCGTTCATTGGGGGAATCGAGAGGGGATTTTGACTGTGGTCCTAACTGTAAGAAGGTTTGACCAAGTGGGTGTTTTGAGACAATCCTAACTGTAGGAAGGTTTGATCGCTCAATTTGTGGACCTCTCGTTCATTGGGGGAATCGAGAGGGGATTTTGACTGTGGTCCTAACTGTAAGAAGGTTTGACCAAGTGGGTGTTTTGAGACAATCCTAACTGTAGGAAGGTTTGATCGCTCAATTTGTGGACCTCTCGTTCATTGGGGGAATCGAGAGGGGATTTTGACTGTGGTCCTAACTGTAAGAAGGTTTGACCAAGTGGGTGTTTTGAGACAATCCTAACTGTAGGAAGGTTTGATCGCTCAATTTGTGGACCTCTCGTTCATTGGGGGAATCGAGAGGGGATTTTGACTGTGGTCCTAACTGTAAGAAGGTTTGACCAAGTGGGTGTTTTGAGACAATCCTAACTGTAGGAAGGTTTGATCGCTCAATTTGTGGACCTCTCGTTCATTGGGGGAATCGAGAGGGGATTTTGACTGTGGTCCTAACTGTAAGAAGGTTTGACCAAGTGGGTGTTTTGAGACAATCCTAACTGTAGGAAGGTTTGATCGCTCAATTTGTGGACCTCTCGTTCATTGGGGGAATCGAGAGGGGATTTTGACTGTGGTCCTAACTGTAAGAAGGTTTGACCAAGTGGGTGTTTTGAGACAATCCTAACTGTAGGAAGGTTTGATCGCTCAATTTGTGGACCTCTCGTTCATTGGGGGAATCGAGAGGGGATTTTGACTGTGGTCCTAACTGTAAGAAGGTTTGACCAAGTGGGTGTTTTGAGACAATCCTAACTGTAGGAAGGTTTGATCGCTCAATTTGTGGACCTCTCGTTCATTGGGGGAATCGAGAGGGGATTTTGACTGTGGTCCTAACTGTAAGAAGGTTTGACCAAGTGGGTGTTTTGAGACAATCCTAACTGTAGGAAGGTTTGATCGCTCAATTTGTGGACCTCTCGTTCATTGGGGGAATCGAGAGGGGATTTTGACTGTGGTCCTAACTGTAAGAAGGTTTGACCAAGTGGGTGTTTTGAGACAATCCTAACTGTAGGAAGGTTTGATCGCTCAATTTGTGGACCTCTCGTTCATTGGGGGAATCGAGAGGGGATTTTGACTGTGGTCCTAACTGTAAGAAGGTTTGACCAAGTGGGTGTTTTGAGACAATCCTAACTGTAGGAAGGTTTGATCGCTCAATTTGTGGACCTCTCGTTCATTGGGGGAATCGAGAGGGGATTTTGACTGTGGTCCTAACTGTAAGAAGGTTTGACCAAGTGGGTACTTTACGTCCAGACTCTAACAGAGAGAGTGTTGAGTGCATAGACATGGTGAGAATGGGAGTTCTTATTCATTACATTGCTGTGGTTTTGGGAACTTCCCGTTACATAAATCGTCCACCCCCAGTTTCCTCTGCGGAACTGGTTCGGACATTATTATCAGTTAACTAACCGGGTTATCCTTAAGAATATTAGCTTAATATTCTCCAGGAACTTCCCGTCAAAAGTGGGGAAACAGTTTAGACTCATATACCTATTGGAGTATCAGGGAGTAGTTTAACCTCTTATACCGGTCGGAGGATTGAGAAACAGTTTATACTCGTATACTCTTTGGAGTTTTGCCGTTCTCAATTGGCTTACCTTAGCGTTATGACGCCGGCTTCAACCAAGGTTTGAATGCTATTCTTGAGAGCAAAGCAATCCTTGGTGGGATGAACGACCCTCCTGTGGTATGCACAGTACTTTGGGTCCGTAGTGTTGTCAGCTTCCTCCTGATTTGTGATAGGTGGTAGCTTGATCTTGTTACCTTCAAGGAGGGATTCGAAGATGGCTGGAACGTCTTCGTCCTTGAAGGAATACTCTCTTTGGAGTCTCGGACCCGAAGTCTTTTGCTGCCTTCGGGATTGCTGTTGTGACGCTTGATTAGCACCACCAGTAACTGCAGGTGTTTTGCCCTTTGTTCGAGAGGCGAAGTTTGAGTCCAGAGGATTAGCCGTCGGTAGGTTCCTCTCGGCCTTCTTCCTTCGGAGGAAACGTTCGGCTTGTTCACCGCACACCTTCAAGTCTTTCCAAGTGTCAGACGGTGCTGTCCCTATTGCTTCCAATACGTCTAAGGACAGATTATTATGGCAGGTCGCCTCGTTGGTTTGTCGGTTCGTGCCGAGCTGAGCTAAGGGACCTATAAGTAATTTTATATGCCTACAGAGACACCCCAGGATGTCTCCACCTAAGCCAAGACACCTTGGGGTGTCTCGCTTGGCCGAGACACCTCGAAGTGTTGAGACGCTGTTTTTTTCGTATGTTTGTTCTTTTCCGCCGTAACTTCTTCGTCCAAACTCGGATTTGAGTAGTTCAAAGTGCGTTGGAAAGCCGACAAGGAGTTCTATCAGCTCCAATGGTTGGATCATCTGTAGAATGAATGAGACACGAAGGGTATTGTTCCTTTTGTAAACATCGCGGGGCTCCCGATTAGCCCGTACCTTCGTTATTCCGAAATTCTGTTAGTCCACGTAGTTCGTCGATTCACTTCAAGCCTTCACCGACATCAATCGAACTCCTGTGAACCGGATAGTGACGTTCATCATCGTTCCTTAACACTGAGCTGTTCGTGGAGACCTATAGGCAATTTTCGATGCCTACAGATACCCCCTCCAAAGCGTTCCAGACTCGTTTCTTTTATAGAAGAGGCTGGAATACTTTGGATGTGATTGGTCCAGCCTTCAGTCGGCATAAAGGACCTGTAGTTAGCTTCAATTCTTGACTCCTTCGATTTTTAGTCTATTCGACGTTTTGTTGAATAGCTGAAGTTCTTCCGGCGCTGCGTTTATCGTCTGGCCATCGTCGAAGTCTCGAATCTAAAACTGATGAGTTGAGTTTGGCTCGTGTCGTTGAGTTGACTTAGAATTGACTATCCTTGTCACGTCGTGCTGAATTAGGGTTCCAGACTGCCGTACATTGACTTTCATCACAATGCGTTGACCGACGTTGACCTAGGGTTACGCGTTGACCGATGTTGACCTAGGGTTTCGGATCGCCCGATGTTAGACTTTTTCATCGTAACGCGTTGACTGGCATTGACCTAGGGTTACGCGTTGACTGGCGTTGACCTAGGGTTTTGGATCGCCATTAACACAGTTTATACTCGTGCGTTTGCTAGAGTATACATAGTTTAAGCTCTTAAGGTATTGGAGCGTAGCGGTCCTAAATGTCGGAGTTGCAGGACCAACTATGAAAGTTGATTCCTCTGCACGTGTGGATCTTATCCCTAAGTGATTGGATGTTCGAGTCACGAGACCAACTGACGAAGCTAATTCATCAATGACTCGCATTTATAGAATTTTTGGCAAATTCTCAGCTATCAACGGGTTTGATGAGCCTTTACCGACTACCGTTTGAGTCGGGCTAGCATGCAGATTGTTTAGATCCGTTCTGCACATAACGTTGTACTAAAAGAGTTAACTCTTTTAGTGCTACGACATTGAATACGTAGACTTCGTCTTTCTCACGGGAATAGACTACCCGGCAACGTGTGTTAGACGTAGGCTTAGGATTTTTGGCAAATCCTCAGCCCTCAACGGATTTGATGTACCTTTACCGACTACCGTTCGAGTCGGGCTAGCAAGCAGATTGTTTACATCCGTCCCGAATGTGACGTTGTGCTAAAGGAATGAACTCCCTTAGACTTGATGCTACGACTTCGAATACGTAGACTTCGCCATTGTTACGGGAACAGTCTACCCAGCAACGCGTGTTAGGTGCTAACTTATCCTTACTTAGGATTCAGGATAAAAGTCCCCAGACTCGGATTCTGGTGTCTTCTTCAACCGGTAAAAGACTAAACCGGCAATGCGTGTTAGGCGTTGGCTTATCCCTGCTTAGGCTTCGGGATAAAATTCCCCATGCGTGTGAGGCACGGATTATGATGTTATTAATAACAACCTGCCACAATGTTGAATATGTGGTCTTTTGTCCTTTTTACAGTCAAGGACTAACCGGCAACGCGTGTTAGGCGTTGACCTATTCCTACTTAGGATTCAGGATAAAATTCCCAATGCATAAAAGGCATGGATTTTTGTTGCTACGATGCTGAATACGTAGACTCGGTCGTTTTTATGGGAACGAACCACCCAGCAACGCGGGTTAAGCGTTGACTTATCCATACTTAGGCTTCGGGATAAAATACCCCAGACTGGATTCTGGTGTCTTTTTCAATCGGTGAAAGACTAAACCGGCAACGTGTATTAGACGTAGCCTTATCTCTATTTAGGAGTCGAGATAAAGTTCCCCGTGCATAGGATGTATGGATTTGAAGTTGAGAATTATGTCTTTTCTCAGGGTAAAGACGAACCCAAAATGGAAGAGGAAGAATTTTATATTCTATCTCCCGGCACCGAAGAGGAAGAATTTTCTATTCTATCTTCAGTTGGAAAGGAAACTCGAAGTGGGATCTCCACCCCCAGAATCCGGAAAGATGAAACTGGAAAGGAAACTCGAAGTGGGATCTCCACCCCCAGAATCCGGAAAGATGAAACTAGGAGTGGGATCTCGACTTTGAGAATCGAAAAGATTCAAGTAACCCTAACTTTTATAGGATTGGTTGCTTGATCCAAGAAAAGAGTTCCTCATTTATTGAGGGGAAATTCCGATTTCGACCCTAACTTTTATAGGTTTGGCTGAAAAAGGAAAAAATGGAAGTCTTTTGTTTATCGAAAGGGATAACTCAATCTTAGTCTAACTATCTGCAGGTTTGACTAAGTGAAGTTGGAGACAATCCTAACTTTTATAGGTTAGATTGCTCAATTTGAAAGTGGACCTCTCGTTCATGGAAGGAATCAAGAGGGGAATCTGGCTTTGGCCCTAACTTTTATAGGTTTGACCTGAAAGCAAAGGGAGTAGAATACAAGTACCAGTAGAAATATTGGTTTGTACTAGCCACTCGATGGAGGATTTTGATGTTAAGTGATCAGGACTTAACAAGTAGAAATATTGGTTTGTACTAGCCACTCGATGGAGGATTTTGATGTTAAGTGATCAGGACTTAACACATCAAGCTTTGAAAATTGCCATGAATTGATCGATAGAAATTTTAGTGGACCCACCGCCAATTGATTTGATCAGTGGGGGATTTTGTGAGGAAAGATTGATCTGTCGTCAAACATCAATAGGAGTTTTGTGAGGGAAGATTGATCCAACGAAGCGATCGAATCTCGTCTCAGCAAAAGAGTGTTCAAAAATCACAGCGGGGGTTTAGTGTTTATCACTTTGTTTGTAATGATCGGGTTATCCCTAAGGAAATTACATATAGTATTTTTTTTGGGAACTTCCCGTTACATGAATCATCCACCCCTAGCTTCTTCGCGAAACTGGGTTTATCATTGTATTCGGTTACATGATCGGGTTATCCTTAAGAATATTACATATAAAAATTCTCCAGGAACTTCCCGTCAACGGTAGGAAAAAGTTTAGACTCATATACCTATTGGAGTATCAGGGAGCAGTTTAACCTGTTATACCAGTCGGAGGATTGAGAAGCAGTTTATACTCGTATACTCTTCGGAGTGTTGCCGTTCTCATTTGGCTTATCCCAGCGTTATGACGCCGGTTTCAACTAAGGTCTGAATGCTATTCTTTAAAGTAAAGGAAGTCTTGGTGGGATGAAGGACCCTCATGTGGTACGCGTAGTACTTCGGATCCGTAGTATTCTCAGCTTCCTCCTGATTCGTGATGGGTGGCAGCTTAATCTTGTTGTTTTCAAGAAGGGTCTCGAAAATGGCTGGAACATCTTCGTCCTTGAATGAGTACTCTTTTTGGAGCCTCGAATCCGAAGTCTTCTGCTGTGCAGGTGCCTTGCCCCTATCACGAGAGGCGAAGTTCGAGTTCGGAGAATTAGCCATCGGTTGGCTCCTCTCGGCCTTCTTCCTTTTGAGGAATCGTTCGGCTTGCTCTCCTCGCACCTTCAACTCTCTCCAGGTATTGAGTGGCTCTACTCCCATAACATCCAAGATGTTAATGGACAAATTGTTATGACAGGCTTGCAAGACGAATTCCTCCATGACGGGATCCTTGCAGTTCATTGCCTGATTGCGAAAGCGTTTGATGAAGGTATCCACCGACTCTCCGTCTTTTTGTTTCTCATCGAAGAGTGTCCTGATCGACACTTCAACATCATCATCGAAGAAATGAGTGAGGAACATGCTTTCCAGGTCTTCCCAGCTGTTGATGCTTCCGGGCTTGAGGTGGCGGTACCAATCGAAGGCAGGCCCACGAAGGGTTCCAACAAATGACCGGACCATCAGAGGCTCGTTGCCAGAGATCGCTCACAAATGGGACTTGAAATAGATCAGATGCTGAGTGGGGGAACCCTTCCCGTCGAACGGCGTGAAGTTGATCAGGTTGAACTTCGCCGGATACGGGATTGAATCCCACTCTTTCGGGTAAGGACATGGAATGCCGGTCTTCTTTACCTATTGAGCAGACATTAAAGCATTAATTTTGCTCTCGAGATCCTTCATCTTTTCGTCCTCATCTATATCCTGTTTTGGACAATTTTCGAGAGAAATAATGTGGCCACCCCCAGTGTTATCATCATTGGTGGGTCTACCCCCAGCGTTGTGTTCATCCACATCTAAATTGCTACCTGCTTGGTTAGCAGTGCTGCGACGGCTGGATTCACCTAGCTGATTCGACAAAGCTCGGATTTGTTGGTCGTGCATTTGTCTCATCTCCTGCATAGCCATTTCCATTTCGATTTTGAATGCTTCTTTCTGCTTGGCTAGAGCATCCTCATTGATTTTGGTTATTTTCTCGGTGTTGACCATGAACACTTCCCGAGCTTGTCCTATGCTAGACGTTGTATCGCCAGAGGCAATTGCGGAATAAGAATCCGAGAGTACGTCATCGGAATGGATTCCTTCATGGACACCCTGATAATCATTATGTCCAACGGTTTCTAGCTGAAGCTGAGATATTTGTTGGGTCATTCCCGAACTGACTCTTCTTACTGGAGAGAAATTAGGGTTCGAACCACTTAAAATAATCAGAGATTTTCCCTTATTGACCATGTTGATGGTAACTTCTGGGAATTCATCATCTCGAGCAACCGATCCTCTTTGGTGAAAACGCCTTGATTTGGGCTTCGTCTTTCCATCGGAGATTCTCTCGAATACCGAGACCCTCTGCGGAGCGGTCTTGGGGCAGCTACACGTTGATAATACTACCCTGATAATTTTGATACACGGACAGTGAGAGTCCGCTTCCCGGGTACTTCTCTTTCGAGATTTATTCGTACCCCCAGCCCGATAGTACAACTCATCGACGTTGCGGTCTGAGTAACCTATCGGCTGCTTACACGGATTCTCAGGTATAACGCGTTCGTCTGTCTGACGCGTTTTCTTTTGAGTAAACATTGCCTTGTTGGCATCTACAGGAGTCACACGTTTGGAATCACACCCTTGTGAGGGTGAAACCTTAACGGGCTCCTGGTTTTCTGCACGTACCTCCAAGCGGGCTATTGTAGAAATTAATTTGTTAGGAGGTCGCGTACGACCCCCATTTTCTGCACGTACCTCCAAGCGGGCTATTGTAGAAATTAATTTGTTAGGAGGTCGCGTACGACCCCCAATCCGGATGTTTGTTCAAAGCTCCTTTAATAATCCTAAGCGTTCTTTAATAGGTGCTTTGCCTCGATCTTCGGGTAGAGAGCCAATGCGATCCTTCAATGGGATTCTAGATTTGGGGAGATCCACGCTATCATAGAGCTTCACCGGAGGTGCGGGAGCAATAGGAGTGGGATCTGGAGTTGACAAAGGCCGGAGAGCAGCCTCGGATGCTTTTTTCCTTAGACGCTGACTTGGCCTTTGGCATCCAAACTTGCTTAGATCTTGGTGGTTTTTTGGCCACCTTTTCCTTCTGCAACTCCTATGCCTTCCATACAAGAATCCTCGTCTGCGCTAATAGTGCGCAGCGCTTATAGATGCGCTCCTCAAGAGTTGAACGGGTTCATTTGATACGAACCCATTCATTAGTAGGTGGTTGGGAGGAGGTTCCCAAAGCTTGTTGCTGGAACACTTTGCGCCTTCTGCGTTTCAGATCCGCATCATAGCAGATCCCGTCAACAGGCTCCAAAGCCTTGGCAAATTGACGCGCGAGATGTTGACGGCGCCTTTGACGAGCCCTCTTCGTCAACACTGGTGCACTTTCAACGGGCAACGCCTTGACTTTCGAGGAGTTGTCACGAACGTTGGATCTGGTTTCTTTGGAAGCCGGCGGATCGTTGCGAGGTGTAACTACAGCAGCGACGGGGAAGAGATCGTCTTCTTGGGTCTTCAGATCTGAAGACCAACGAATCTTCCTGGAGGAGGAGGCCTTCCTGCACCTGCAAGGAGAGGCAGATCTGGAGGAGGAAGAGGAGACATACTCCTCGAACTTCTGCTGGTCGAACTCGTATTCGACCTCTTCGAGCACCGGGATCTTGATCATCGGCTGCGGCACGACAGCTTCGGCAGCAAAGCTATTGGCGAAAGTTACCTTAGTCATTGATTTCATTAAACTTTAAGCATTACAAATGAATTCAAACAACAAAAGAATAAAAGATTACAACTTTCTTGAAAATAAGCATAAGATCCGTTCGTCGTCTCTTGTTTGCGTGGGTCTTTAGCCTGTGACGGGGATGTCGATATCCGTGGACTACCTGGCAATCAGATCAGGTTTAGAGCTTCGTCGATCCGCGAGGAAATCTAGAAACAGAAGCGCTTATCTCGACAAAAGCGAGATAATTGCTCTTCTTAGAATTACCACAACGGGATAATACTAAGGATTGGATGCGGGTGATGTAGATCTGACGACTTTCGATCTCTTGTGTTGAAGAACTCGATCACTCTTCAGTTCGGCAGGGCTTCGCCAATTCTCCAAAATTCCAGATCCGAAAAAATGAGGCTCCAGGGGCTGTATTTATAGGCTCAAGGAGATAACGGGCGGTTAAAATCGCATAAGGGCCCAAATCTACGTTGGAGACACCCCAGGGTGTCTCCACCTGAGCCGAGAAACCCTTGGGTGTCTCGGCCTTGGCCAAGACACCCAAGGGTGTCTCGCTTGGCCGAGACACCTCGAAGTGTTGAGACGCCGTTTTTTTCATATGTTTGTTCGTTTCCGCCGTAACTTCATCGTCCGAACTTGGATTTGAGTAGTTCGAAATACGTTGGAAAGCCGACAAGGAGTTCTATCAGCTCCAATGGTTGGATCATCTGTAGAATGAATGAGACATGAAGGGTATTGTTCCTTTTGTAAACATCGCGGGGCTCCCGATTAGCCCGTACCTTCGTTATTCCGAAATTCTGTTAGTCCACGTAGTTCGTTGATTCACTTCAAGCATTCACCGACATCAATCGAACTCCTGTGAACCGGATAGTGATGTTCATCATCGTTCCTTAACACTAAGCTATTCGTGGAGACCTATAGGCAATTTTCGATGCCTACACTAGCCATCCTAAAAACTCACTAGTCCACATCTCAAATAAAGTCAACATTCATATCACCGGATAACTTACTGTTCACAAATCCTCTATGCGCATCTAATACCACTACAGGAATCGGTCAGAGGACTACACACAATTCGATCTCGACCTGGTCCGAACTCAGGCAAAGCTCAGGTGACGAAACAGGTCACAGACTAAGATGACTACACGAATTCACTTTAGCCTAATAAATCAACAGCCACATCCGATCACATGAACAAAGACTTTCCCATACCAACTCTTCTCGTTTTACTAAGTCAACAATCAAAGTCCACAATATCTCTGGTTTACTATCTAAATTCAGTCAACGCACACACACATTGTCACTAAGCCTTGTTCATGACGCACAAGGCCACTAAGTCATCGTGACGCCCCTTTTTTCACACTTGGCTGTAGTCCAAGGTGAACTAGAGATGTCAAACCTGCCATGCACCTCCACTGTGCAACAACATGTTTTACCAATCATAGTAATATCCTCTAGTGGAATCAAGTAGAAGTGAAGGTACAAAACAGGCAAATATGGGAAATAAAAATACAATAGACATGATGTAGAAAGAAATATCTCATAATGATATCATGTCTCGACTATAATAAAATGAAATACAACTGATATACATCTGGAGTCTGAAATAACATGACATGCCTTAATAATATGAATACAAACTCAAGTGACTGAATGGAAACATAAGACTACTATGGAGTCCATACTAGTAAAAGTACAAGACGATGACTCTCCGATGCTCTGAGCCGCCTGAAAATTAAAAAGAAAAAAATAACAACAACAAGAGCGTCAGAGCGCTAGCAAGATTACCTCCATCTGCCCCCGGGAAGGGCTACTAGATGTAGTGGAGGCTCTATCTATTAAGCATAATCTACCTAGACCATTTTCCCGTATCTGATGGTATGAATACTTAGAAATCTAAAACACAAGACGTAGTATGTCGAGATATAGTATTTCTCAAATTGTAGATAACTAAATATTAATTCTGAACTAAGCAATCAAAAATATAACTAGAACGTAAAGCATTATAATCAGCAAAGTTATCTCGTATACTCGCATAACCAAATATCTCAACCTTGAGTCGTGGTCACTTTTGGCATCTACCAGATACTAAAAAAAATCATTTTGTAATATTATTGTGTCCCCGTATAAAACAACAGGATAGGAGTATCGATTCATATACAATCTATACGGAAACAAAGACATAGGTTCACTAACCTCAGTGCACGCTCTTGTGGGTAACTAAACATAGATTCAAAGACCCCATCGCACTATCATGCAAAAAAATAAACGTAGGTCTATTGACCCTAACGTACTATCGTGTGAATAATAAACACAGGTCCATCGACCCCAGCGCACTATCATGCGGATAACGCACGCTCGTGCTGATAAACAAGTGTCATAGGTTCAACGACCTCTTCGCACGCTCGTGCAGATAAACAAGGGTCATAGGTTCATCGACCTCTTCATACGCTCGTGCGAAAAAATGAATGTCATAGGTTCATCGACCTCTTCACATGCTCATGCCGATAAACAAATATATGTAGTGGAGTGAAATTCATCACGGTCTCGTTTTCGGCGTACTAACTCACTAACTCAAAAGTGTAATCGTAACAATATTTTATCATAATCCCATAAGGATACTCACATAATTTTTATAACATATTCATGACTATAAGTATGACAATCGAGCATCTTAAACTCTGCGAACACCTCTTAAACTTGAGCAAACAAACTCCAGAAAAAAAAAAGAAACTGGGTTAAACAGCCCAAGAAAAGGGTCGGCGTTACTGTTAGTAAAACGAGCATATGTTTTTCTAGGAAAACTATTTTTAGGAATAGATTTTTGTTTTGAAAACTAGATTCATACATCTTTCAATTGGCACTACTTTGAGTAAATTTTTAATTCATTTGCTATGCCAAGTTTTCTATTGAACTTTATACACGTACAATAGTTTTTTTTTGCAGACGTGACATTAGTAAAAAGACTATATCATTCTCTATATAAACTATTTTTAAGCTTGGTTTTATATTTTAGAAACTAGGTTCACATATCTTTCATTTGGAACTATTTAGTTCAATTTGGAGTTCATTTAATATCTCAAATTTTTAGTTTAATATCATATACCTGCTGTAGTTTTTTGCAGAACGTGTTGTTAGCCAAATGATCATGTCTTTCTCTTGAATTCACACATAACTATCAAAATGATTAATTACACATGAAAAGATCTACACAAATAACAAAAAAATATTTCATTTAATCAGATTCACATTTATTTAGGAAAAACACAAACCTATGATTTAAGCATCGTTACTAAACATGCGAAAAAAATATTGATTATTCCTCTAAGATTCAACATGATTTAAATATGATTAAAAATGAAAATAAATTCCAAATTTCCTAATGATTATGATCATAAATCTAATAGCAATATTAAGGAAAACAATATTTTTAGTTTTAGCATTTGATTAAAATTTATCATCAAAATCTAACTTGTTTTAACATGACAGATTAAGCTCAAGTACGACAATCTCATCTTTAAACTTCTTATAATTTTAACTAATTACTGGGAAGGTTTGGTAGGAGATAATCTTGCCTTGATGCTGCCGATATTCTCAAACAAACGATTGCGTGAGAATTCCCTTTCCTCCAGTCGCTAGCCTCCGCTTCCTCTCCACAAATATCATAGAAAACACTATGTTTCTCTTCTACACTTTGTGAGTTTTGTGTGTTTTAGAAGAGAGTAAGTGAGAGGTATTTATAGAGAGGTTAGGGGGACATAGAGCCTAAAACAAACAGTAGTGAAGGATGGAAAAAAGGAGTAGTGGAGGGAAACAAGGAGTAGCGATGCAGGGAAACAAGGAGTGGTGGAGGGAACCAATGAGTAATTTATGGGAGTAATTTGTGGGATGTTGCTTAGTGGAGGAAAAATAAGGAAAATGCCTTTTTCTTTACGTTATTCTAATAATGAAACCCGACTATTTTCTGTTCATTTTTCTATGTTCAGTATATTCGTTGTAACTTTCCCATCCGACATCGAAATGAGGTAATTTAATATTTGTTGGAAAGCTATTGAAAAGACCTACAACTTTGAGTTTTCTAAGATTTGAACTGCATCATTGTGTAAAACACATAAACTTTTAACTGATCATTTCACCAGATATGCATTTGCACTCGAATATTCACAAATATATATTGCATTAATCTCAAGTCAATTCCTATCATACTCAAACATCAAAATATGATGTTTATTACCATATAATTATTTGTCATAAAATATTTAAATTTTCAGGGTTTTACATTCTTCCTTCCTTAAAAGAATTTTGTCCCCGAAATTCCGCAATCGTATCGTAGAGATTAATAATACCAGAAAAGCACGTTGAGAGGATAATCCAATCCTCACATACACATCTCGTACCATTAATCCCTAGATATGAACATAGCAATATCTAAAGTTAACAATCTAGAATACAAATACTCGCACTTAACCCTAACTAAACGGAACTAGTACGTCGAGCGAAAAATCCAAATGAGGAACCTCCCATATATATCATGTATTCCGAATGATTAGGAACTAAGTGTTAATACCCCCATCCTAGTGTTAAATATAAATATGACTATCCAGATAATCATAAACCATAAGCAAATCATAATCAAATCAATTTACCTGTTCAAACAGGTGTGGGTAGTAGCGACGCATATCCTCTTCACGCTCCTAAGAAGCCTCCTCAGCTCCCTTCTGGTTCCACTGAACTTTCACTAAGGGAATGACCTTATTTCTTAATCTCTTGTCCTCTCTAGGAAGTTTGCAAACTGGTACCTCGATGGTGGAAAAATTTGTCTGAATCTCGATCTCAGGTGTATCAATCACCCTCTGCTACTCCTCATCGTGTCGGTGCTTCTTGAGCATCAACACATGAAATACGTTGTGTACACTAGACATCGACGCAGAAAGGTCTAGTCTATAAGACACAGCTCCAACACGCTCAAAAATACTGAAGGGCCTAATAAATCTCGAGGCAAGTTTTCCCCATTTGCCGAATCGCTGAACGCCCTTCATAGGTGATACCTTCAACATGACAAAATATCCAACCTAAAACTCCAAAGGTCATCGTCTCTAATCCGCATAGCTCTTTTGCTGACTCTGAGCGGTAAGAATACGCTCTCTAATTAATGCTACCTTCTCTGTAGTCTGTCTCACAAGCTCTGGCCCAAGTAATAAGCTATCCTCCGGCTCTGCCCAACAAATCGGGGATCTACAGGGTCTCCAGTACAATGCCTCATACGGAGCCATACCGATCGTCGCTTGATAACTGTTGTTATAAGCAAACTCGATCAAAGGAATGTGGTCCTCCCAGCTACCCTGGCATCTAGAATGCAGGCCCGCAACATGTCTTCCAAGACTTGGTTTACTCTCTCTGTTTGCCCATCTGTCTATGGCTGAAATACACTGCTATAGGATAATCTGCTACCGAATGAATCCAAGAAGCTCCTCCAAAAGTGCAAAGTGAAAACTGAGCCTCGATCTGACACGATCGTCTCTGGAACACCGTGTAATAGAACTATCTCCCGAATAAAAATCCTCACGTAAGTCTCGGCGATGTAGGTAGTCCTTACTGTTATAAAATGTACTGACTTCATCAATCAATCAACTAACACCCAAACGGAATTGTCCCTTTCTTCGACCTCGGTAACCCCATAATAAAATTCATAGAGATATCCGCCCATTTCCATTCTGGAATGAGTAAAGGTTGTAGGTTTCCTATTGGTCTCTGATGTTCTGCCTTCACCTGCTGATAGGTAAAGTATTTAGCTACATATTCTGCTATCTCCCTATGCATACCGCTCCACCAAAAGTGTCTCTTTAGGTCCTTGTACATCTTTGTTGTGCCTGGATGCACTGTGTACCTCGAACGATGCGCCTTATCAAGCAACTCCTTCTTCAGCTCTGCACTAGCTGGCATAACTAATCGGCCTTTCATTCGAAGGCCTCCATCTACTCCAACGGCCTAATTGGCTTTGGGTTCATTAGAAATCTCCCCCTTTTGGTTTTGAATCCAAGAGTCCTCTAGCTGTGCTCTGATCACTCTATCACTCAAAGATGGCTGCATTGACATAGCTCCCAAAAATGCGCTGCTCCTATCGATCTGTGGCCTAAAACCAAATTGGCTAAGGGTGTAAAGGTCTCGGTACAATGAACACCTCAAAGCTGCAACCCGATGTTGATGCTTCCTGTGCAAAGCGTCCACTATGACGTTCACCTTTCTTGGATGATACTGAATCGCGAACTCGTAATCCTTGATGAACTCGACCCATGGTCACTGCCTCTGGTTGAGTTTCTTCTGAGAAAATAGGTATTTTAGACTCTGGTAGTCTGTAAATAACTCGAACTGCATCCCTGTGACGCCCCTGGGTTCACACAAGGCTGCAGTCCTCGGTGAAACCAAGAATGTCAAACCTGTCATACACCACACCGTGCAATAACATGTTTCACCATCACAATTAACATCTCTCTAGTAGAGTCAACAACAGGTGTAGGTACAAAAGCAAGTAAAAGATAATACAAGAGATACTGATGAAATGAAAGAAATCAAAATAATATTTCATCATCCAACATATAGAAATACAAAGTCAATATCTGAAATGGATAAACTGGAGTTCTTATCAAATCTCAAATACAACAAATCTGAGTAAAGGAAGTAAGGCACACAACCTTTACAATATCTAGAATAAAGTCCTCAAATATCTAAACAAAATCTACAATGGAGCTCCAAAATAAAACATATCTAAAAATAGTCAGCTGAACACTAAAGCGTGTCGCCATCAACCTGCCAAAATAAAACATATCTAAAAATAGTCAGCTGAACACTAAAGCGTGTCGCCATCAACCTGCGACTCTCCAGGCTCCTGGCTCGTTACCTGAAAGGGAGAGGGACAACGAGCGTCAAAGTGCTAGCGAGCAACATCACAACCAACCCCAAGGGAAAGGGCTCGTTGTATACAAAAAAATACAGTATTTACATAATAGTCAAAAATCAGGGCTCCTAGAAAATAATGGATTTTAGTATTTAGGAAACTACAACACGAGCATAGTTACGTCGAGCGAAATAATCCAAACAAGGAAACCCTCATGTATATACCTTGTATCTCAAATTGTAAATCCCTAAATACAAAACCCAAAGTCTAATACATGAATAATAAACTAAAAGAAACAACCCATCTCAATACTAAATCAAAAGTCACGCCGAAACCATATAAGTGTCAAAGGTCAATATCACATAAGTGTCGTATCCTGTCTAGGTAGCTATCATGTCCAAATCTCATGTAATCATGTCATATCCTGATTCAGATAAGTGTCATACTCATAGCTTAACAAATGTCCAAGACGTGGTCAAATATGTAAATGTCCAACATGATGACTGAAATGTGAATGCATGTCCAACACATGGACTGAATAAAATACGTGTCCAACACATGGACCGAAATGCTAAGTATCCAACACATGGATCAATAGTAATGTATGCCCAACACATGGACTATAAGTAAAGAGGTGCAATTGTCAAAGGTATATGTGGAAAGATATACATATCCCATACTCGCACGTGTCTCGATGTGCGGGTCTAAACTTGTGTCAAAAGTGTCAACTCACATGTATAGACAAATGTTCCATACTGTAGATTTAATGCCAGAAAAATTGAGGTAAACAATTCGTACACACAATATACACAACAAATATACTCCTGCACAAACAGTATCGCGGTCGACCGTAGAGGCCACTCCGGTCGACCGCAAAATGAGCAGAGATGTTCTGCTTGACAGAACGCCCATCGGTCGACCGCACATAGCGCTACGGTCGATCGCGAGATTGGCAGATGCCCAAATTTAGGTTTTTCTCTGCTTCGAAAATTGATCCAAACAATACATCTCTGCTTCCAAACGATATATCACATATTCTACCACATATGAATCATCATATAACAACATTTAGCATGTAGAAATCATCACTAAAAATCGTGAACATGCATACCCGTGTTTTAAACTTTATAAAACATTAAAAATCAGAAATTTAACTCTTAATAAAACATTTTCAGTTAGATCTCTTTAACCAAAAATCATTGGTGGGTATTTGAAAACTGAAATACTTAGTTTTCACATCACATATCATAAGGATCTATCTAAGTACGCAAAATAGTGATTTAGGCTCAAGAGAGCTCATTAAAATCGTTAGAAAAACTCATAAAAACAAGGGTGAGAGATTGGGCGAGATGTTACTCGCCTGAGGGGGTTGATGAACTGTAATAATTCTAAGTTTTTAGATAGATATATATAAGGAAAAGTATTGGGGCTTTTATGTAAAATTTGTTTGAGGGTTCTAATAGCAAAAATGACCTTTATAAATACCCCAAAAACCCTAACCTTTTTCCTGTCAGTCATTCTTTTTCTCCCGTCTGTTCCGCCGCTCAAGTGAAAAAAAGAAAAGAAAAGAAAGAAAATACCCCTGCTGCTACCTCTTGATATTTTTCTTGCATTCCTCTTCTCTGGAGCACGCCATGTCTAGGAGAGACATGGGGAAAAAAAATTATCACATGGGAATGCAATCTGATATTGGATCAAGAATATTAAGCAAGGTAGATATTATCCTATTTTCTACCTTAAGTAGTGTATTTATATGAAGTTCATTGATTTCTTTATTTAAAGATCAGTCATGGCTATAAGCCTTTGATTTACCATGTCCCATTCACATTATTTTCAGCAAAGCATATAGTGTATGCATGACTATATTTGAAACTCTATACATATCTCTACATCATCTTTATTTAGATGGATCTCAATGCCGATTATGAATTTGTTTTGAACATGAGGGCTTACAACCAAACCTGTAGCCAAAGAGGTGACGTCCCTGATCTTTGATTAATTTGTTTTAGTTATGGCTAGTGCTTAGCACGGTGACTACTTGTTCTACCCCCTTTGGATTTTATAGGATAAATTAATAATCACAGTTATCCTCATGTGCTTGATAGGATAAGATATTAATTGTTCAACTTGATGAGGACCTATGGGATCCCTGCCTTTCCTGAAGAAAAAGACAACTGATGCAAGTAGCTATTGATATAATACAGATTGTTTGAATAGCTTAATAAATGTTAATATTTAGTAGAATGTTTGTATTGATGGTTGTATGTATATTTTTCTTTTAGGGATTCCAAGTGATTTCGAGAGGGCGTTGTGAGTGTTGTTAGTTTGTTTCCTCGGGTTTATGGTAAGTGGTAAATTTATGCATTGTGCATTGCGTATTTTTCCTACAAAATGATAGTAAGTATATGTGGATTGTGCATTGCGTATTTTTCCTACAAAATGATAGTAAGTATATGTGGATTTGTTTCCTGATGGATTATATTCCTTTGTATGATTTACTGCCTACAAAATGATAGTAAGTATATGTGGATTTGTTTCCTGATGGATTATATTCCTTTGTATGATTTACTGGTATATCATTTGTTGATTGGTTTGATTTTGTGATGCTCATGGATATTTGGTATAAGCTTATGCTTATTTTCTTTGTCAATTGTTATGTCTTTTCATATATATAGTAGTAGGTTGAGATGCATATGTGGTTGATTGATTTCACTATTGGTTAGCCTTTGGCATTTTTGTATATCATACTTGGTTATATGAACTTTGTTCATTTTCTTTTTAAACATATGCATCTCAAGTCAATATACCGGTATATGTCGGATATAAGCAAGCTATTAAAACAGGACTCAATGTGCCTCTATGAGGTTTTATTTTAGCGCTAAGAGCCCAAATTGGGTCTCACCGTCCCGGAACCACGGGCTTAATAATTGTGGGGTTTACCGAGTCAACCGGAGTATGAAGTGTTGACCGCATTGAGACGTAGCATGCTTATTTCTATTCCATGATTTCTAATTTTCTTAAATATTTGTATCAAATACTAGAGTTCATTAATGATTCTATATCATTCTTATATTTTGTTTATTTCTCGTTGTAATATTTTAGTTTTGCAAAACCAGTGTTTAATGTATGAATTTATCCACTTATTGAGTTGTGAACTCATTGTGTTATTTCTATTTCTTTTCAGAGACTCGGGATTAGGTGGAATTGAGGATTGTCAACTTCTTAGAACGAAGCAAAGAATAATTCGAGATTGTTATTGTCTTCTAGGCGAAGGTTAAATAAAGTCTTTAATGTTTAGATGATGAATTGAGAGTTTGTAATAATGAGATTCTTTCTTTAGGTTGAGATTTATTTGGAGTTGAGGAATATTTATTTTTATCAAGTTAATTGGCTTAGTTGACTTTTGGGATTATAGAGAATATTTGTTGTTGGTTTTAGTTCAATGAAGAGATTTGTTTTAGTGTTCTTTTAATGAATGTATATTTTGGAGGACTTTTCACAGGTTTAGTCCGGCTCTAATATTCCTTTGAGGTTCGGAAATTGGGGTCGTGACATAAACACCCAAAAACGAGTGAGAAAGATCCTCCTTCAATCTGAACAGCGAAACTCCACCGAAAATCCTTCGAAACGCCCCAAAAACATAAAAAACGAAGTTAGGGTTTGAGAGGAGAGAGAGAAGGTGGGTTGAGGCTATTAGGGTTTGAAAGAGAGTTCTGAGAGCTTCAAAACGAGTATATATAAGTAGGGTAACAATCGGGTTTGGTATAAACAAAACCAACCTGAAACAGAACTGAACTAGCGTCTGTACGCTTAGCGGTCGACCGCAGCGACCACGGCGGTCGACTGCTCAGAGTTCTGGGCCATGCTCAGACTGGGGTTCGGTAAAAAGGTTGTAACTTTCTCATACGATCTCGGAATGAGATGATTTAAGATTCGTTAGAAATCTATTGAAGAGACCTACAACTTTGGTCTTATATACTTTTCCAGATTCTAACTAAATCAGTATGAAAAATATAGAAACTCTTAACTGGTCAAAATTCTCAGATTATCAATATTTGCCTTTGTGCATGTTTTGTGTATTTACACTCATATATTCACAAATATACATTGAATTGATCTCAAATCAATTCCTATCATACTCAAACATCAAAATACATTATTTTTACCATATAACATATTTATAATTATTTATCACACTATATTCAAATTTTTTGGGGTTTTACAATCCCGTACAGGTAATGTCTCCATGTCTTTAGTGTGAAGACCACTACTGCTAGCTCCAAGTCGTGCGTGGGATAGTTCTGCTCATGTGTCCTCAACTGTTGAGAGGTATAACCTACTACTTTCTGGGTCTACATAAAAACGCCTCATAGGCCTACTAGTGATGCATCTGTGTAGACAACAAATGTCCTATCACTGCTCGAAATAGTCAAAACTGGTGCTGTAGTCAACTTGGTCTTTAAGGTCTCAAAGGAGTTCTGGCACTCCGTGCGCCAAATAAACTGTACACTCTTCTTTGTAAGGCATGTAAGTGGTGTGGAAATCTTTGAGAAGTCCTGAATGAACTTCCTTTAATAGCCGACTAAACCCAAGAAGCTACGAATCTCGGTAACCGTCTTCGGCGGCTCCTAATCGAGTACTACCGTAACCTTAGCTGGATCCACTGCAATGCCCTCTCTGCTAATGATGTGACCCAAAATTCAGACCTCTGATAGCCAAAACTTACATTTGCTAAACTTAGCGTATAACTGATGCTCCCGCAAAGTCTGCAATGCTAATCGTAGATGTTGCTCATGCTCTGCCTCCGATCTCGAATAGATAAGGATATCATCGATAAAAACAATCAAAAACTGGTCCAAGTATGGATGAAAAACCCGATTCATCAAATCCATGAATACCACGAGTGCATTGATCAGCCCAAATAGCATGACAAGAAACTCGAAGGACCCATATATAGTGAGAAAGGCAATCTTGGGAATATCCATCTCCCGAACTCACAACTGATGATAACCAGAATAAAGATCAATCTTAGAGATATACTATGATCCCTGTAGCTGGTTGAACAAGTCATCAATCCTCGGTAATAGGTACCTAATCCTGATGGTGACCTTGTTCAACTCATGATAATCGATACATAATCGTATACTACCGTCCTTCTTCTTCACGAAAAGGACTGGTGCTCCTCATGGAGAATGACTCTGACGAATAAATCCCTGAGATAACAACTCATCCAACTGGGTTTGTAGCTCCCTCATCTTAGTAGGTGCTATACGATAGGGTGCTCGGGATATTGGTGCTGTGCTCGACTGTAACTCGATGTAGAATTCAACCTCTCTCATAGAAGGTAATCCAGGTATGTCCTGAAAGACATCCTGATAATCCGAGACAACTCTAGTTTTACACAAATTAGCACTCTGGTCCCTCAGCATCACCTCCTCGATGTATGCCAAAAGAGACTCCACAAACTGGTTGCCCTATGAAGTCGTTACGATCAACTTAGACCCATCGGACGCTTGTAAGTTGATTGTCTTAGCGAAACAGTCGATAATGATATGGTAGGATAAAAGCCAATCCATACCGAGAATGACGTCAAACTCCAACATCCGCAACACGATCAGATCTATGAGAAACTCAGAATCATCTAAACTGATGACACAGCTCCTGCAGATACTCTCTAATATGGATACCTTCCCTAGAGGAGTAAAGACGGATAGTGGTACGTCTAAAGGATGTGCAGCTAACTAAAGCCTATCCATGAACATATGAGAAATAAAAGAATGCGAAGCTCTAGAATCAAACAAGATCCGAGCCGGAAAGGAATTTACAAGAAAGATACCTTCCACTATGGCTCCGTTTGCACCCTGATCATGTGGTACGGCCGCATAAATCCTAACGGTGGCTAGTGACTGCTGAATTGCTGATGGTGGAGCATACGGGGCCATCTATCCCTCAAGAATCTCCTGGATAGCATGGATTTGGCCTGTTGGCCCCTCAATCCTCGGAATGACAGATGATGCCTCGATCCTCCGCTGCTACTAACCGTAGGCACGGTCCTACTGCTGCTGCTGGCCCTGACCACGATTCTGCTACTGACCATGTCCTCGACCTTGCTACTAGCCTCCTCTTGGTGCGCTACAGCACTCTGCTACTCTATGCCTAAATTTCAGACAGTTGTGGCATGTCCTCTAAAATTTGTGTTGCTGCTGCCTCCTCTTATCCTACGGTGGTCTTCTCTTAAACTTTCCTTGCTACTGATGCTAAAAATCCTTACCCCATTGCTGGGGTCCTCTAGGTCCAGTAAAAGGTCTCGTACCCTTGCCCTTATCCCCGGTCGGTCCTGCCTTTGCATTTACTTCCTTGTCTTTCTAGAACATAGTCATCTCAGTCTCCTGAGAAATGGTAGCATTAGCTACCTCTCGAACTGAGTGAAACCTCCTGGAAACGAGGTAGTGACGAAGGATAGGATGTAGACCTGCTATAAACATCAGTACTTGGCATTCTCTGGTCTGCCACATGCCCGTAAAGTGAAGCAGACTCATAAACTTGCTTTCGTAATCATCTACGGTCATGTCTATCTACGTTAATTTGGACATCTCAAGTTCCTTCCCGGCCCATGCCGCGAAAGAGATGTATTGATCATCAAAAAAGTATACAAAATCCTCCCAGGTGAGAGTCATCCGGTGCTCTGGGGTAAATTAAATTCGATACCATCCTCCAGCATCACCCTTAAGGCTGTAAGCTGCTAGCCTCTGCCTTTGCACTGAATTTACACCAAGTAAGTCTAGTATGTTACTCAAATCCTCCTTCCATTTATGAGCAGCAAGTGAATTTGATGACCCCTGAAACTTCGGTGCCCTCATCTTCTGATACCACTCTACTAAACGGAGCCAAGCCTCCTACTCTACTGCTCGCCCTATAGCTGGTGGTGGCGTAATCTCTAGTGTGATTTCTAGGGTCTCCTCCGAGATAGGAATGACTGGAATCACCGGTGGTGGTATAACTGGCTGAACATGATTCGTCATCTGCTCCTTGAGTGCTGCTAACATGGCTTTTATAGGTGCTATGAGGTCTACAAGGTGCTACGGAGCCTGCTGTAGCTCTGGTGGGGCCTGTTACTGTGCGGTTGGAGCCTGCTACGGCTCTGGCACCTCTCGCTCAGCTCTCCTGGTACGAGGCCTACCACGTCCGCATCCTTGTCCCGCCATCTAAAGTTTAGAAAAATGGTTTATAATACATAGTATTGAGACCTCAGGCGAAAAAACATATAAATTATTTATGAAAATACTTTTAAATCAAAGTAAGGTAGTCATAAAAAAATTCTAAAATTTTGAGATATACGCATATATCGCCTCACTCATTCTAGGAAATTCTTATCAGACTCTATACATGAATCCTAAAAAAAATCTTTTCTAGCTCTACGACTCAACACAGGATGATCCTAAAGATACTGGAACTAGATCTCTGATACCAACTATGACGCCACTGTTTTCACACTTGGTTGTAGTCTAAGGGGAACCCAGAGATGTCAAACCTGCCATGCACCTCCATTGTGCAACAACATGTTTCACCAATTACAGTAATATCCTCTAGTGGAATCAAGTAGAAGTGAAGGTACAAAACAGGCAAATATGGGAAATAAAAGTACAATAGACATGATGTAGAAAGAAATATCTCATAATGATATCATGTCTTGACTATAATAAACAGAAATACAACCGATATATCTGGAGTCTGAAATAACATGACATGTCTCAACATGGATCAACTAGAAATCGTACTAAGGCAACATGCCTTTACAATATGAATACAAACTCAAGTGACTGAATGGAAACATAAGACTACTGTGGAGTCCATACTAGTAAAAGTACGCGACGGAGACTATGCAGGAACTCTGTCACCATGCAACTCTCTGATGCTCTGAGCCGCTTAAAAGTTAAAAAAGAAAAAAAAAGAATAACAACAAGAGCATCAGAGCGCTAGCAAGATTACCTCTATCCGCCCCCGGGAAGGTCTACTAGATGTAGTGGAGGCTCTATCTATTAAGCATAGTCTACCTAGATCATTT
>NC_033798.1:27348668-27401168 GCF_001876935.1 Asparagus officinalis
CAGATACTCTCTAATATGGATATCTCCCCTAGAGGAGTAGAGATGGATAGTGGTACGTTTAAAGGATGTGCAACTAACTGAAGCCTATCCATGAAGGTATGAGAAATAAAAGAATGCGAAGCTCCAGAATCGAACAAGATCCGAGCCGGAAAGGAATTCACAAGAAAGATACCTTCCACTATGGCTCCGCTCGCACCCTGATCATGTGGTATGACCGCATAAACCCTGCCGGTGGCTGGTAACTGTTGAACTGGTGGTGGTGGAGCATACGGGGCCATCTGTGCCTCAGGAATCTCCTGGATAGCACGTATTTGGCCTGTTGGCCCCTCAATCCTCGGAATGACAGATGATGCCTCGATCCTCCGCTGCTACTAACCGTAGGCACGGTCCTACTGCTGCTGCTGGCCCTGACCACGATTCTGCTACTGACCATGTCCTCGACCTTGCTACTAGCCTCCTCTTGGTGCGCTACAGCACTCTGCTACTCTATGCCTAAATTTCAGACAGTTGTGGCATGTCCTCTAAAATTTGTGTTGCTGCTGCCTCCTCTTATCCTACGGTGGTCTTCTCTTAAACTTTCCTTGCTACTGATGCTAAAAATCCTTACCCCATTGCTGGGGTCCTCTAGGTCCAGTAAAAGGTCTCGTACCCTTGCCCTTATCCCCGGTCGGTCCTGCCTTTGCATTTACTTCCTTGTCTTTCTAGAACATAGTCATCTCAGTCTCCTGAGAAATGGTAGCATTAGCTACCTCTCGAACTGAGTGAAACCTCCTGGAAACGAGGTAGTGACGAAGGATAGGATGTAGACCTGCTATAAACATCAGTACTTGGCATTCTCTGGTCTGCCACATGCCCGTAAAGTGAAGCAGACTCATAAACTTGCTTTCGTAATCATCTACGGTCATGTCTATCTACGTTAATTTGGACATCTCAAGTTCCTTCCCGGCCCATGCCGCGAAAGAGATGTATTGATCATCAAAAAAGTATACAAAATCCTCCCAGGTGAGAGTCATCCGGTGCTCTGGGGTAAATTAAATTCGATACCATCCTCCAGCATCACCCTTAAGGCTGTAAGCTGCTAGCCTCTGCCTTTGCACTGAATTTACACCAAGTAAGTCTAGTATGTTACTCAAATCCTCCTTCCATTTATGAGCAGCAAGTGAATTTGATGACCCCTGAAACTTCGGTGCCCTCATCTTCTGATACCACTCTACTAAACGGAGCCAAGCCTCCTACTCTACTGCTCGCCCTATAGCTGGTGGTGGCGTAATCTCTAGTGTGATTTCTAGGGTCTCCTCCGAGATAGGAATGACTGGAATCACCGGTGGTGGTATAACTGGCTGAACATGATTCGTCATCTGCTCCTTGAGTGCTGCTAACATGGCTTTTATAGGTGCTATGAGGTCTACAAGGTGCTACGGAGCCTGCTGTAGCTCTGGTGGGGCCTGTTACTGTGCGGTTGGAGCCTGCTACGGCTCTGGCACCTCTCGCTCAGCTCTCCTGGTACGAGGCCTACCACGTCCGCATCCTTGTCCCGCCATCTAAAGTTTAGAAAAATGGTTTATAATACATAGTATTGAGACCTCAGGCGAAAAAACATATAAATTATTTATGAAAATACTTTTAAATCAAAGTAAGGTAGTCATAAAAAAATTCTAAAATTTTGAGATATACGCATATATCGCCTCACTCATTCTAGGAAATTCTTATCAGACTCTATACATGAATCCTAAAAAAAATCTTTTCTAGCTCTACGACTCAACACAGGATGATCCTAAAGATACTGGAACTAGATCTCTGATACCAACTATGACGCCACTGTTTTCACACTTGGTTGTAGTCTAAGGGGAACCCAGAGATGTCAAACCTGCCATGCACCTCCATTGTGCAACAACATGTTTCACCAATTACAGTAATATCCTCTAGTGGAATCAAGTAGAAGTGAAGGTACAAAACAGGCAAATATGGGAAATAAAAGTACAATAGACATGATGTAGAAAGAAATATCTCATAATGATATCATGTCTTGACTATAATAAACAGAAATACAACCGATATATCTGGAGTCTGAAATAACATGACATGTCTCAACATGGATCAACTAGAAATCGTACTAAGGCAACATGCCTTTACAATATGAATACAAACTCAAGTGACTGAATGGAAACATAAGACTACTGTGGAGTCCATACTAGTAAAAGTACGCGACGGAGACTATGCAGGAACTCTGTCACCATGCAACTCTCTGATGCTCTGAGCCGCTTAAAAGTTAAAAAAGAAAAAAAAAGAATAACAACAAGAGCATCAGAGCGCTAGCAAGATTACCTCTATCTGTCCCCAAGAAGGGCTACTAGATGTAGTGGAGGCTCTATTTATTAAGCATAGTCTACCTAGACCATTTTCCCATATCTGATGGTATTAATAGTTAGAAATCTAAAACACGAGACGTAGTACGTCGAGCAAAATAATCCAAACAAGGAAACCCTCATGTATATACAGTATGTCTCAAATTGTAGATAACTAAATAGTAATCCCAAACTAAGCAATCAAAAATATAACTGGAAAGTAAAGCATCATAATCAGCATAGTTATCTCGTATACTCGTATAATCGAGTATCTCAATCGCATATCTCAACCATGAGTCGTGGTCACTTTTGGCATCCACCAAACACTCAGAAAAAATCCTTTTGTAATATTATTGTGTCCCTGTGTAAAACAACAGGATAGGAATATCGATTCCTACACAATCTATACGGAAACAAACACATAGGTTCACTAATCTCAGCGCACGCTCGTGCGGGTAACTAAACATAGATTCAAAGACCCCAGCGCACTATCATGCAGATAATAAACATAGGTCCATCGACCCCAACATACTATCATGCGAATAATAAACACAGGTCCATCGACCCCAGCGCACTATCATGCGGATAAACAAGTGTCATAGGTTCATCGACCTCTTCGCACACTCGTGTGGATAAAGAAGTGTCATAGGTTCATCGACTTCTTCGTACGCTCGTGTGGATAAACGAATGTCATAGGTTTATTGATCTCTTCACACGATTGTGCGGATAAACAAATATGTGTAGTGGAGTGAAATTCAGCACAGTCTCATTTTAGATGTACTAACTCACTAACTCAAAAGTGTAATCGTAACAATATTTTATCATAAACCCCTTGGGATACTCACATAAGTTTTACAACATATTCATGACTATAAGTGTAACAATCGATCAGCTCAAACTCTGTGAACACCTCTCAAACCAGAGCAAACAAACTCCAGAAAAAAAAGAAACTGAGTCAAAATGCCCATGAAAAGGGTTGGCACTGCTGTTATTAAAATGAGCATATGTTTTTCTAGGAAAACTAATTTTAGGAATAGTTTTCTGTTTTGTAGACTAGATTCACACATCTTTCAATTGGCACTACTTTGGTTAAATTTATAATTCATTTTCTATGCCAAGTTTTCTGTTCAACTTCATACACACAACAGTTTTTCTGCAGGACGTATCATTAGTAAAAAGACTATATCTTTCTTTATACAAACTATTTTTAAGCTTGGTTTTCTGTTTTAGAAACTAGGTTTACATATCTTTCATTTGAAACTATTTTAGTTCAATTTGAAGTTCTTTTATTATCTCAAATTGTCAGTTTAATATCATATACCTGCTGTAGTTTTTTGCAGAACGTGTTGTTAGCCAAATGATCATGTCTTTCCCTTGAATTCACACATAACTATCAAAATGATTAATTGCACATGACAAGATCCACACAAATAACAAAGAAAAAAATTTCATTTAATCAGATTCATATTTATTTAGGAAAAACACAAACCTATGATTTAAGCATCGTTAATAAACATGCGAAAAAAATATCGATTATTCCTCTAAGATTCAACATGATTTAAATATGATTAAAAAACAAAAATAAATTCCAAATTTCCTAATGATCATGATCATAAATCTAATAGCAACATTAAGGAAAACAATATTTTTATTTTTAGCATTTGATTAAAATTTATTATAAAAATCTAACTTGTTTTAACATGACAGATTAAGCTCAAGTAGGAGAATCTCATCTTTAAACTTCTTATAATTTTAACTAATTACTGGGAAAGTTTGGGTAGGAGATAATCTTACCTCGATGCTGCCGATATTCTCCAACAAACGATTGTACAAGAATTCCCTTCACTCCAGTCGCTAGTCTCCGCTTCCTCTCCACAAATGTCATAGAAAACACTATGTTTCTCTTCTACTCTTTGTGAGTTTTGTGTGTTTTAGTAGAGAGGAAGTGAGAGGTATTTATAGAGAGGTTAGGGAGACGTAGAGCCTAAAACAAAGAGTAGTGGAGGTCAGAAACAAGGAGTAGTGGAGGGAAACAAGGAGTAGTGATGAAGGGAAATAAGGAGTGGTGGAGGGAAACAAGGAGTAATTTATGGGAGTAATTTGTGGGATATTGCTTAGTGGAGGAAAAATGAGGAAAATGCCTTTTTCTTTACATTATTCTAACAATGAAACCCTACTATTTTCTGATTATTTTTCTGTGTTCAGTATATTGGCTGTAACTTTCTCATCCGACATCGGAATAAGGTAATTTAATATTTGTTAGAAAGCTGTTGAAGAGTCCTACAATTTTGGTCTTTTGAGTTTTCTATAATTCGAAATACATCAATGTGTAAAATATATAAACTTTTAACTGATCATTTCACCAGATATGCATTTGTACTCGAATATTCACAAATATACATTGAATTGATCTCAAGTCAATTCCTATCATACTCAAACATCAAAATATGATGGTTATCACCATATAGCATATTTATTATTATTTATCATAAAATATTTAAATTTTTAGGGTTTTACAGTAATGAACTACTAAGGGTTCTCAAACACAACAAGGAACAATCAATGCAACTAATCATGTGCCATAATATCATAGCATATCAGGTAAGAAAGTCTAAGAATTATTAATCATGAACAGCAACTATGTAATTTAGAAATAATTCTTTTTCCTAAATAATTTCTTTTAAAAATATTTCTCATTATAATAATCCAAAATATTCTATTTTCCAGAATAAATTCTTTAAATTATTTTCTCATATACTAATTCAACATAAACCCTTTTTCAAAATAATTTCTTTTAAATTATTTATTATTATAATAATTCAAAATAATCCCTTATTACAAAATAAATTCTTTTAAATAATTCTAAAAATATTCTTTAACTATAATAATCTATTAATTCAAATAATATTTTTCTTTGAAAATAATTCTTATCATGACAATATCAGTTATTTTCATCCATCATCAAACAATCCACGTAGATAATAACATATTACGATATAATTTGTCCAGGTAATTAATAACAAATATAAACATTATAAAGACGAGTCAAAGGGAAGTGAGATCCTGACTACGAGGCCAATGGACCTAAGGATGAGGCGGCAAAGCCATTGCCTGATGTTCATTGTTCGGCGACGCACACAGTGGAGGAGGAAGAGGAGGTGGGTTTGGGGGTGGCCAACGGGAGGGGCATGTGGTGGGCGAGCGGGTATAGTGAGGCTCGGCTGACGGGTACTTAAACGAAAATTAAACTAATTACGGAATAATTACGGGTTAGGGTTAGGGTTAGGGAATTTAAAAAAAATTAATTAAAATAAATAATTACGGGTACATAAAAATTAAACTAATTACGAAATAATTATCTACAAAAAAAAGTATCAGTTGTATTAATACGACAAATAATATGCAATAGTAGAAATAATACAACTAATTATACAATTAATTGAGAATAATTAATAAAAAATATAATTACTTACATTTAAAATCAAATAATTATGGAAAAATTATCTATACAATAAAACATACTAGTTATTCTAATACAACCGATAACATGCAATGGTAGATATAATACAACAAATTAAACAAATAATACGTAATTAATAATACAGCGTATTATATGAAATAATACGTAATAATAATAATAATACAATATATTATTTAAAATGATATGTAATAGTATCGATAACACAACGGATAAATTCCAAAAATTTTACTACACTAAATAAATTTATAAATATCTAAATTATTTAAATAAATATAAAACTTGGACTTTAAATCATAGAAAATTGGAGGAAATTAGGAAAAATAGAAATACTCTTTTAAAAATAATAATTAAATATTTTAAAATACCAAAAAATTATTTTAACTAGTATTAAAATTCACGGTCATTACATTCTACCCCCATTCAAACAAATTCTGCCCTCGGAATTAAAATAAAATTTACACGATATCATATAGTAATCTGTAAAGCAAAAATAATACAAATAATAGCTGATAATAGGAAGTAAAATGTGATGCCCCAGGTTTCATGCAAGGCTACAGTCCAAGGCGAAACCCGAAATTTCAAACCTGCTAAGCACCAAATACCATGCTACGACATGTTTCACCATCACAGTCACTATCTCTCTAATGGAAATAACAAATAGGTGAAAGTACCGATAGGCAAATAATAGAGATAGAACAAACCAGATGTACACAGAAGCAATAAGAGAATTATCATAAGTGAGCCCAACTAAAATAGAAATATCTCTGAGTCTGAAATAAAACTCAAGTACAATGAGTCAAATAAAGTATCACTATTGCTCTCAGCCTCTACAAAATAAAACACAAGTCTAGAGTCTTAACATAAACAACTAACTGTGGAGTTCTGTAATAACTACTAAAATAATAAATAGCTAGATGGAATCAATGAAGAAAACCTATCAACCTGCGACTCTCCGTGCACCGGACTCGCTGCCTGAAAGGGGGGAAACAACGAGCGTTAAAGCGCTATAGCGAGATCATCTCCACCTCTCACCAGGGGAAAGGGTAGGAGTATATAGAAAATATAGACAGTATATAAGTATAAAATCATTCATATAAATCTAACTGGAGATTGGTATTTAGGAATCCACAACACGAGAGTTAGTACGTCGAGCGAAATAATACAAATAAGGAAACTCTTATGTATATACCACGTCTCAAATTGTGACTCCTTAAATACTAATTCCAAACTCTATGAATGAAAAAGAACAATAAACAAAAAGGTAACACTCCAAATCTTAAGCCTGTAGAACAAATATCTCATCCCGATCTACACTCGGGTAGACAGATCTAACATAAGAGAAACTCATCCAAAACAAAGATTAACAACAAGCCATATCGTGTAAGTCATGGTCTCAGAGAAATTATCCTACTTACGGGTATTCAAAATGGAAGCAAAACTACAAAGTATAATACTTACAAGTGTGCATCTCATGTGCATTAACTATACTCTTGTAATATTCTTACTCAATCACTCTACAGCAATAAGTTTTATATTCCTATCCCGGATACATGAAATGGCGATACTTTTATAATGTTTTTACTCAATCGCCCTGCGGAAATGGGTCTTATCTTCCCATTCCGAATACATGATATGACGATACTTTTGTAATATTTTTACTCAATCGTCCTGTGGAAATAGATTTTATCTCCCTACTCCGAAACATGAAATTACTATACTCTTCATATTTATCAACTTAAATTAGTAGAAAGGTATGTCTACACAATATATTCTAAACATACGTGCACATGTCTCGGTGTACGTGTTCATATCTAATGTTTACTGACATCTCGAGAGTTAAACAACTCATGAACATTGTATTATAGCAGTACAAGGTCGATAGGCTCTCTCGAAAACCAAAACAATCGAACAAAACACATGTATGGGCCGATATACAGTTTGGTGGACGACCGTAACTACGCGACGGTCGACCGCGATGGGTTACAGGGCCTACCCAGGCCTCTGTCCTGCACACGCTCGACCGCCAATAAGGCGTGGCCAACCATGGGCTAAAATTCCAGATTCTAAATCTGGTTGTGTGTGTTGTGTTCACGCAATGCTTAGGTGATTCAAACATGATTAAAACAATATGAATCTTACATGGAAATATGTCAACAGTAGATAAAAACTTCTGGGAGCAACACAATATATAATACATGATTATGTGCATAAAAAATTCATATTTAAAACCCTAAAACATACATAAGAACTTGAAACACGGAACAATTCATCTTTCTTTAGATTAAACAACTTTTAAATCATTTTCAGATCTTAAATATCTTCTGTAAATTCATTCTCAAACATTTTCACATGGAAAGACCTTGTATTTATACATATAATACAAAAGAATTGACTTTTATTCATAAACTAGTCAATTTTGCTCGATAAAACATGTTAAAAACTCTTTAGAAACGTTTTAAAAACTAGGAGGGGGATTAGCAGAGATGAACTTGCCTAAGATTTGTAGAAAAATATTTAAGATGCCAAACCAAATAAGATCTCCACTCCAAAAGCCAAAAACCACATGAAATCCCGCTCAAAAGCCTCCAATCTTCTCCAAGAATCAAGTTAGGGTTTATGGGGGTTTGGTAACTGTTAGGGTTCTTAGAAAAACTAAGAAAATTCATGAAAGATTGATATATAAACCAAGGAACACGAATATAGGCTTTAGAAATCCGAAACCAACTCAAAACAGGAGAAAAGCTTCTCATATATTTGGCCGGACTAGAATTTTCTAGCTCCTCATATATTTGGCTATTGTGCATGTTTTGACTCTTTGCTTCCTCACGAAAGAACTTGTTTATACTCAAAACACAAGGTATACTACTCACATACCATTTAACTGAACTTATCAAAATAAAAATTCATATATCATACTTAAAATTTCGTCCTCGAAATTCCACAGTCGTATCATAGGAATTAATAATATAAGAAAAGCACTAAGAGGGGATAATCCAGACAAGGAAACCCTTCCGTACACATCTCGTACCATTAATTCCTAGATATGAATCATAAGCCACATTTATACTTAACCAATCTAGAATATGTGCATCCTCACTTAACCCCTAATTAGATGGAACTAGTACGTCGGGCAAAAAATCCAAACAAGGAACCCCATATATATCCCATATGTTCCGAATAATTAAGAGCTAAGTATTGAATGACCCATTCTAGCATTAAGTATAAATGTTACTAAACAACATATGCAATCACATCTATCAACGCATATAAGTACGTTTAAATATCAACATCTTACCTGTTCAAACAGGTGCAGATAGTCGCGATGTACATCCTCCTCACGCTCCCAAGAAATATCTTCGGTTCCTTACTGGTTACACTGGACTTTCACTAATGAAATGACTTTGTTTCTAAGCTTTTTATTCTCTCTAGCAAGAAAGCATACCGGAATCTCTATGGTAGTTAAATCATCCTGGATCTTAACCTCTGGTGAATTATTCACCCTCTGCTGCTCTTCGTCACGCAAATGCTTCTTGAGCATCAAAATATGAAGGACATCGTGTATACTCGACATCGATGTTGGAAGGTCTAATCTATAAGAGACAACACCAATGCGCTCGATAATCCTAAAAGGACCAACATATCTCGGGGAAAGCTTCCCCCGTCTACCGAATCGCTGAACGCCCTTTATTGGTGATACTTTTAACATAACTAAGTCTCTGACCAGAAACTCTAAGGGTCATCTTCGCTGATCTACATAACTCTTTTGCCGACTCTGTGTAGAAAGAATGCGCTCTCGAATCAATGCCACCTTTTCCGTGGTCTACCTAACTAGCTCCGGGCCATGTAATAGACTATCCTCTAGCTCTGTCCAAAATATAAGCGATCTGCAAGGCCTCCCATATAAGGCTTCGTATGGTTCTATCCTGATAGTAGCTTGATAACTATTATTGTATGCAAATTCCATCAATAAGATGTGGTCCTCCCAGCTATCCTGAAAATCTATAACACATGCTCTTAGCATATCCTCTAATACCTAATTCACCCTCTCGGTCTGACCATCTATCTGGGGGTGGAATACACTACTGAATGATAACTAGCTGCCAAAAGCATCATGAAAACTCCTCTAAAAATGGTATGTGAAGACTGAGCCCCGATTTGATACAAACATCTCCAGAACTCCATGCAATCTGACAATCTCTCGAATAAAAATCCTCGCATATGTATCCACTGTATAAGTCGTCTTCACAGGTAAGAAATATGTCGACTTTGTCAATCTATCTACTATCACCCAAACAGAATCATTTCTTTTCTTTGATTTTGGAAATCCTACTATGAAATCCATAAAAATATCTATCCACTTCCACTCGTGAATGGGTAAAGGCTATAGGATTTCTGCAGGTCTCTAATACATTGCCTTAACTTACTGGTAGGTATAACACTTAGCCACATAATTGATGTGGCATAATTATGTATCAAAATTGCAAGTGCACAATTGATCAAGTTATAGTATAAAAAATTATCGATCCCACGAGGAAGGTGATTTTAAGAGATTATTAGACTTGGTTCTTATGTTTTGTGCGTGACAAAAATAGGATTAAAGAATAAGTGTGATTATGGAGTGATATGATGAGTGATTGTTTTGAATATATGCAAGTGATAATAAATTGAATTTTAGAGGAGAGAAGAAAGAATCAAAGAATAAAATAAAAAGCAAGAATAAAAAGAGAAAAATCAAGAAAACAAAAGATGGAGGATTCAATTAAATATATGAGTGATCTAGAATTGAATCCACTAGCTAATCTCAATTATAAATACAAACTATTCTCTTTTTATCATATTTCAACTTAGATTTATTAAGCATAGACTATCAAACCATTTAAGAAAAGTATAACCTATCAAATTATCATCTAAGACAAAATAAAAATCAGGATAAGAACAACAACAATATAGTAATCCTAGAATTCATAAGTATAACCTATCAAACCACTCAAGATAAGCATAGATTATCAAATTCTTCTTCTATCAATTAGTTCTCTAGTTGATTATCCTATACATGATCATTTTAAGTGTAAGAGAATAATTTGCATAACATAAAGAAAATTAGACTAGTTTCATACAATTCTAAGATTACTACAAGAATTAATTTTACATCTTAAGAAATAAAAGCAAGAAAAAAAAGAACTAATTAAAAAAATAAATAGAAAGGAAAAATATAAACTATGAACAAAAAATAAATCTAACTACAAAGAATTAAAATCTAAACTACAGAATAAATTGCAAAAATTAAATGCATAAAAATAAATCTATTCTACAAATTAAAGTGCAAAAAGAAATAAAAAGACAAGAAAATAAATCTACACAACAAGCGGGAATGTAAATCTAACTAATAAGCAATAATAAATAAATTACTAAAAAGAAATAAAAAAGAAAAATAAAAGAAAAGCAAACCTTCAAACTTTTCTTCATCTCCATCATCATCATCCAACAAAGAGAAGAAGATTTGGAGTGGAATTTTTTTTTATTAATTATAACAAAAGTTATAAATTTGGAAGTTCTTCTCAATTAAGAGTAACCCTCCTTTCCAAATAGAGTTACAAAATTTTTCACACAATTAACTCCTCACTCTCTACCCCTATTTATAGTAAACATCAGTGAATGAGAGTCATTGGATTGAAATATTATCTAAAAACAACAAATTTCAGCCCTTAATTCGTAACAAACTGTACGTCATATCGATACCAGCATCGATAAGGGTATCGCTCCTGTTGCTGTCCGAGATTTTCTCTTGTTTTTGGACTTGGGCTTTTGGGCTTTGCCATTTCTTCTTCTTTTTAGCTTTGGACTTTTGGATAAATTGGCAATTGGATTTTCCATTGGGATTCATGATTTCTCTTTTGCTTTATTTCTTCGTTTACTCAAGGGTCTTTGTTGAGAGATGGGATTTTTAGGATTTGTTCTCCATTAGCCTGCATTTAAAGATAAAAACAATTATTAGTGTCATATTTATTCATATAAAATAGATAATGAGGGTATAAAATTATAATAAAATATGATTATCAAATACCCCCACACCTAAACATTTGCTAGTCCTTTAGCAAAGATAGAGAAAAGAAAAACTAACTCACTTTCGTAAGAATTGCAGTTGTATTTAGCACTTACAACAAGCCTTTAAACCCCTAGGTTACCCGAGCGGACGAGTTGTAGTCTCGTGAGGGTTTGTAGTGAATATACCCACAAAATTCGATCAACTTGCCAAGTTAAAGAAGTCAGTAAATAACTAATTTTCTTTGATATATTTAGATATTCTAATTGAAGCTAGTTAATAATCAAGAAAACGTTTTTATATATAACTCCAATGTAAATCTCTTAGAAAATCTTTTTCGTTAAAGTAATACAAAACTAAGTCAAATCTTAGAGATTTAATTTAAAAGTTTTGAAAAGAACATGCTAACTCTTTATTTTAAATAACTCTCTCTAATTCTTGGTGATTGTTTTCTATTTTAACGGGCTTTCTAAGTGACTATTTAACGAGTTTTGGGCTAATGAATCCTAGCCCAATTGGGCTTAGGTCATTAAGTATAGAGATACTCCTTGAGCTTAATTACTCAGTCAACTTAGATTTTATAAGATAGAATCACCTTGAATTTAAGAGTTTTTTTCTTTTTGGTGCCCATTTTTCGCACTCTTCTTTTATAAGGTTAGTTTTTTTAATATATATATATGTGTGTAAGTATATATAGTCTGAAAAAAAATGTGTAAATCAAGATAACTTGAAAAAAATATTTTTCAACTCTAAGTTAAGCATGAAAAAATTTTATTATTTTCAATTAATAGTCTAAGGTAAGACTTAAGTAAAGTATACTAGTTGAAAAATCATTTCTTAAGAATTTTATTTGGAGTTTTCATAAAATGTGTACTTGAGTATATCACTAACTAGGAATTAGAAAATTTAAAATCTATCAATTAGATCAATTATTACTTAACTCTATTAATTGGCAAGTGATAATATTTTTATTTTTATTTTTATTTATTTTAATTTATTTTATTTTTACTAAAACTAACAAAAGATAAATGCTGGAAAAAATACGGAAACAAAATACTAACTAGCAAAATACAAACAAAAGGCTAACTAGCTTACACCGCCATACCTAGATTTTACAGTGTCATCAAGGCAAATAATATCCAAAATATCACAGTTTAATAAGTACATGCCAAAATAAAAATCAAAGACTGGGTAAAATAAAAAGAGCATCTCTCACTGCTCATCATCCTTATATATCGTCATTCACATCATCAGCGACAGCTGCTGAACTCGGTCCCACCTCATCCTCTCTTGGGAAATCATCTAGCTAAAATGGTGTGATAAAACTATGAAGCTCGGGTGGAGGTCCATCTGTATTTCCATGTTCTCTCTGCAATCCTCTCGCCAAATATGCCAAGGTCTCGGTTGAGTAGCCTATCTGACCATGCATCTCGTGCATCTGCCGCTGCATCCTATCCATCTGAATTTGCATCTTGTCCATACGACTCCGCATCCTATCCATCTCCTCTCGAATGGGGTCATGTGTATCTGACTGGTGCTGAGGAGGCTCTCTACCTGAAGGACCGGACTGATCTTGCCTTGAAATGCTCCTCCTCACAGTCTGATCATTTAGTAACCCCTTCCCTGCTTCTAACCTATCCTCTTCAAATACTAGAACATGAAATCTATGGTAGAGTCTAGTGATGAAATAGGAGTAAATGAGCTGAGTTCGTGATGCAGACTGTGTCTTGACCCAATCCATCACACCCTCCACTAATGAGCGCATCCATAAAAATATAATCTTTGCTACATCAAACCGCTGACCAGTGGCTATCCAATAAAGAAGGAGAATGTCATGGGGGGTAATGACAGAATATGCAGTGGTGGGTTTCAAATCAAAGTTCAGGAAAAGATTAAGTAATCTGTATTTTAGTTTGAGATTTCCTAAACCGAAATTAGATGTAAAGATCCTCCCACACAAGGTTGTAGACATGTTATTGTATTCTGGTGTTCCAGGCTGTAATATGGAGGCTAAGTGGAAGTAATCTAGTACATCAATGGGTGGTTCTGCAAGATCAAGGTTAGCACGGATAGTGGAAAGATCAAAAATAACCCTAACACCCCTCACTATAGAAAAAGTTGCAAATTCTCTATCTAGATCAATTTCCCATCCAGAATAGAACTCATGGACTAATAAAATATTTGCTTTCTCTAGGGGTTAAGCCATCATGCTCCTAAGACCTACCACAGTTAACATGGTGATTATGGATTGATATGTCTGTAATGCACTCATCTGAAAAACTCTCTCAAAATGAACATTGAGACCCACAATTCTGGCCAAAATTGTGGGTCTATCTACATCAGTATCAAAAGGATCAGAAGATGATGAACTTGCTCGGGATTTCTTTCTGGGGGGCATCTACAGAAAAAGAAAGAAAAGAAAAAAAACATTTTAATAACAAAATTCTAATATATATATATATATTTTTTTTATATTTTATTTTTATTTTTTTTAAAGAATTTAGCTACAAATTGTTCAACATGAGTTAATTTCAAGTTATCAAAATTTTGTCAATAAATTTCCTCAAAATTATTCTTTTAGAACAAAATGTCCAAATTTTGATAACTTGATCGGTGAAACATGCAAGTTGATATGACAATTATAAGCTAAACCTTACAAATTTTCGAATGTGAGAAGTACCCAATTTAAACTTTTATTTGACCAAATACTCACATTTCATAAGTTGAACTTTGAGTGTTTGAATTTTTTTTTGAAATTTACACAAAACACCCTAAATTTAAGTTTCAACTTTTGCATAAAACCCCCCAAAACTTTAAATTTCAATTGAAATTTATCAAGTATTCTTCATACAAGTTGAAGATTTGAGTATTTCTTTTTTTTTCACAACATCCTAAAGTTTAGTTTCGTATTTTGCATAAAACCCCACAATTAAACTCTCAATTTAACCAATTGATTAAAATTTCATCATGAATCAACACAAAACTATGATAATCATTCAAAATTATTCATGATTTAATCACCAAATCATCCATGAACCCATTCACATAAGGAAATTACAAAATCAAGATAGAAATTATACCTTGGAGATGTGTAGAGGTGGAAGAAGGCAAAGATTAGAATAAATTAAAGAAGAAGCTCTCCAATTTGTCTTGATTCCGTGGGGGTTGGATGGTGAATTTTTTTTCTTTTTTTTTTTGGAATTTTCAGGTTGGGGAAATGGGGTTTGGGGAGATGAGGAGAAGAAAACAAGGGGGAGAAGGGGGTGGGGCTGCGGTTTTGATGCAGCAGACACACCGCATCAATGCTAGCATCAATACCCGCATCGATAGGGGTATCTATGCTGTGGGTTATAAATTTTTTTTCTGGTAAGTGGGCCTTTTCTCATGGGATTTGAATTTTGTTTTTGTTTTTGTTTTTGTTTTTGTTTGGGCCATAGAAAATGGCCTGAAAAATATTTGATTTTTAACATATTTTTTTTCTCTTCATGTTACTTATTCATGTTTTTTTTTAATTTTTACAAACAATGTGGTTCATAGAGAACCAACACCTCCTCCTCTCCGAGTGTAGAAAATTCTAAAAATGGTTTTAGACGTTGACTATTAATTTTGAAAATGTCACCATTTTTAGGATTTTCTATCTCGACAGCCCCATGTGAGAAAACTTGTTTTATAATAAATGGACCTGTCAATCTTGATCTTAATTTCCCAGGAAAAAGATACAATTTTGAATTGTACAATAAAACTTTCTGTCCCGGAGAGAAATTTTTTTGTAAAATTGATTTGTCATAAAAAATCTTGGTTTTCTCTTTGTAAATTTTTGAGTTTATATATGCATCATTTCCAATTTCATCCAACTCATTTATTTGGAACAATTTGTTCTTACCTGCCGAGTCTGAGTCAAAATTCAACTGTTTTATCGCTCACATTGTTTGATGCTCCAACTCCACTGGTAAGTGACAAGCTTTTTCAAACACCAGTCTGTATGGTGACATCCCTAAATTGGCCTTGAAAGTTATTCTATATGCCCACAGAGCTTCACATAATTTTACAGACCAATCTTTTCTATTATGATTAACTTTTTTCTAAGATTTGTTTGATCTGCCTATTTATGACCTCTACTTGTCCACTAGTTTGGGGGTGATAAAGAGTTGACAATTTGTATGTGATTGAATATTTTCTCATCAAAGATTCAAAAGAACGATTAGAAAAATGTGTACCGTTGTCACTGACGATCGCTCGGGGTACTCCAAACCGTGCAAAAATGTTCTCTTTTAAAAACTTGACAACGACCTTGTTGTTATTAATTTTACAAGCTACCGTCTCAACCCATTTTGACATGTATTCAACAACTACTAGAATGTAAACATTTCCAAAGGAATTTGGAAATGATCCCATAAAATCGATACCCCATAAATCAAAAAGTTTAACATATAAGATGGGTTGTAAGGGCATCATATTTCTTCTAGTGACTTTTCCTAAAAGCTGATAGCGGTTATAAGTTTTGCAAAACTCATATAAATCCTTGAAAAGAGTGGGCCAATATAGCCCTCATTGAAGAATTTTTTCTGCTGTTTTTCTTGGGCCAAAGTGGCCCCCACATGCTTACTCATGACAAAAGGAAAGAACACTCCTAATTTCTTCAGTGGGAACACACCTCCTAAAGATCTGATCATGATAGTATTTGAACAGATATGGATCATCCTAGTAAAAGTATTTTACTTGAGAGAGAAAATGGGATCTATCCTGTTTGGACCAATGAGAAGGGATCTGGTTCATGACTATGTAGTTCACAATATCGGCGAATCATGGAACAGATTAGATTTCTAGGAGTTGTTCATCTGGAAAATATTCGTTGATCGGGACGGTTAATGTTGGTGCATTTGGGAGTCAAGAGAGGTGATCTGCTACGGGGTTCTCTATTCCCCTTCTGTCAAAAATTTGAATGTCAAACTCTTAAAGTAGGAGAATCCATCTAATAAGCCGTGCTTTAGCATTCTTTTTGGTCAAAAGATACTTTAGTGCGGCATAAAACACACAAGTTAAAGAACCAAAATAATAAAATCTTATTTAGCACCGTTCCCAGGCAACGGCGCCAAAAACTTAATGCGGCATAATTATATACCAAAATTGCAAGTGCACAATTGATCAAGTTATAGTATAAAAAGTTATCGATCCCACGAGGAAGGTGATTTTAAGAGATTATTAGACTTGGTTCTTATGTTTTGTGCGTGACAAAAATAGGATTATTTTAAGAGATTATTAGACTTGGTTCTTATGTTTTGTGCGTGACAAAAATAGGATTAAAGAATAAGTGTAATTATGGAGAGATATGATGTGTAATTGTTTTGAATATATGCAAGTGACAGTAAATTGAATTTTAGAGGAGAGAAGAAAGAATCAAAGAATAAAATAAAAAGCAAGAATAAAAAGAGAAAAATCAAGAAAACAAAAGATGGAGGATTCAATTTAATATATGAGTGATCTAAAATTGAATCCACTAGCTAATCTCAATTATAAATACAAACTATTCTCTTTTTATCATATTTCAACTTAGAAAATTGAATCCACTAGCTAATCTCAATTATAAATACAAACTATTCTCTTTTTATCATATTTCAACTTAGATTTATTAAGCATAGACTATCAAACCATTTAAGGAAAGTATAACCTATTAAATTATTATCTAAGATAAAATAAAAATCAGGATAAGAACAACAACAAGATAGTAATCCTAGAATTCACAAGTATAACCTATCTAACCACTCAAGATAAGCATAGATTATCTAATTCTTCTTCTATCAATTAGTTCTCTAGTTGATTATCCTATACATGAACATTTTAAGTGTAAGAGAATAATTTGCATAATATAAAGGAAATTAGACTAGTTTCATACAATTCTAAGATTACTACAAGAATTAATTTCACATCTTAAGAAATAAAAGCAAGAAGAAAAAGAACTAATTACAAAAATAAAAAGAAAGGAAAAATCTAAACTATGAACAAAAAATAAATCTAACTACAAAGAATTAAAATCTAAACTACAGAATAAATTGTAAAAATTAAATGCATGAAAGTAAATCTACTCTATAAATTAAAGTATAAAAAGAAATAAAAAGATAAGAAAATAAATCTACACTACAAGCATGAATGTAAATCTAACTTATAAGGAATAATAAAGAAATTACTAAAAAGAAATAAAAAGAAAAATAATAGAAAAGCAAACCTTCAAAATTTTCTTCATCTCCATCATCATTATCCAACAAAGAGAAGAGGATTTGAAGTGGAGAATTTTTTTTATTAATTGTAACAAAAGTTACAAATTTGGAAGGTCTTCTCAATTAAGAGTAACCCTCCTCTCTAAATGGAGTTATAAAATTTTTCACACACTTAACCCCTCACTCTCTACCCCTATTTATAGTAAACATCAGTGAATGAGAGTCATTGGATTAAAATCTTATCCAAAAATAATAAATTTCAGCCCTTAATTCGTAACAAACTGTACGTCATATCGATACCAGCATCGATACAGGTATCGATGCCAGCATCGATACCTAGTTCTCTCCTGTTGTTGTCCGAGATTTTCTTTTGTTCTTGGACTTAGGCTTTTGGGCTTTGCCATTTCTTCTTCTTTCTAGCTTTGGGCTTTTGGATAAATTGGCAATTGGATTTTCCAATGGGCTTCTTGATTTTTCTTTTGCTTTATTTCTTCATTTACTCAAGGGCCTTTGTTGAGAGATGAGATTTTTGGGATTTGTTCTTCATTAACCTGCATTTAAAGATAAAAACAATTATTAGTATCATATTTATTCATATAAAATAGATAATAAGGGTATAAAATTATAATAAAATATTATTATCAATAATCTGCAATCTCTCTGTGTATACCACTCCACCAAAAATGTCTCTTCAGATTCTTGTATATTTTTGTTGTGTCTGGGTGTACTATATATCTGCTACGATGTGCCTTGTTAAAAAGTTCCCTCTTCAATTTTAGATTTTTCGGCATGACAATCTTACCCATAATTCGAAGGCCTCCATCTACTTCAATAGTCTAATTATCCTTAGGTTCTTTGGAAATCTCCCCCTTGTGGGTTTGAATCCAAGAACCCTCTAACTAAGCTCCGACTACTCTATCTCCCTAAGATGACTGTATTGATAAAGCTCCTAAGAGAACATTGCTCACGTCAATCTCTAGCCTAAAATCATAATGGCTGAGAGTATAAAGATCCCGATATAGTGAACACCTCAAAGCTGCTAGCCCACGACGACGCTTCCTGCTCAACGCATCTGCTACAATATTCGTCTTTCCCGGATGGTACTGTATAGCGAACTCATAATCCTTAATAAACTTTATCCATCGCTGTTGTCTCTGGTTGAGTTCTTTCTGTGAAAAGTCATACTTCAAACTTTGGTGATCTGTGAATAACTCAAACTATACTCCGTATAAATAATGTCTCCACGCCTTCAGTGCAAAGACCATTGCTGCTAGCTCCAAATCATGCGTGGGATAATTCTGCTCATGAGTCCTCAACTGTATCAAAATATAGGCTACAACTCTTTGAGTTTGTATTAATACACCTGTAGGTGTGAATTTCTGATCTCCCGAAATAGGGATTTCGTTTGTATTTATAAGAACAACTTATTACAAACTAATGAATCGGAAATTGCAACAGAAGCGGAGGGAATGCCCTCCTTGTTTAACGTGAAGACTTTCGGTAGCTATAGTACGCTTCGCTCGGTTTTCGCACCGAGTCTGCTTCCCTTGGACGATCCGACCGAGGTTGCTGGTGAGCTTCAGTTCGCAGTAGAAGCTCGAGTCGATAGAGATCGAGTCTCCGAGTTTGACGACGGTCAGGGCCCAAAACTGGGAGAAGATGCTACAGTGAAAAGATTATGCAAAGAGCTTGTCGTCGACTCCTTTGAGAGTCGAGAGCTAGTGGTTCAGTTGACTGATTGAATTAATCAATTAGCTATGAGCGAACTACTAAACCCCCTTTTCCAAGTCGGGAGAGGTTCTTAAATAGAGGAAAGACGGCGTGGACGCTCCTTGAATCATGGGATATGACCATGTCTCGTTGGGAGATACCATGCCTTGGGTTTGTACTGTGAGCGGGTGCTTGGTGTGTTCGGAGTACTAAACTCCTTCCCTTCACGTCATGAGGAGTGGGATGGCCCCTCATTGTACGTGGGATAACGGCTGCCTAGTACCCGAGTGGGTTTAGCCAGCTTGCCGTTTGTAGGCGGATTCAGCTCTTGACTCGTGCAGGCGATGCGAGCTTCCTGCAGGCAGACTTGGCGTCTGACTGGTCACTCACTCCTTCCCTTCACATCGTACGGGTAGTGGGAAGGCCCATCCCTATATGCAGCGTAGCGGCTATCAAGTACTCAAATGACTCCAGTCAGCTTGCCGTTTGTAGGCGGATTTAGCTCTCGACTCATGCAGGCGAGGTGAGCTTCAATCGTGAGCGTGCAGGTGGATTTGGTGACTGCATGGATTTGATTGGTCACTCGTACTATGAGCGGCTACTTAATGGGCTCAGAGTACTGTGTTCCTTCCTTTCACATCATGAGAAGTGGGAAGGCCCATCCCTGTGTGCGGCGTAGCGGCTGTCAGGTACGAATTCGACTCTCGACTCGTGCGGGTGAGTCGAGTAAGCAGACGAATCTGGATGATCTTGACTCGTGCGGGCGAGTCGATCATGCTGGCGAATCTGGATGATCTTGACTCATGTGGGCGAGTCGATCATACAGGCGAGTCTAAATGATCTTGACTTATGCGGGCGAGTCGATCATACAGGCCAGTCTGTGATCAACAACCGCGGGCAAATTTTGGGATCGTGCGGTTTGGTTTTGCGCTAGTGAGTCTAGTCTATGGGTGAGCCCCACCCTTTATTTGCGTGGGCGACTCTGACTCACAGGCGAATTTCATGTAAGTTTGCGGAGGTAATTTTTACCGTCTACAAGACCCCCTTCAAAGTTTTCAGACCTAAATCGGCTTGCGTGTGGTCTGGAATACTTTGAATAAAGGAGTTCTTGGCAAAGCAAGTGAATTTGGTTCCCCTCAGGATTTTTAGCAAACCCTCAGCCATCAACGGGTTTGATTTGCCTTTACCGATTACCATTTGAATCGGGCTAGCCATACTATTCCCCTCAGTATGATGAGTTATCAAGTAGCTTCTCTTAGGCTTAATGCTAAGATTTCTACTCTAACCCTTAGCCGTTTGAAGCATGGGTTTGAGTGAGGCCATTCCATAGGTGGTTCAAAACTCTGGACGAGTCGTATTATCCGGCATCGTTTAGGCGAAATTCATTTTCGCAGGCGAAATTTTGAATTTGCGGGGTTGAGCCAGGTTTTTGCAGGTGAAACCCTTCCTTTGGGTGGAATTAGGTTTGGCAGGAGGTGAACCACGTGTTCGTCGATGAGGCTTCATGCTTTCCAGCTAAGGCGGCGTGGGTCCGTCAGGTCGCATTAATTATGAGTCGACAGTGTGACGTCAGCTTCGTTGACCTCGCTCGATGACAAATCATGGCCGTAGTTTTCGAATTCAGCCGTCAGATTCAGTTTGGGTCCTAGCCCGTTTCCTGTTTTGACAGTTCCTTCGTAACCGCAAAAAGAGAACGAACTATGGAGAGTAATCTGGGCCGTCGATTTCGATCGTGGCCACGTCTCTTAGCCGCCAGTGTTTCATCTCTTGAGGGCGATCGTGGCCACGTCTCTTAACCGCCAGTGTTTCGTCTCTTGAGGGCGATTGTGGCCACGTAAGCATCTCCGCCTTTAAATAGGCTTTGTTCCCCTCTTTTGAGAGCTACTGTGCTTAAGAATTCTGTTTCGTGAAAGTTTTCTAAAGAGAAAGAATTCTCGCTTCATCTCCGACTCTTAGACATGACGCCGAAATCTAAGAAATGTGTTCCAAAGGGAGGAGGTCCTGGACACCATTCTGATTGCCTCGCCACCGGTACGATCGCCAGCGTGCCTGAGACGCACTTGGGTAAGTCGAAAGGTTTGTCAGACGACCTTGCGTCGATTACCGACGTCAGGTCGGGGGGATGAGTATCGCTCGTCTTTCCCAGTAGATTCTGCCATTTTTTTTGGCAGTTTCCCTAATTTGGATAAAATTGGCCTTTTTCAGGCGGATTTTACATTTATTCGCAGAGGGTGACTTCTGCCTTTACAGGCCAAATCGGCCTTTATCGGGCGAAGGTGAACTCATTTTTGACAGGCGAGTTCGACTTTTGTCTGGTAAAGATGAATACAGTCTATATAGGCAGATCTCTTCTTTGTCAAGTGGATTTCGCCTTCTGACAGGTGGATTTATATTTGCCCACTTTGGCTTGATAGGCGGATTTGCCCCTAGGGCGGACTCTGTCCTGATTCTTTGGTTCTGTCTTGTAGCGACCTTTTCTGATGAATCCCTTCCGGAGGGCGTGGCTATCGGTCTCGCCGGAGGTACAGGTTATACGGCGCCTCCCCGATTCTCTTTCCTGGATCCAGTACCCATGTTTGCTGCCGATAAGCCGCACGGACAAATAAAGAGAGTCACCGACGGGCACCATTTGACATTACGTGAGTTGACTACCGACGCGGTGCTAACAGATGAGGCTAGGGTAAAGCTGTGATGCCCCTGGGTTCACACAAGGCTGTAGTCCGAGGTGAAACCAGGAATGTCAAACCTACCATGCACCACACCGTGCAATAACATGTTTCACCATCACAATTACTATCTCTTTAGTGGAATCAACAATAGGTGTAGGTACAAAGCAAGTAAAAGATTTTACAATAAATACATGATGAAATGATAGATCTCGGATTAATACCTCTCATCAACCAAATAAGCTAGAATACATAGTCAATGTCTGAAATGAATAATAACAGTCTGGAGATCTCAACATGTCTCAAAATACAAAACATCTGATACATGAAGTAAGGCACACACCCTTTACAACTCTAGAATATAAATCTCTCAAGTCTAAATAAATGTCTCGAGTGGAGTACAAAATGAAATACATCTAATAAGAGGATAAACGGCGCTAATAAAAATCGCCCTCAACCTGTGTCTCTCCGCGCTCTGGGCTCGTTACCTGAAAGGGGGAGGGACAACGAGCGTCAAAGCGCTAGCGAGCAACATCACAACCAACCCCAAGGGATAGAGCTCGTTGTATATAAAAATACAGTTAATACATAAAAATATAAAATCATTTGTACTAACAATATTGGGTTTTAGTACTTAGGAAATTACAACACGAGCATAGGTACATCGAGCGAAATAATCCAAACAAGGAAACCCTCATGTATATACCTTGTATCTCAAATTGTAAATCCCTAAATACTAAACCCGAGGTTTAACACAAGAAACAATAAAGAAAAGAAAACAAACTCATCTCTACCGATACAATTTAAACATGTCAAAGCTACAATAAATGTCATGTCCAGCCTAGGCAGCTATCTTGTCCCAGCCTCATATAATATATCGTGTTCCAAACTCGGTTAAGAAACATACTCAAGGTTTAGCAATTATCCAACATAAGACTGTAATGGATTATAGTCCAACACGAGGACTTTAATGGATTATAGTCCAACAGGACTTTAATGGATTATAGTCCAACACGAGGACTGTATATATGAACCATGGAATACTAATAGTAAAGGTATACATATTATACTCTTGTACATGCCTCGCCGTACAGATCTAAGCTTGTATCAGAAAAGTCATCTTATATTTGTAGATGAAATCATAAATATTGCAATTTAATACCCGATAAACAAGGCAACTTCTCATGTTCAAAAAAAGATAAACAGAACCCTCGATTATATATGAACACTGTATGAAAGTATAAGCATAGTAGGTGATCAAGCAGAAACACAAAAGAAATAGGAAAAACTCCGATGAGTCGACTCATGATCAGCTATGAGTCGACTCATGACTCATGGGTCGACTCATAAACTGACGAGTCGACTCAGCAGACACTTATGAATAATAGGAATTGACTTCGTGAGTCGACTCATGACAGTCATGGGTCGACTCAACCTGATGAGTCGACTCATGATGAGTCATGAGTCGACTCACGAGCTAAAAACTGGATATTTCACAACTGCAGCTCGTCATCTCGTTCCATACTTCTACTACACTGATTTACACCTCCATAATTATTAATTCTAAACTATGAGACAGTGAAAAAGAATTCATATCTAGCATGAGAAACAAACACTTACATGTTAGATCTAACATTTAACCCCTAAACATGAAAGATGGCATTTAAACAAATAAAACTCATATTTTCATTTCTTTAAATAAATTCCCAGATCTGGGTTTTCATCAAAAACTCGTTGGTGGGGATTTTAAAAGCTGAAACACATGATTTCTAGCATTTACACTAATAAGAACATTGATTTATACTTGAAAATAAGTCTTAGGCTCAATAAAACTCATGAAAACGTTTATAAACTAATAAAAACATGGGAGAGAGATTGGGTGAGATGCTACTCGCCTCAGATGTGTTGAAGAACGATTTCCCTCGCTGCAAACCGCAAGGAGCTGCTGAAATCCCCCGAAAATCTCCTAAAAACGCCCAAAAACGAACTAGGGTTTTGAAGGGGAGAGGAGGCTAGGGTTTCTCTGGGGAGAACTGATGAAAAGAGGTGTTTTCTGGTGGAGGAGAATATATATGAACAGTTAAAACCCGACCCGAAACCCAAACAAACCCGATTCACAAAAACCAGAATACCCTCGATGAGTCGACTCATGACTCATGGGTCGACTCATGACTCATGGGTCGACTCATGACTCATGGGTCGACTCATAAGATAATGAGTCGACTCAGCAGAGATGTAAGATAATAGGAGTTGATATCATGAGTCGACTCATGACAGTCATGGGTCGACCCAACCTGATGAGTCGACTCATGATGAGTTATGGGTCGACTCATAGGCTAAAAACTAGGTTCTACGACTCTGCTACACATGATTTGCAAATTTGCAAATTCAACATCGTAACTGATGCATATATACATTCTCATAAGCTCAAAATGCTAGTTTTCATGCACAACCATGTCCTAAAGATATTTTTCATAAATAAATATTATTTTTCACTAATAATCATATATATAAATTATCAAAATCTACAGGGTCTTACATTCTTCCCCCCTTATAAGAATTTCATCCTCGAAATTCAAAAATCATATCTAACTCTTAATGGTACTTGAAAACCATGACAAGGGTCAAATCCAACCCGCACACATACACATCTCGCAATATTAATCGCTAGATAAGCATATAGTTATATTCATACTTAACGATCTAAAATGATAATATTCTTACTCAACCCCTAATCTAATGGAACTAGTACGTCGGGCGAAAAATCCAAACAAGGAACCCCCCCATGTATATACCATGTGTTCTGAAAGATTAGGAATTAAGTGAAAATACCCTCATTCTAGTGTTAAATATGAGTATCAAGGTACATATATAAATATACAAGTAAGAATTCACATCATAAATACTTTAATTAATTTACCTGCTCAAACAAGTGTGGGTAGTCGCGTTGCATGTCTTCCTCGCGCTCCCAAGAAGCTTCATCAACTCCACTTTGGTTCCATTGAACTTTCACCAATGGAATCACCTTGTTCCTGAGTCTCTTGTCTTCTCTAGCAAGTATAGACACTGGGATCTCAATAGTAGTCAAATCATTCCGAAGCTCAATCTCCGGTGCATCCAACACTCGCTGCTGCTCCTCATCATGCAAGTGCTTCTTGAGCATAGAGATATGGAATACATTGTGTATACTAGACATAGAAGCTGGAAGATCTAGTCTGTATGACACAGCTCCAATGTGCTCCAAAATCCGGAATGGTCCAATATATCTCGGTGCAAGCTTCCCTCGCCTCCCGAATCGCTACACGCCTTTCATAGGTGATACCTTCAGCATAACAAAATCCCCAATCTGAAACTCTAGGGGTCTTCGCCTCTTATCTGCATAGCTCTTCTGCCGACTCTGAGCGGCTAGAATCCGCTCCCTGATCAATGCTACCTTTTCAGTAGTCTGCCTCACAAGCTCCGGTCCAAGCATCAAACTATCCTCTGGCTCTGCCCAACATATCGGTGATCTACAAGGTTTCTTGTACAATGCCTCATATGGGGCCATACCGATCGTCGCTTGATAACTATTGTTATAAGCGAACTCCATCAGTGAAATATGCTCCTCCTAGCTGCCCTGAAAGTCAATGACACAAGCCCGCAACATGTCCTCTAACATCTGGCTCACCCTCTCCGTCTGACCATCCGTCTGTGGGTGGATTACACTGCTAGAAGATAGTCTGCTGCCAAACGAGTCCTGGAAACTCCTCCAAAAATGTGAAGTGAATACTGATCCTCAATCCGACACGATCGTGTCCGGAACCCCGTGAAGTTGAACTATCTCTCGAATGAAGATCCTTGCATACGCCTCGACTGTATAAGTAGTACTCACTGGAATAAAATGTGCTGACTTCGTCAACCGGTCCACTATCACCCAAATCGAATCATTCCCCTTCTTTGACTTCGGCAACCCTACAATAAAGTCCATAGAAATGTCCGCTGACTTTCATTCTGGAATAGGCAATGGCTGAAGTGTCCCTGCCGGTCTCTGATGCTCTGCCTTCACCTGCTGACAAGTAAAACACTTAGCCACATACTATAAAATCTCTCTTCGCATGCCACTCCACCAGAAATGTCTCTTCAGATCCTTATACATCTTGGTGGTCCCTAGATGTACTGTGTACCTAGTACGGTGCGCCTCATTAAGTAATTCGCTCTTTAGCTCTGCACTGGCTGGCATAACCAATCTACCCTTCATCTGTAGACCTCCATCTGCTCTAATGGTCCAATCAGCCTTAGGCTCTTTGAAAATCTCCTCCTTACGGATTTGAATCCAAGAATCTTCCAACTGAGCTCTGACAACTCTGCCACTCCAAGATAGCTGCACCGACACAGCTCCCAAAAATGCACTGGTTCTACCAACCTCAGGCCTAAAATCAAACTAGCTAAGGGTTAGAAGGTCTCGATGCAACGAGCACCTCAAAACCGCAACCTGATGTCGACGCTTTCTACTCAAAGCATCTGCTACGATGTTCGCCTTCCCCGGATGATACTGAATCACGAACTCATAGTCCTTGATAAACTCAATCCATCTCCGCTGTCTCTGGTTGAGTTCCTTCTGAGAAAAAAGATATTTCAGACTCTAATGATCGGTGAACAACTCAAACTGCACTCCATACAAATAGTGCCTCCATGAATTAGTGCAAATACCACTGCTGCTAACTCCAAGTCATGAGTAGGATAGTTCTGCTCATGCACTCTCAGCTGCCATGAGATGTAAGCTACTACTCTCTGAGTCTGCATAAGAATGCCTCCCAATCCTGCCAAAGATGCATCTGTATAGACGACGAATGTCCTGTCGCTGCTCGGAATAGTCAAAACCAGTGCTGTAGTCAACTTAGCCTTCAATGTATCAAAGGCCTCCTAGCACTCTATGCTCCAAATAAACTGTACACCCTTCTTCGTAAGGCGTATAATTGGCATCAAAATCTTTGAGAAGTCCTGGATGAACTTCCTGTAATAACCTGCTAAATCTAAAAAGCTACGAATCTCTGTCACTATTTTCGGTGGTTCCCAATCAAGTATTGTTGTAACCTTAGCTGGGTCTACTGATATGCACTCTCTGCTGATGATGTGGCCGAGAAATCTGACCTCTGAAAGCCAAAACTCACACTTGCTGAACTTAGCGTATAACTGGTGCTCCAGTAGGGTCTGCAAAGCTAATCGGATATGCTGCTCATGATCTGCCTCCGATCTCGAATAAATGAGGATGTCGTCGATGAAAACAAACACGAATTGATCTAAGAAGGGACGGAAAACCCGGTTCATCAAGTCTATGAATATAGCGGGTGCATTGGTCAGTCCGAATGACATGACCAAGAACTCAAAAGATCCATATCGCGTGAGGAAAGCGGTCTTGGGGATATCCATCTCCCGAACCCGCAACTGATGATAACCAGAACGAAGATCAATCTTCAAGAAAAACTACGTTCCCTGCAACTGGTCGAACAAGTCATCAATCCTAGGTAGTGGATACCTATTTCGGATAGTGACCTTATTAAACTCCCGATAATCTATACACAATCTCATACTGTCGTCCTTCTTCTTCATGAAGAGGATCGGCGTGCCCCACGGGGAATGACTCCGACGAATAAAACCCTGAGCTAACAACTCGTCCAACTGGGTCTGAAGCTCCATCATCTCATCTGGTGCCATGCGATAGGGTGCGCAGGATATCAGGGCTATGCTCGGCTGTAACTCAATACAAAACTCAACCTCTCTCACAGGAGGTAATCCAGGTATGTCCTGAAAGACATCCTGATAATCCGAGACAACTCTAGTCTCTAATAAATCAGAACTCTGATCCCGTCGCATCACCTCATCGATGAACGCCAGAACTCTAGTCTCTAATAAATCAGAACTCTGATCCCGTCGCATCACCTCATCGATGAACGCCAGAAATGACTCTGCAAAGCGATTGCCCTGAGAAGTGGCCACAATCATCTCGGACACATCGGACATTCGCAATCTGACTGTCTTCGCAAAACAGTCAATACTAATATGGTAGGACGACAACCAATTCATACCAAGGATGACATCAAACTCGGACATATGCAAAACTATCAGATCGACTATGAACTTGGACTCGTCTAAACTGATGATACACCTCCAACAAACGCTCTTCAGAAGCGATACCTCTCCTAGAGGGGTGGAAACTGATAAAGGGGTGTCTAATGAATAAGCTACGAACTGGAGTCTAACCATGAAAGCATATGAAATGAAAGAATGCGAAGCTCCCGAATCGAAAAGAATACAGGCGGGAAAGGAATTCACGAGGAACATACCCTCCACAACTGCACCGCTAGCACCATGAAGGAATTCACGAGGAACATACCCTCCACAACTGCACCGCTAGCACCATGATCATGAGGAACCACTGCATATACTCTGCCTGGTGCTAAAGACTGTTCTACCGCTGGTACTGGAAAATACGGGACAATCTACCCCTGGGGGCCTCCTGGACTGTTCGAACCTACCCCTCTGGCCTCTGCACTGCTGGCGGTGCCTCAAGCCTGACCTGCTGACCCTGACCTCGGCCCTGCTATCGCGGCTGCTACTGGTTCGGACCCCTGCCCGGCTGAGCTCCTGCTGGTGCACTATGACACTCTGATGCCTTGTGTCCCACCTTACGACAGTTAAAGCATACCCCCTGAAACTTGCGCTGATGATGTGCCCTCTGATCCTGCTGGGGTCCCCTCTTATGAGGGCCCTACTGCTACTGCTGATGTCCTGTCAAGGGCCTCTTGTTCTTCCCCTTGTCTCTAATCTGTCCTGTCTTAGTCTTCTCCTCCATGTCCTTATGAAACATAGCCGTCTCATTCTCCTGTGAGGTGGCAGCCTCAGCTACCTCCCGGACTGAATAGAACTTACTCGAGACGAGGTATCGGCAAAGATTAGGGCGAAGCCCTGCTAGGAACATCTGAGCCTGACGCTCTCCTGTCTGCCACATCCCCGTGAAATACAGCAACTCTATGAACTTGCTCTCAAACTCTACAACTGACATGTCCCCCTGTGTCAAACGGGACAACTCAAATTCCTTCCCAGTCCGTGCTGCAGAAGAAACATACTACGCGTCAAAGAAGTAAATAAAATCCTCCCAAGTGAGGATCATCCACTGCTCTAATGGAAACTGAAATCGGTACCATCTCCCGGCATCCCCCTTCAGACTATATGATGCCAGTCTTTGCTTCTGTACTGAGTCTACATTGTATATTTTTATTAAAATATATATCATTACTTATACATTTTTAATTATTTGAATCACATCATTACCTTTCACATATACATCACATGACATATCTGATATTTAGATTATTTTATTGTATTTAATTATATTTTTGTATATCTAAAATCATGTATGTGTATGCTTTTTCTGTCATATCATTTATCATTTATTTATATTCTAGATTATTGTATGTTGTTTGTATTTTTAGAGATATATTTTAATAAGTTCATGATTTTAATATTCTACATATACATTCTTATTCTTATTCTCAACTCACAACATATTCAGTACATAATTATCTTATTAGTCAGTTTTGTCTTGTTTAGTTTGTTTTAGTATATTCACATTGGTTTCGTTATTCTAAGAGCAAAATATTTCTATTTTGATATTCAAATAATTATTCATGTTGTTAGGTTTGGATTGAGTTACTAATTATATAGTTTTTGTTACATTATCTCGTGTCATTGGTTATTATTCTTTTATAACTAATATAAAAGATTATTCTAAATAGTATTTGTGGGTATGTATAGTGTTTATTCATGGTTTGTTTATAGTGTATTTGCATATTTGTTGTTGTTTGCTTCATTTTTGATATGTATTGTTTTGTCATTGTGATAATATATATTGTATACAAGAGTTATTTTTTAGTATTTATTTTATGGTATTTTTAGATTTTTACGTCTTTTATTGTGTTATTAGTTGTTGTTAATTCTCTATTCATTATTTTCATTTACGTGTGTTGTGTTTTACTTTCTCATTTTTTTATACTTACTATTCTCTTTTCATTATAGTGTATTCACGTGGATTATTATATTTACGATGTATATTTTTGTATTGTTTTATAGTCATTCATTATTTTTAGTATCAACTGTGTAACCATGTTTATCTAAAATATATTAATGTTTTTATTATACGAAATTATTCTCTTTTTATGTTTCCATTTGTTTATAAATATATTTTATCTTCCATAGTTCATGTTTTGTGTATTACACATCTTTATTTATGTATAATTATGCTGGTGGTATATGTGACTTTGACTATGATGCCATATATTACTATATTTAAATTGATTTTATACAGTAATAATAATTATTGTTATATATTGTTTATATTTATTATTTTACCTTATAGATATTACTAATAGTTCTGATTTATTATATTATTTGTCGATACATATATGATTATGTCCTTATTACGTCTTATATAATATGCCTATTTTAGATCGCTTGTATATTCTTACGTTTATTTTTGTCATAATAATATTTTTTGATTATTTACATGTCTCTTATGTTGTCCCCTATATTTATCTAAACTATATATACATTTGATTCTTTACTATTTTATTTTGCTTACATACTCTTCAAATATTTCTTTTGTTTTTACTTGTATATAATTCACCTGTTAATTGTATTATGATTTTATGTTTTTGTTTTATCATATTTATCATCTGCTTATGTATGAGTGACTTATATTTTCTCTTTTATTTCCTTTATGCTTTTCTTTTATTATTTATATTGTTAAGTTGATATGCTTTATCATATATTTTAGTGATTGGCAACTTTTGAATCATGTAACTATATCATGTATCATATTTTGTATGTTGTATGTTTGTTATATTTTGTCAATTCTGTCTTATTGATTATATTTTAACACTGTGATGTGTTATCTTATGATATTATATAAATAATATCATGTTGATATTATGTTTTTCTATGATTGTATATTTGTGGTTGACTTATTTGCTATTATGATAAGTTTGGCTGATACTTATATCTTTGTATGTGCCTAGATATTGTATTATTTTATAATTTGATATGTATCAACTATCTTATTTACTACATGCATGCTTCTTTATACCTGTGTAATCTTTTTTTAATATATATTCACTCTCTTTATGTTATACTTACATCATTCTTATTATTTATACTACATACCAGACTTTCTTATGGCCTTATGTTATATATATTCCCTGATGATTTGCGTGCTTTATATACTTCTGCTTTATCATTATTCATGTTTGTTTTATACCCTCTGACTATATATTATTGATTTATATTATATACCTTTTATTATTAATTGTTATCATCATATTCTGCTTGTTTGACTTTGTATTTGACTTGCTCATATAACTTATATTTGATATTGATGCCTAATGCATTCTCATAACATGTTTCATGCCTTATATATACAATATGTGAATTTACATTCATATTTTTCTCATCTTCTTTATTTATAGAATATTATATCTAAATGATGCTTTATATAGAATATTTTATTACTTTTCTATATGTGTGCTATAAATTTTTTACATTTACTATATATGATTAAATATTATTTTGTGTCTACGGTGATAACTTAGTGTTTTATTATAGTGAATTGTATATTTATATTCATATATATCTAGTGTTTTTATTATAACGGATTGTGTATTTATATTGTGATAACTTAGTGTTTGTGTGTCTGTATTTTGACTTGTGTTTATCTCATACTCAACTTACGGATATGCAATTTATTTTGAATTCTTTTCTATATGTGTTGAGTTGAGCCTCTCTTTTCATATCTCTGTCCTTGGGTTCTTTCTTATTTTAATTCTGAAGATGGAATTTGTTTTAAGGGGGGTAGAATGTAATGATCATGAACTTTTGATACTAGTTAAAATAATTTTTTGGTATTTTAAAATATTTAATTATTATTTTTAAAAGAGTATTTGTATTTTTTGATTTTCTAGAATTTTCTATGATATAAAAGTCAAAGTTTTATGTTTATTTAAATGATTTATATATTTATAAATTTATTTAGTGCAGTATAAATTTTTAGAATTTATCCGTTGTGTTATCGATACTTTTACGTTTCATTTTAAATAATATGTTGTATTATTATTATTATTACGTATTATTTCATATAATACATTGTATTATTAGTTACGTATTATTTGTATAATTTTTTGTATTATTTCAATTATTGTATATTATCGATTGTATTAGTACAACTGGTATGTTTTATTGTGTAGATAATTCTTCCATAATTATTTATTTTAAATATAAGTAATTATATTTTTTATTAATTGTTCTTGTTTAATTGTATAATTTGTTGTATTATTTCTACTATTGCGTGTTAACTGTTGTATTAGTACAACTAGTACGTTTTATTTTGTAGAATATTTTCCTATAATTATTTAAATTAATACGTAATTTATATTATTTTTAATTATTTTTAAAAACCCTAATTTTTCCTCTATCTCTCTCTCTCTCTCTCTCTCTCTCTCTATATATATATATATATATATATATATATGTATGTATTTTAGAAATATATCCTATATGATGAAATATATATACAATGATATGTGCAAGGATATAAAACTAACACAAGGTGATATATCCTACCAAATAGATATGCAATATGATATATGTGAGGATATGTAAACTAGCACAAGGGTAAAATAAACAATCTACACAAGTGATAGGGTAATATGATGAGCAATACACAAAGGCGATATAAGATATGAAAACAAGAATAAGAACGCCAATGCAATCACAAACAAAACGATATGTTTACGAGGTTCGGTCCCCACGACCTACGTCCCCGCTCCTCACCTCGAGGAGATCTCCACTATCACAACCGGGTTTTCTACGTTCACCCGAACAACGTTTACACCTCACAATACAATCACTATGTAATCACACCTCACACACTAAGTGTTGGTCCTAGCCCGTGTCCTCCTCCTCAAGTGCTCGGTTACAACCTCTCCCTAGGCACGTCAACCGACGCCACTCCTCTTGGATTCGACCCCGTCTCTCACCACACACTTCTCTCGGTGTACAAGTGTATTACAAGTGAATCCTCACAATTAGCCACAAAATACAATAAATGATTGTTCTCTCTAACAAGGTGAGAACTCAATTAAGCACAACTCTAAGTCACTAATTCCACAACCCAAAATATACTATGAATGTAAATACTATAAGCTCAATAGGTTGTGTGTGAACAAAGAGATAAAACAATATAAACTCAATATAAAATCTAGCTTATGAAATTAAGAACAAACTTATAAAATGCTAGAATTGAGTTTAAGAAAACTTCTCTATAGATGATAAGAGAGTGGGAGAAGAGTGAATGCTCAAACACCAAAGGATGATCTCCACTTGCTCTTGTGAAATTGAATTCACAAACTCAAACCCTCAATTAAAAGCTCTTTAAACCAAACTTAAACAAGCACTAAACAAGTTTAAACCTTTGTTAAACTATTTTAAAACATTCTCTTTTTTATATGTTAAAACTGAGGTATAAGGGGGTATTTATAGCCTCCCAATACCTCAAACAAAAGCCCAAACCAAAAGACCAAAAACCCCTCCAACGGATACAAAAAACTAGCTGTTATGGGCATTCTGGGCGCTGGTCGGTCGACCGACCATTTTTTCGGTCGACCGCTCGCATAGTACAAACCTGAAAAAGCTCCAGAGACATTTCCGGTCGACCGGTCCGGTCGACCGGAGTACTATAGCAGTATGCAGCTATTTTGTAAAATCAATTTAAAATAGTAAATGAACTCCAAAAATTCTGAAATTTTGCTGAAATGTTCTAGACATGTAGAATAACATGTCAGAGAAAGAATTTCGGAAAAATAATTTCCCAGTTGAGAGAAATAAATGTTTGAACACAAAAATACAGTTTCTGAAAATCTGCTGTGATACACGATTTTGTAAAATCAATTAGGCATAGTAAATCAACTCCAAAAATAGTAAAAACTGGAGGAAAGTTTATAAACATGTAGATAAACATGTCAGAGAAAGAATATTTCAAATATCACTTCCCATTTGTAAAAACTCATCAGTTTTGTAAAACATGCACGAACATGTGCACGAACGAAAACGTGAATTTGTAAATTCCTTTAAACATAACAAATCAATTTCAAACTTGATAAAACTTTGAGAAATGTTTGCAAATAATATTTTGAGCATGTTACAAAAAGAATTTTCCAATTTACATTTCCCAATTGTGAAATCTCATTATTTTGCAAAAGTGTTCAAAACATGAAAACTCAAAATCATGCATGTATATATATATAACTATATATATACATAAAAACCAAATACGTGTGTGTATATGATATTGAGCTTAAGGTACTTAACACACATAATATAAAACCTAAACTAGATTACCCAAGCCGATCTTGATCTTCAATAAGCTTGACTTGGTACACTTTGCGGATGAAGCTTGAACTTGATCTTTAACTTGAATTGTATGTTGCTTCACTCCACAATTCCGCCAACCTCCATTTGATATCGTCGTTATGGCGCAATCCATCCATCCTCCAACTACGTTGTTTGTCTACAATATATAGAAAAACACAAATACTAGACAAACAACATTAGTGGTAAATTGTTTGTTAAACATCATCAAAACAAGAAGGCCAACAATCTCCCCCTTTTTGATGATGACAAACAATTTACAAAAAGGAATATATGCATGAAGAAAATGAACATATACAAGATAATACACATGCATATAAACAAGGAATTGTATACTCACAATATTTCTCCCCCCTTGACAACATCAAAAAGGCGACAAAAAGATAAGAAAAAGGAAAAATAAGAATACTAAAATTCTTGGTTTAAAATTTAAATTTGTTTTGGTACCCAAGAACTCTTGGTACCAAAAGATTTAGGGACATGACCCCTATCATTAAAGCTCAAAGGCCTAGGGTTACGAACCCTCTTGGGCATATGTGGTGTACTAACACGATCAAAGCAATAATCGCTCAAATGACCCTTCCGATTGCAATATGTGCAATGAAAGAGATCCATTTGTTTTTTGTGGACCATTAGCTCGTGCAGGGAAACATTTGCAACCATAGATGATCTTTTAAGATTATTTTGCAAATGTGAAACATTATCAAAACAAAACTTTCCTAAGTGGCCATATCTACCACAAACATCACATTTAAACTTTTGTGGTCTTTTAAAATCATTTGGCAAAAGTGAAGTCTTTTTCAAATCATAGCAAAATTTTGCCAAATGGCCAAAACGACCACAAAGATTACATTTAAACACATTAGTATGTTTATGATGTGCATGATAAGCATATGCATGTGTATGTGATGAAGAAGCTACATGAGATGCACAAGGAGCATTAGAATTCTTATGTTTGTGTGCATCATAACAAAACTTAGCTAAATGACCTTGACGGCCGCAAATAGAACACTTATAAGTTTTGCTATACATGTGTGCATAATGAGTGGATGATTTTGATTTAGTCTTGGCACACATGTCCATAAGCTTCTTATGGTTATTAATGCATATTTTCAAAGTTGAATCTAAGGATGAAATACTATTTTTCATAAGATTCAAATCTTCATTTTTAGGCACATATGCATTTTTAGAAGTAGAACATAAATAGTTATTTATAAAAGAAGCTGTATTATTTTTTATGTTCTCTACTTCTAACATGGCATCAATCTTAGCATGAGATAAGCTAGAAATGGATGATGATAATTTCTCATTTTCAATTTTAACATATCATTACTTTCTTTAAGAGCAACATTTTCTTTGGAAATGATATCAAAATTGGAAGCTAGCTTCTCATGATCGGATATAAGTTCTACATGCTTGCTTTGTAAATTAATGAAATCATTTTGCAATTTGTTAAAGGCATGTAATAATTTTTCACTAGCACAAGCAAGTTCATCATTAGGTAAATCATTAATAGATTCGAACTCGCAAACCTCACTAGGGCTATCGCCTAGTGCACGTGTGCATGAAGCTCCATATGAACTTGAAGCGGGATCCTCCAAAGCTTGTCGGATCGCCTCCAAGTCTCCTTGATGCGCTTCTATGAATTTCCATAATGTATAAGCGCTATCAAAAGAATCAAGCTTGTTAGACATAAATGAATCAAATGCATTTAATAAAAATTCTAACATAAGCTTGTTCATAATAAACATCTTTTTATCATGTTTGCTCCACTTGGATTTCTCCAACGTGGGCACAATATAAGCACAATCAATGATTTCCCATAAATCGATATTTTTAGATTGAACAAATATTTTGAATCTAAAACACCATTGAGCATAAGGGAAAGCATTGAATTTAGGAGCAATACTAGAATCATAGCCTAAACAAGATGCATCATTCATATTCATAATTTGTAAAAATATGCAAGCAAGATGCAAATGCAATCAAAACAAGATTAGCACAAAAATATAACTTGGATCTTTAACTCAAGGCGATTAGACCTTAAATCAAAGAGCACCAAGCTCTGATACCAATTGTTAGACCCTAGAGGGGGGGTGATTAGGGTCTTATGCTAATCTAATCCGATTTAAGTGCCAATTAAAATTAATTAACAAGTATATTCTTGCAAGATAGATATACAAGAGTTATGTGCAAGAATAAGCAAAATGAACAAAGGTAAATATCCTAGCAATGAGATATATTATGAGATATATGCAAGGATATATGAGCTAACACAAGATGATATATCCTATCAAAGAGATATACAATATGATATATGTATAGGATATGTAAACTAACACAAGGGGTAAACAATCTAAACAAGATAGTGGATGATATAGAAATGAGCAATGCACAATGGCGATATAAGATATGAACATAAATATGAAAGAACGCCAAAGCACACTCAAACAAGCAATATGATCACGGAGTTCGGACCTTCCGTCCTACGTCTCCGCTCCCCCCTCACAATACAATCACTATGTAATCACACCTCACACACTAAGTGTTGGTCCTAGCCCGTCGTGTCTCCCTCAAGTGCTCGGTTACAACCTCTCCCTAGGCACGTCAACCGACGCCACTCCTCTTGGGACGATCCCCGACTCTCACCACACACTTCTCACTCGGTGTACAAGTGTATTACAAAGTGATTCCTCACAATTAAGCACAATACAATAAATGATTGTTCTCTCTAACAAGGTGAGAACTCAATTAAGCACAACTCTAAGTCACTAATTCCACAACCCAAAATATACTATGAATGTAAATACTATAAGCTCAATAGGTTGTGTGTGAACAAAGAGATAAAACAATATAAACTCAATATAAAATCTAGCTTATGAAATTAAGAACAAACTTATAAAATGCTAGAATTGAGTTTAAGGAAACTTCTCTATAGATGACAAGAGAGTGGGAGAAGAGTGAATGCTCAAACACCAAAGGATGATCTCCACTTGCTCTTGTGAAATTGAATTCACAAACTCAAACCCTCAATTAAAAGCTCTTTAAACCAAACTTAAACAAGTACTAAACAAGTTTAAACCTTTGTTAAACTATTTTAAAATATTCTCTTTTTTATATGTTAAAACTGAGGTATAAGGGGGTATTTATAGCCTCCCAATACCTCAAACAAAAGCCCAAACAAAAAGACCAAAACCCCCCCCAACGGATACAAAAAACTAGCCGTTATGGGCATTCTGGGCGCTGGTCGGTCGACCGACCATTTTTTCGGTCGACCGCTCGCACAGTACAAACCTGAAAAAGCTCCAGAGACATTTCCGGTCGACCGGTCCGGTCGACCGGAGTACTATAGCAGTGCGCAGCTATTCTGTAAAACCAATTTAAAATAGTAAATGAACTCCAAAAATTATGAACTTTTTCTGGAAAGTTCTAGACATGTAGAATAACATGTCAGAGAAAGAATTTATGAAAGATAATTTCCCAGTTGAGAGAAATAAATGTTTGAACACAAAAATACAGTTTCTGAAAATCTGCTGTGATACACGATTTTGTAAAATCAATTAGGCATAGTAAATCAACTCCAAAAATAGTAAAATCTGGAGGAACGTTTATAAACATGTAGATAAACATGTCAGAGAAAGAATATTTTAAATATCACTTCCCATTTATAAAAACTCATCAGTTTTGTAAAACATGCACGAACATGTGCACGAACGAAAACGTGAATTTGTAAATTCCTTTAAACATAACAAATCAATTTCAAACTTGATAAAACTTTGAGAAATGTTTGCAAATAATATTTTGAGCATGTTACAAAAAGAATTTTCCAATTTGCATTTCCCAATTGTGAAATCTTATTATTTTGCAAAAGTGTTCAAAACATGAAAACTCAAAATCATGCATGTATATATATAACTATATATATACATAGAAACCAAATACGTGTGTGTATATGATATTGAGCTTAAGGTACTTAACACATATAATATAAAACCTAAACTAGATTACCCAAGCCGATCTTGATCTTCAATAAGCTTGACTTGGTACACTTTGCGGATGAAGCTTGAACTTGATCTTTAACTTGAATTGTATGTTGCTTCACTCCACAATTCCACCAACCTCCATTTGATATGATCATTGAAGCTCTATTTCATCCATCCTCCAACTACGTTGTTTGTCTACAATACATAGGAAAACACAAATACTAGACAAACAACATTAGTAATAAATTGTTTGTTAAACATCATCAAAACAAGAAGGCCAACAGCCGTCGTCGCTCTGCCCTCGACCCTCCAAGCACAACTCCGCCCATTCGCCGCCCAGCCTTCGCCGACGCAGCAACAACCACCTCCTCGTCGTTACGTCGCTGGCGTCCCAAGCTTCACCATACGCCAAGCTTGAACTCCGACAGCCCTCCCCCGCTGTCCCCTTCGGCCCGACATTCTAGCCAATTACCTGCCGCAGATTCTTAACTGCCAACATCAACCGTCGCCATAACCCCTGACCGAATCGTAGCCGCCTCCCATTCAGATCTAACGTGTCGTGTTTGTAGTGGCACTATTGTCACGTCATCAGACCTCTTAGTCTCGTAGGCAAGATCCCTTTCTCTTTGACTTGTCGGTTCAATTTTTAGACCTATTATGAATTTGCTTGGACTAGACTGTGATTTGATAAAGATTGTGATAACTGTGTGGGTTTGTTGATGATTAATATTAAATAATGATATTATGATAAATAAAGGGTTATTTTGAGATGTTTTTAAAATTATTATGATGAGAAAATAATTTATTTGGAAAATAGGTTAGTTTTTGAATAATTATTAAAATAGATAATTTAAAATAATTTATTTTGGAAAAATGGGTTATTTTGAATTGTTAAATTATTTTGGGAAAAGTTTATTTTAGAATAATTATTATGATTAAAAGAAATTATTTTGCAAAAAGATTATTTATTTTCAGATTTAAATTAATTTATGATCTTGTGTTGATGATTGCAGATTGCGACATTTCATGTGCAAAACAATCACTGTTTCTGATTTACTTTTTAACTGTAGTTATATTTGATGTTATCTATCAGCTAATAATTTTTATGAGTAGTTTAGAAGTTTGAATAACAAGATATTAATGAAACCAGACTGCATGCATGTTTTTACTGCCCTTAATTACATTTCATGTTTTGCATTTTATTTTAATGTTTTAGACTTGTCATCTTGTTGTACAAAGAATTAGTTAGACTTTTAATGTTCCTTGTTGTGTTTGAGAACTCTTAGTAGTTCTTGACTTAGTGGCTTCGTGAGTCATGAACAGACCTAGTGACATGTGTGGGTGCGTTGACTGAATTTAGGGGTGAATGTAAAACCCCGAAAATTTGAATATAGTGTGATAAATATTTATAAATATGTTATATGGTAAAAATAATGTATTTTGATGTTTGAGTATGATAGGAATTGATTTGAGATCAACTCAATGTATATTCGTGAATATATGAGTGTAAATACACAAAACATGCACAAATGCAAATAGTGATAATCTGAGAATTTTGACCAGTTGAGAGTTTCTATATTTTTCATACTGATTCAATTAGAATCTGGAAAAGTGTACAAGACCAAAGTTGTAGGTCTCTTCAATAGCTTTCCAACGAATCTTAAATCACCTCATTCCGATATCATATGAGAAATTTATAACCTTTTTACCGAACCCTAGTCTGAGCATGGTCCAGAACTCTGAGCAGTCGACCGCCGTGGTCGCTGCGGTCGACCGCTCAGCGTACAGACACCAGTTTCAGTTCTGTTTCGGGTTGGTTTTGTTTATACCAAACCCGGTTGTTACCCTACTTATATATACTCGTTTTGAAGCTCTCAGAACCCTCTTTCAAACCCTAATAGCCTCAGCCCCCCTTCTCTCTCTCCTCTCAAACCCTAACTTCGTTTTTGGCATTTTGGGGGAGTTTCGAAGGATTCTCGGCAGATTTTCTGGGGGATTCAGCAGGGGATCGTCCTCCTACAGATCAAGGAGATTGCTACACATCAGAGGCGAGTAACATCTCGTCCAACTTTACCCCTTTTCGTTTTTATGCTTAGATTTGAGTTTTAATCCGGTTTTATTGAGCCTAAATTGTATTTTATGTAAATAAAGTAGATCCTTATGGCATAAAATGTGAAAATCATATATTTCAGTCTTTAAAAGTTCACTAATGATTTTAGTAGATGAGATTTTTGACCTGAAACGTTTTTTATGAGAGTTTAAATCTATTATTACTGTTTAAGAACTTTTAAACTCATGTTGATTAAGTTTGGGATTTTTGGTAAATGAGGTTTTAACTATTTAAACTTGTTGTTTACTATCATATATCACTATTGAAATGTTAAAGTTAGGTGGGTATAGAAATTTCCACATTTTGGATGAGTTTCGAAACTGACAGAAACCCAGACTGAGATTCTGTCCTCTTAGCGGTCGACCGCAGCGGACTCAGCGGTCGACCGTCACGGGATTTTGCTAGCAGAATCATTTCTGCTCTTTGAGCGGTCGACCGGCATGACCTCTGCGGTCGACCGCCGCTCAGTTTTCGCTGTGAGCGGTCGACCGGCGTGGCCTCTGCGGTTGACCGCCGCACAGTTTTGACCACTGTTGGTTTTGTTGTATACTTTTCACACGTTCGAGAGTTGCCTCGACTATCTGACACCAATTTACAATGTTAGTGATTTATCTGTACATGTGAGTTGATTTTCGACACAAGTACCGATCCGCACACCGAGGCATGTGTGACATGAGTCTATATGTATCTTTTGTGTATATATATATCACTGGCACTTACAGTCTACATAATTTACTATTTAGTCCTCGTGTTGGACATGCTTTACTATTTAGTCCTCGTGTTGGACATGCATTACTATTTAGTCATCGTGTTAGACATGCATTACCATCCGGTCCATGCGTTGGACAACGGTCACATCCGGTCCATGCGTTGGACAACGGTCACATCCGGTCTATGCGTTGGACAACGGTGTTGGACATCTGTTAAGCTATGAGTATGACATTTATCTGAATCAGGACATGACATGATTTCATGAGATTTGGACATGATAGCTACCTAGGCTGAACACGACACTTATGTGACCTTGACCTTTGATACTTATATTGTTTCGGCGTGACTTTTGATTAAGTATTGATGGGTTTGTATTTGTTTTATTTATTATTTCTTGTATTAGACCTCGGGTTTAGTATTTAGGGATTTACAATTGGAGATACAAGGTATATACATGAGGGTTTCCTTGTTTTGATTATTTCACTCGACGTACCTACGCTCGTGTTGTAATTCCCTAAATACCAAAACCCATTGTTGTTAGGACAAATGATTTTATATTATTATGTATTAACTGTATTTTCATACACAACAAGCCCTATCCCTTGGGGTTGGTTGTGATGTTGCTCGCTAGCGCTTTGACGCTCGTTGTCCCTCCCCCTTTCAGGTAACGAGCCAGGAGCCCGGAGAGTCGCAGGATGAGGGCGACCCTTACTAGTGCTTATTTATCCTCTTATTAGATGTATTTTATTTTGTACTCCACTTGAGATATTTTCAGACTTAAGAGGTTTATGTTCTAGAGTTGTAGAGGCTGTGTGCCTTATTTCCTGTATCAGATATTATGTACTTTGAGACATGTTGAGATCTCCAGATCGTTGTTATTCATTTCAGACTTTGACTATGTATTCCAGTTTATTTGGTTGAGGAGATGTGTTAATTTGATGTTCTATCATTTCATCAAGTATTTGTTGTAAAACCTTTTACTTGCTTTGTACCTACGCCTATTGTTGATTCCTCTAGAGAGATAGTAATTGTGATGGTAAAACATGTTATTGCACGGTGTGGTGCATGGCAGGTTTGACATTCCTGGTTTCACCTCGGACTGCAGCCTTGTGTGAACCCAGGGGCGTCACAGTGAACCAGAGATATTGTGGACTTTGATTGTTGACTTAGAAAAATGAGAAGAGTTGGGATAGGAAAGTCTTTGTTCATGTGATCAGATGTGGCTATTGATGTATCTTCAAGGCTCGCGCTAGTGAATTCGTGTAGTCACTAGGGTTGATTTGTTGGGATTAAGTGAATTCGTGCAGTCACTTTAGTCTTTGACCTGTTTCGTCACCTAAGCTTTGCCTGAGTTCGGACCTGGCCGAGATCGGATTGCGTGTAGTCCTCTGACCGATTCATGTAGCAGTATTGGATGCGTGTAGAGGAATTGTGAACATTCAGTTATCCGGTGATATGAATGTTGACTTTATTTGAGATGTGGACCAGTGAGTTTTAGGATGGCTAGTACTTGACCTGGTTAAAGTGTGCAGTTAGCCTTATGATTATCATGTTTTAGTAGTATTTTCGTATGTTGATTTTGTTGGATTTCAAGTTGCACGTTTCTTTATCATTTCTGTTGTTGTATCATTTTTCACATTGGTTTTTCGTTCATTCTTTTCTTTTGTGGGGTCTTGTCGTGTGCCATGCACGCTAACATACACATGTTTTCTCTAGTATTGACAGACTTAGAGGAAGGACATATCTAGCTTGGAGATGTGCCAGAGCCATGATATTCTCAACAGGAGTGCCTTGTAGATAGAGTTGAAGAATGGGCTGATGTTTAGTTATCTCTTCTTAGTTAATGGTCTTAGTTTACTTTTGCAGTATTTCCTTTCTTTTTCGTTGAACGATGTATTTTATATTTCTTCAGTTTATAGTTTTTTGATTTTGTATAAGGGCATGTTGACCTGAATATTATGTCTTGGATGATATTCACTTGTGATATGGATATTATGTTTTGAGTTGTTTATTATATTCTCACTACTGTGATCGGGGATCTATGCCTTTGTATTTATTTTTTAACGCTTAGCATATTAGGTTAAGGAGAAATGTTTATTTTTATTTATTCTCCTTAATCTAATACGTTGCGGGTTTGTTCACGTTCCGATTCCCGGGTATTTTGGGAAGCGGGGCGTGACAAAGGGCTACTAGGTATGATGGAGGCTCTACCTATAAGTGCATAGTCTACCTAGTTCATTTACCCTGTACTAAACTAGAGTTAATACTTAGAAACTCATAACACGAGACTGGTACATCGAGCGAAATAATCCAAATAAGAAAACCCTCATGTATATATATGTCTCCAATTGTGAATTGCAAAATATTTAATCCAAAACTAAGAATAAATGAAATCAAGAAAGATGATAGAGGAAAAACTACATCATACATCTCTAAAAAAAATATCATATCAACTCCCCATACTACTCTTAGTGGGCAAAACAAATATCGATATACTCTCTTGTGTAACTAAGTTGCGAAATACTTTCACAATGGATCATATCGATGATGTCAATATTCACATACACTTAGGTTATTTATGAAATCGTCCTTCTCTGGAACTCTTTAACCTATCACACCCTCGTGGGGACCGATAAATAGATATGTCAAATCATCGCACTTCTGTGTGGACCAATAACAAGATAGACAAGTTCATCGTACTCCCGTGCGTACAACGGGTCAAGGATTTACATGCCCAGCAGCTCCAAGAGTTGTCAAATCATCAAGGTGAATCTAGTCATCGCCACACTACTAATCAGGTAGATAGCAACTTAGAAGTGTAGGAGAATATCAATGCTGGTACTCCACCTGATGATAAAAATGTTGGGGATGGCCCCAACACTGGGGGTGATTCCACCATTCCTCCTCAAAGTCGCCTGAAGAAAGATGCAGATGAAGATCTAAAATGAAAGACCTCAAGAGCAAGATCAATGCTTTGATGTCTGCTTGAGAGGTAAAGAAGATCGGTATTCCACGTCCTTATCTGAGGGAGTGGGAATCAATTCCATATCCGACAGAATTCAATTTGAATAACTTCATGCCATTCGACGGAAGGGCTTCGCCCAGTCAACACTTGATTTACTTCAAGTCACATCTAGGCGTCATTTCAGGCAATGAACCTCTAATGGTACGATCATTCGTTAGGACCCTTCGTGCTGCCACCTTCGATTAGTACCAACATCTTAAGCTAGGAAGTATCAATAGTTGGGATAACATGGAGCGCATGTTTCTCACTAACTTCTTTGATGATGACACGGAGGTGTCAATTGGGATACTGTTTGATGAGAAGCAAAAAGACGGAGAATTAGTCGAGAACATCATCAAGTGCTTCCGGAATAAGGCGATGAACTACCGAGATCCGGTCACGGAGGAATTTATCCTCCAAACATGTCACAACAATCTTTCTTTAGACGTGTTGGAAGCTATGGGCGTCGCACCATCCAAGACTTGAAAATAGTTAAAAGTACGTAGGAGCAAGCCGAACGCTTCATTAAAAGGAAGAAGGATGAAAGAGGTCAACCAATGACTAATGCTCCAATGTAGAATTTTGTCCCTCATGGTAAGGGGAAGGCATAATCAAGTGTAGTAGATGCCAACCAAACCTTCCAGCTACAACCGCAACAGTAGCCACAACACCCTACACCCATGCTTTAGGCCTTCCTCTCTCTCCTCTATCTTCTCTCTCCTCTCTCTCTCATATTCTCTCTCTCTCTCTCTCATCCCTAACTGAGACACAAGTTGTGTCTCGGCCAGGGCCTGAGACACAAGTTGTTTCGCGTGCCTAAGACAAGGCCCCGGGTGTTTTCGGCGGTATATTTTTGCTTGTTTTCCACTGTTTTCGCCCGTTTCAATGTATTTGAAACCCGTATTCATACACAGATGAGCATATGAGTATAAAATACATCTTATTAAACCTCTAACGGGTACACGATTTTAAACTGATTACCGAAACTCCTAGGAGTATATGAGTATAAACTGATCCTCCCCGCTCCAACGTCTTAAGAGCCTAAACTGTGTAGACTCTAGTTAACGTATGAGTATAAACTGTGTTTACACCAGTCAATGCCTAGCCTTGGGTCAATGTCAGTCAACGCGTTACGATGAAGGTCAACGCTAGTCAACGCGTTGTGATAAAGGTCAACACCAGTCAACGTGTTGCGATGAAGGTCAACGTCGGCCAACGCGTAGCCTTAGGTTAATGCTAGTCAATGCGTTACGATGAAGGTCAACATCGGTCAATGCATTGCAATGATAATTAACACTAGTCAATGCGTTGCGATGAACGTCAACGCCAGTCAACATGTTGTGATGAAGGTCAACGCCGGTCAATGCATAGCCATAAACCAACACCGATCAACGCGTTATGATGAGAGTCAATATCGGTCAAAACATAGCCAATGGTCAACACCGATCAACATGTAACCGTGAGTTAATGCTGGTCAACGCGTTGCAATCAAAGTCAATGTCGGTCAACGTGTTGCGATGAAGGTCAATGTGTCGTTAAGTCTCACCAAAACATGGATCAGGTCAACTCCGATACAAAGGATAATCCCAGGAAGTTCAATTGTAATTCAGATACGAATCTCCAACAAAGATAGTCAACATCGACTCAATGACATGAGCTAAAATCATAAATCAACAAATCAGTTTTAGTTCGAGACTTCAACAACGATCAGACAATAAACGCAGCGCCGGAAGAATTTTAGCTATTCGACAAAATACTGAATAGACTAAAAATCAAAGAAGTCAATAATTGAAGCCAATTACAGGTCCTTTTATACTGACTAAAAGTTAGGCCTATCACACCCAAATTATTCTAGGCTCTTCTATAAAAGAAACGATACTGAAACACTTTGGAGGGGTTATCTGTAGGTGTCAAAAATTACCTCTAGGTTCCCGCACGTAGCTTGAGACAGAGAGGAGATGATGAACATTATTACCCAAGTCAAAGGGGATTATTTAACATTGACAAATACATAAAGCAAGTCGATGAAGCGTACGAATCAATGAGACGGCGAAATAACAAAGAGATGATCCAATCGGTAGTTACGTTTCACTCATGAAAGTGAAGCATCACTCATATCTCATCCACTCCACGCATGATTCACTCATGGGAGATTGTAGATCTCCTCTCTAGATTTCCAACGCATTTTAAATCGTATCATTCTGAGATCGGACCGGGGAGTTACGCGAAAAAAAACAAGGCGAGGCGCGCAACCGAGATACATGACGTGTCGCGGCCAAGGCCGAGACATAAAGTCTATCTCGTGCCTCAAAAGCACTAATTTTGCTTGTTAATCATCCAAATTTTGGTTTAATGTGATCCAAAGCCTCCCCTACTGATTTAAAGTTATCCTGGAACGTGGTTAAGTAGTTACAACTAAGGATGAGATTAATTCGATCGTTCTTATCTGAAAATCGACCTTCTAAAGCCTATAAATATGGCCCTAGGGCCTTCATTTACACAGATCCGGAATTCTCGAGTCTCGACAAAGCCCTGTCGAATTGAAGAGTGAGAAGCACAAATTTTAGAGAGTAGGAAGAGATCTTGGCGAGTTCTTCAGCACAAGGAGGAGAAGAGTTCGAGAGATCTACATCCCGTTTATCCTTTTCCATTAGATCGTACCTAGCTGCGTTTCTCGAGAAGAGTGATTATCTCACTGTTGTCGAGATAGTCACTTTAATTTCTTGTCTCCTTTGTGAGGTAATGAAATCGTTATTCAGATCTGATCAGTTGGTGGTCCACGGATAAACCCTGGTACTGGCAAAGATCTCACGTAAGCAGAAGACCGATAAACGATCTATCTGTGTGTGTTCTCAGAAAGTTGTAATCTTTTTATTTTCATTATGTAAGGAGGCTTATAAAAAGTCCTTCCTTTTGAATCATTGTAAGGATCGAAGTTGTAATGAGTACCGCAATGAAGAAAATGATTTTCGGACCGAATATCTACCAAATCGTCTGACGCCCTCCATAGGTGAGACTTTCAACAAGACATAATCTCCAACCTGGAACTCTACGGGTCGTCTCCTCCGATCTGCGTAACTCTTCTGCCGACTTTGGGCTACAAGAATATGATCTCGAATCAATGCTACTTGCTCTGTAGTTTGACTTACCAGATCTGGTCCAACCAGTAAGCTATCCTCCGGCTCTGCGCAACAAATCGGAGATCTACAGGGCCTCCCATACAGTGCTTCATAAGGAGTCATACCTATAGTCGATTGTTAACTATTATTGTAGGTGAATTCAATAAATGGTATGTGATCCTCCTAACTACCCTAGAAGTCGATCACACATGCTCGAAGCATGTCCTCCAATACTTGGTTAACTCTCTCTGTCTGGCCATCTGTCTACGGGTGGAAAACACTACTATAAGCTAGCTGGCTGCCGAAAGAGTTTGGGAAACTCTTCTAAAAATAGGATGTGAATACCGAGCAATGATCTGATACAATCATCTTTGGAACTCCATGCAATCTCACAATATCCTAAATGAAAATCCTCATATAAGTCTCTGCAATGTGGGTTGTCTTAACTGATAAGAAGTGCACTGACTTCGTTAGTCAATCAACAATCACCCAAATGGAATCATTTCCTTTGCTAGACCTCAACAAACCCACAATGAAGTCCATCAAAATATCTGCCCATTTCTATTCAGGAATGGGTAAGGGTTGTAGGGTACCAGCTGGTCTCTGATGCTCTTCCTTCACTTGCTGATAGGTAAAGCATTTAGATACATACTCTGCAATATCCCTATGCATGCCATTCCACCAAAAGTATCTCTTCAAATCCTTGTACATCTTGGTCGTACCTGGATGCACCATATATCTGGTACGGTGTACCTCATCAAACAGATCCTTCTTCAACTGTAGAAAATCTGGCACTACCAACTGGCCTCTCATCCAAAGGCCTCCATCTGATCAGATGGTCCAATATGCCTTGGGCTTTTTGGAAATTTCTCCCTTTCGGGTTTGAATCCAAGAGTCTTCCATCTGAGCACTGATCACTCTATCAGTCCATGATGGCTATACTGCTAACACTCCTAAAAATGGACTGCATCCACCAACGTCCTCAAGTCAAACTGACTGATGGTAAGAAGGTCTCGTTATAATGAGCACCTCAAAGCTGCAAGCTTGTGGTGACACTTCCTGTTCAAAGCATCTGCTATAACGTTCACCTTCCCCAGATGGTAGTGAAGCGCGAATTCGTAGTCTTTAATGAATTCGACCTATCACCTCTGCCTCTAGTTGAGTTCCTTCTAAGAAAAGAGATATCTCAGGCTTTGATGATTTGTATATAACTCAAACTGAACCCTATTAAGATAATTCCTCCACACTTTAAGTGTGAAAACCACTGCTGCTAATTCCAAGTTGTGAGTGAGATAATTCTGCTCATAAGCCCTCAACTACCATGAGATATAAGCCACTACTATCTGGGTCTACATCAAAATTCCTCCTAGTCCCAATAATGACGCATCAGTGTAGACAACAAAAGTCTTGTCACTGATTTGGATAATCAACACTGGTGCGATAGTCAACTTGTTCTTTAGGATCTTGAAGGCATTCTGACACTCTAGCCCCCAAACAAACTGAATACTCTTGTTCGAAAGGTGTGTCAGTGGGGTAGCAATCTTGGAAAATTCTAGATAAATTTCCTATAGTAACCGGCAAGTCCCAAGAAACTACGAACCTTTGTAACTATCTTCGGTGGTTCCCAATCAAGAACTGCTTCAATCTTTGATGGATCAATTGCAATACCCTCCTTGGAAATAATATAACCCAAGAATCTGACCTCTGAAAGCCAAAACTCGTATTTGCTAAACTTTGCATATAACCGGTGCTCTCACAGAGTCTGTAATGCTAAACGAAGATGCTGCTCATACTCGTCCTCTGATCTCGAATAGATTGAGGATGTCGTCAGTGAAAACAATCACGAACTGGTCCAGATAAGGACGAAAAACCCAGTTTATCAAATTCATGAATATTGCGGGTGCATTAGTTAGCCCAAATGGCATGACAAGAAATTCAAAGGGCCCATACCGAGTCAAAAAATGCAGTCTTGGGAATATCCATCTCCTAGACGCGCAACTGGTGATAACCAGATCGAAGATCAATCTTTGAGAAATAATATCCTCCCTGCAAATGATTGAATAAGTCATCAATCCTCAGCAATGGATACCTGTTCTGGATGATGATCTTATTTAACTCACGATAATCAATACAAAGGTGAAGACTACCATCCTTCTTCTTCATGAAAAGGGACGGGTGCTCCCCACGAGAATGGCTCTGGCAAGTAAATCCTTGAGCTCTGAGCTCCTCCAACTGAGTCTGTAACTCCCTCACCTCGACAAGTGTCATATGATAGGGTGCACGGGATATCGGTGTGGTGCCTGGCTACAACTCTATGCAGAACTCAACCTCTCTTACCGGAGGCAATCCAGGTATGTCCTGAAAAACATCCTAATACTCTGAGACTACTCTAGTCTCGCACAAATCAGCACCTGAATGCTTCTGTAATACCTCCTTAATGTACGTCAAAAATGATTCTGCAAACTGGTTCCCCTATGAGGTTGCTACAACTAACTCAGTCCCATCGAACACTTGCAAACTAACTGTTTTCACAAAAAAGTCGATGCTGACATAGTAGGAAGATAACCAATCCATACCAAAGATCACATCAAACTAACTATTTTCACAAGACGATCAAATCAACTATGAACTCAGACTCGTCTAGACTGATAACGCATCTCCTACAGATACTCTATAACAGAGGCACATTACTTAGAGGAGTAGAAACTAAGAAAGGGATGTCTAGGGGATGTGCAACTAGGTGAAGTCTATCCATGAAGGCAGAAGAGATAAATGAATGTGAAGCTCCTGAATCAAAAAGAATACGGGCTGGAAAGGAGTTCACAAGGAACGTACCTTCCACTACAGCCCCGTTTGTACCATGATCACGTGACATAACTTCATACACTCTACTCGTAGCGGTGGACTACTGTGCTAAGGGATCTGAAGTATACGAAACCATCTATCCCTGAGATAACTCCTAAATAGCATGCACTTGACCCTCAATCCTCAGAACTGGTGGTGGTGCCTCAAGTCTTGGCTGATGGCCCTGGCCTCGGCTCTAGTGCTTAACATGACCTTTGCCCTACTGGCCTCTTGCTGGTACACTATGACACTCTATAGCTCTATGACCGAACTTATGGAAGTGAAAACAAGCACCTTGAAATTTACGCTACTTTGGTGCTCTCTAATCCTGTTGTGATCCCTTCTTATGAGAACCTTGTTGCTACTGAGAACCCTTGCTCTGCTGTTGGTGTCCTCTGGGACCTAAAAATGGCCTCTTACCCTTACCCTTATCCCCAAACTATCCCGCTTTAGATTTTCCCTCTTTTCTCTTTAGAAATGTGGTGGTCTCAGACTCCTAGGAAATGGTAGCATCGGCTACCTCTCGCACTAAGTGGAAACATCGAGACACAAGATAGCGAAGAAGGCTTAGGTGAAGTCCCATCAAAAACATTTGAGCCTGACGCTCCTCTGTCTGTCACATGCCTATGAACCTAAGTAGACTCATAAATTTGCTCTCATAATCTGCCACTGAAATGTCTCTCTACTCTAGTCAGGATAGCTCTGCCTCCTTTCAAGCCTTTGCCGCAGAAGATATATATTGCTCATCAACGAAATAGACAAAATCCTCCCAACTGAGCATCATCCACTGCTTTGGTGTAAACTGGAGTCTATACCATCCTTTGGCATCACCCTTGAGGCTGAATGCTGCTAACCTCTGCTTATGGACTACGTCGACGTCAAGTAAATCTAGGATGTTCCCCACATCCTCCTTCCACTTATAGTCTACAAGTAAATTCGATGAACCCTAAAACTCTGGAGCCCTTAATTTTTGATACCTCTCAACCAGATGAAGTTAGGCCTCCTATTTTACGGCTCTATCAATAGCTAGTGGTGGTGTAACCGCTGGTGATGCTTCTGTAATATGCACAACTGGCATAGCTGGTAGTGGAACCACATGAGGTGGTATTACTGGCGGAACCTGATTCGCTACTCGCTCCTCAAGTGCTGCCAGTCTGGCTATAATCAGCACCATGAGATCAATCAGATACTATGGAGCTTGCTGTGACTCGGGCTCTAGCTCAGCTTGCCCAGCTCCCCGAGTACAAGTTCTACCTTGACCACGTCCTCATCCTGACATTTATAATTTCAGGAGGAGAGCTTATTAGACACAGTAAATGAGATCACAAACTATAATAACATAGTATCGTTGAAAATACTTTGTAATCAAAGTAAGATAAGCATAATAAAAAATTCCTTGAAAATTTTCAAAATATGCTTATCACGGCCTTACTCAATCTAGGATTCCATAGCGAACTCTATACATGAGCCCTAAGAAACTCTACACCAGCTCCACGATCCGACACAAGATACCCTAAGGATATTAGAACCTGGCTTTGATACCAACTGTGACGCTCCTATTTTCACACATTATTACAGTCCAAGGTGAACCCAGAGATGTCAAACCTACTATGCACCCAACACTGTGCATAAACATGTTTCACTATCATCGTTGCTATCACTCTAGTAGATGTCAAATGCAAAGAAGTGTGGGTACAAGCAGATAACAAAGATAAGATTAAAAGGAACATAATGTAAAGAAGAGATATCCAATAGTAAATATAATTATGTTCTAACAGTAAAAAAGAAAATACATCTGATAAACTAAAATAAG
>NC_033798.1:27406168-27426174 GCF_001876935.1 Asparagus officinalis
CAAAAAGCACACGTCATTAGAATGCTTATTCATCAAAACAAAATGACGGCAAATAAGGGAATTTACCTAAAGCGACCATATACTCGGCCACTGGTCCATGTGTTGGGGCCTCAAGAGAGTTTTCCTTCCCCAGTGATTCCAAGCTTTGGTGCTTGGGCTATTTTCGGGGTGGCGAAGGCTGTCGTAGTCTCTTCCCATGGGTATCTCCTCTTGCCACTTCACAGTGGGCTGACAACAAGCCTACACGATGGTGTCTTCTCGAAGGGTACGTCCGAATCATAATCATCATCCTTGCGTTCACTGTTCCCCAGAGTCTAGGTCCTCTACTTTTGGATCCTTTCTTGGAAGCTTCTTATATATTTTCGAATGATGCACTTCAATCTAGTCTTGTTAATCTTGAACTGTGGGCTGGTGACATTCACCGCACTATACCATTTACAAAACACCATAGTCATATAATAGTCACGGGTTTTGTACAACAATATAAATTGCACCAATACACTTGGCAGCAAAGTGATACCAAGCGTGGGCTCTGTCTACCAGACTCCTCAAGCACAATAGCCCGGTATTGAAATTACCAACACAGAGTTGGTCACACCTGAACTGTCATGCAAAGTAGTAGGGACATAGGGCTCAATGTAGCACTCCATCCCATTTAATCGAGCAACGAGATGCCCAGGCCTAATATTTACTAACCAGTTGAAACAACCATTGGCTAAACGAGTAAACCCCTCATCTCCAAGGCTACCCTCAAACTCATCATCAAATTTAGTCCCAGTGATGTCAGGGGAGCAGCATTAGAGGTAGTATTTTTCCTTATTCTGCACAATTCAACTAATCCCCATAACATACTTAACTATCCATTTCAAGCTCTCTTATTGCTACATCAACAAGACATCATTCTCACATCTAGTGGTGGCCAACATAAGTGAGGAACAGTGGACTATATACCATACCACTAGATAGGTATATGACAACTCCACAGGTTGGGCACCTCTTTCTTCAAACAACCACCCTTCTGGTTCAAATACACTACTATCAACTCTCTCAATCCATGATGAATGCAGCTGATTATGGCTAGGATATGGGCTAAATTGTACCTATGTGCAAGTAAAACTGCTGGGTACAGAACCTTGAGGGAGATATAGTCCTTCGGCCAAGATGCCACAGCATGTCCTTTCAATGAGATTGAAAGGAAGCCGGCAAGTAAAGCTTAAGTAGTTTCCTAGTGATGGAAACTCTAAAACGTGTCCCCTGCTTTGAACCCACACTCATCTGAGTCAGTGGTGTGAACAATTGGACCATGCTTAAAAATCTCAGTCTCCACTTCAAGACCAGAGCTCAATGGGATAGGCTCCACATTTCCTTTCTTGCTCATATTTTTTAAAAGATATTTAGCCTAAGAATCACGAGCAACATGAGAGCCATGGGCCACACCCATAACCATTTGATGGCAGATATGGAAATAGCAAACTAGCTCCTGGAATGTCTCGAAAACATGAGCATAAAATACTGCCCGATTCCGTATTTGTGGGGAAGAATTCTTTTTATGATCACTCCCCCATCAGAAAGCCCCATCGAGAATTGGGGAACTTCTCATAGTTCATGCAGGGCTATCGTTATCTCCCTTGCTAGAGTGAAGAAGATGTTGGTATCAATATTATACAGCTCAAGAATACTTTATAATACTAATGAATAGATCTCAACGGAGAATCTCACATAGTAGAATAGAGCCCTAGTATCATCAATATATCTTCAAAAGTAGTAAGGGCAAATTCAACCATCATGGCCCACTACTTCGACTCAGTAGCCCTAATCCACCCAGAGATCTGACATCCTATTCTAGGTATTGCCTATTAATCTTAGCAAACTAGTTGTCGAACATGTTAGGGACCACTGGAATCTCATTTGGAAGAGTATTCTCCTTAATAAACCCTAGAAGAAGATCGAGAGCACTGAGACTATAGCATCCTTATTAGAAGAAGCCTCCCTCCTGCTTCAAATTACCCACCACCACACTATCTTTCTTGTAAGTAATAGAGAATGGCATATAATGAGGACCGACTATGCATTGCAAATACATGATTGACACCAAATAGGAAATTTGACTTTTCGCATTGATCCTCTCTAGGAATAGAGATCTTTGCATCCATAATGTGTTCTCTCAAAGTGGCATCACTACCACGACTAATAGCCTTCACATGCTCTTGGCTACTCTCCTCATAAAATAGAGGAACTTTACCCCTAAATACATCCAGCATCAATGGATCTTGAGTTCCACTATGGCCTAAATGGTTACATTTACTGACAGACATATCTGGTAGAGGAACTACACAGAAAAAAGAGACTAGTCAAAGTATAAACTCAAAATTTAACTAAATGCTGAGTTCTGCCTAGGGTCAAAACTCACTATAGTCATAATTGAGCTAAGCTCACTCATGAGAAAAGTTTGCCCATCACAAAGCAAAGAAAATTGGCCAAGTGTTACAAGCCTAGACAAAGTTTGCCCCTGTAGTAGCGAACCTCGCATGAATGAAGGTTGCCCAAAATCCAAACATGCTAAAACAACATACATCACTCAAGCAAAGTCCACTCAAAAGCTAAACAGGCTAAAATAGTTGTTCTCACTGAAGCGAAGTTTGCTCAAAAGCTAAACAGGCTAAAACAAAAAACGTCGCTCAAGTAAAGTTCGCCATGAGAAGCATCATTGATGGTGACTATCAAAGTTTTGCTATCACTGGCAAAGCTAAGATTCACAGCCAAATGCAGCCAATTAAGCCTCGCCATCAACAGTGAAGTTAACCCTAGAGACTTAAAGCATTTTTCAAGCCGGTAAATGCCATGTTGGCAACCAATAATCTTATCATTGATGGAGGGGCTTAAAAGAATGGGTTCGTAGGAACTTACCCGACATCATCTCCCACTGTGATGGTGCAGCAATGGTGCTCGGCCAACGAGATCCACTAGCAACTTTTTTCCCTTGACAAGTTGATGATGGGGAGCCATTAGGACCTTGAAAGAGCATTTGGAAAACCTAGAAGATTTCAAGGATTTAGGGTTTTAGAAGGCAATTGGAGAAGAAGAAAATGAATAGTCTATTTATAGACCTTCAGCGAACCTCACCCTAAACTTTGCCCAAGAGTGATCCGCACCTAAGAATCAAGGGACAAGATAGGGAAATTTAAATTTTAAAATCATCTAAACGAACTTCGGTGATCAACTAAATGAGCTTCACCAAATGTTGAACAAACTTTTCCTGAGATCCAAAATTGAGCAAATTTTACCCAATTTATGGAATGCTATATGTGGCAAACCTCATTCAACGATCCTCGTCTACATAAAGCCTAAGCTCTGCCTTAAATTCAAGAGATGAAATACGTAGCGATCAAACACACAATGAGGAACAGTTTCACGAAAACTTCATTCTTCCATTGATTATAAGTCCTTCTTCTTACAAGCAATTCCAGTCCTTCAAGTCACAAGACAACTGAGGAATAGAAGGAAAATTAGCAAGCAAATGTGAAAGACTAATCACTCTCTAAGTCCTAACATGTGACGCCTAATCACTCTTTGAATCCTCACTTGTTGAACTCTAAGGATCCTTTTTGAGGCGCCATCAAGGCCTTCAAACGATCCTATGTAAAGTTTAACACTAAAAGTTCCACACATCCCTATCACAATTCACTTTGTGCTACTCCTTCAACAAGTTCTCGATAATTTTCTCGAGACAAGCCTTCTTGGGCAGCAACAAGTCCACCAATTAACGAAGGATCTCAGTCTCCTTCATAGATACACTATCAACTAAATCCAACTCTTGCCTAAGCTGTTTGATTTTGACTTCTCTATCAAAGAAGAACTATGATCGAATAGGAGTAGATTAAGAGTAGGAAGATGAAGGAAATAGGAAATGAAAGTGCTATTTATAAGCCTTTTAATAAATTTGTCCAAAAAATCACTCCTTACAAGAAGTGACTAGCCCACTCAAAGGCTAAGAGGTATCCTCAGAGTAGGTTGTTCAGCAAATTTCTAGTCGTAGGTTATTCAGCAAATCTCACTAGAAATTTAACCACTAAGAGTGGTCTTGACAATAGATCAAGACACAGATCTAGAAGCAATAGCCTCAGTGACTCTCATCGATTAGCGAACCTAAGCTAACTCTGCCAAAATCCATGGGTAGACGAACATCGCTTCACTTAAGTTGTTTCCTGAGCCTCGCCCAAATTCAAGGGTAAGTGAATTTCAAACTCTCTATAGAAGAGCACATAAATACAACTAAGCATTCAACCAAGATGAATCCACAATGAAAGAAGCAACATTTAATAATACACCTCTGGCAAACGAGTAGTAAAATGGAAGTAGATCTAGCCTAGGTAAGACAATTATAGTTATGTTTAACAATACACATTTGGCTATTACCCAAAGTATTTCAATTACCGCTACAAGGCAAAGGCAAGATGTCAAAACATTAGGGGGAGCGAGGGTCTTGTAGATGCTCAAAATATACAAGCTCTCTCCTAGACCAATACTCAGCACAAATAACACGAATCTAATACTTGAACCCAGCATGAGTTTAAGAAGTGAATGACAATGAGCTTAAAACTTTAGATGGGACCAAATAGGAGCCATGGCGAAGCTGGTCCAAGTAATAGCAAAGATCGTCCAAATTGCAATGGCTCCCAAGACCAAGTGAAAGTAAATCTTCAAGCGAAGTTCACTCAAAGTGAGCTTAGCCCAAATAGCCTATGTGGGCCATGCCACCCATAGTTCAAGTGAAGTTTGCTAAAACGAGCTTTGCCCATGACAGTTATCAGTAAACTTCACGCATAGCCATTTTAAGAGCTATTTTTATAGAAACACATCATTATCTCCTTAAGTTAATGACCACTAATTCATATTTAATGGCCTCCCCCCCTCCCCCCCCCAGATTATTCAATTTTGGCATCTTATGCTTGATCATCCTCAGAGAGATCGAATCTTGGCTAAATTTTGCAAACCTAGAGTTTTGGCAATTCTTTAAAAACAACAAGGAGACTCAAGCTAACTAGCACGAAACTCTTTTCGAGTTTAACCGCTTTAACCTCAAACTACTAAAACTATTTGCATAAAACACTCAAAACTCTATTTGTTTAATATTTTTCTGAGTTATTTAGAAATAATTTCTAATTAATAAAAATTAATTTATTTAATTTCCAACAGAAATTCTTAAACATACCAAAATATTATAACGGCATTTCACAGACGTGCGTTACAATTCAGCTCCATGTAATTCACACACATGTGTCTGAAGTCGTTCTCCTCCTCACAAGTAGAACAAGTGCTCTCCAAAATGAGTAGCTACGATAAATGAACCTCTTCCTCTGATAATCCTCTAGCTACCCTTTGAGTTACTCCAACTCCTTTTGTGACATCCTACTTGCCGCTTAGATATTGGCGGTCACTAGCACCATATTAATAGAGAATTCTACACTTTGGTCAGGTGGTAAACTGGGAAACTCCACTAGGAAGACATCCATAAATCCTCTAACAATAGGTAGGATGGGTCTCTTTTTTGTAGGTTTTCCTATCTCCATCAAACCTAGGACACCAATAGCTACTGCCTAATACTCTAGATGATCTAGACTCTTAACTACCACCCAGGAACTCAAAATGTGGATACCTATGTAGATAAAACTGACGATTCTCTGCGACAATTTTTGGTTGAAAAAATATATGAGATTGAAATTGATTAGTATGTTCCACACAAAGGATGCTATGATGCTCCAGAAAAACTATCACCAACAAATCTACCTACAACCACGAATCACATAGAACTATCAGATGCTACTTACACTCTTGATCAACAATTGGTAATCCATTACCCTGTTGGTTTTAATGGGATCGGCCTAAGCTTCTTGACTTGCAACACAAGAGGAATATTTGGCCTTAATTGGCCGAAAGCTTAATGATGGAGAGACTGTGGGACAGAAACCAAAACAAAACTGCACTTGTTTATAGAACAAAACCGAACCTGGAACCTGTGCTTTGGGACCGAACAATCAGCAGCAAAACAGAGAGAGAATAGAAGAGAACAGAGAGATTTTTTGTTTTCGGTGGAGAAGTTCTGATTTTCTCTTATTTTCGTTCTACTAAACTCAACAATTGTTTACATATATATATAGGATTAAGATTGCAATTCTAATCTTATCCAATAACTAGAAACCTATCTACTAACTAGTATTCTACTCTAATTAGAATTCTACTAACTAACAATCCTTGGACTGATTACAACTCACATTCTCCCCCTTAATCTGGACGAGATTCCAAGTCCCTTACTCCTAGTAGCTCCCGCATCTCGATGAACTTCACCCTTGCTAGTGCCTTCGTGAGAATATCCGCTCGCTGCTCGCTCGTGCTCACGAACTCCACTTTAATCTGTCCTCGCTCAACACACTCACGAATGAAGTGAAAACGTGTGTCGATATGCTTGCTTCTTCCATGGAAAACTGGATTCTTCATCAAGGCAATCGCGGACTTGTTGTCGACGAAGAGTGTGACCGGCTTGGGCTCACTCCCAATCACCTCGCTGATTAAACTCCTCAACCACAAACCTTGGCACGCTGCTGCAGTTGCCGCGCTCGCTCGTGCTCACGAACTCCACTTTAATCTGTCCTCGCTCAACACACTCACGAATGAAGTGAAAACGTGTGTCGATATGCTTGCTTCTTCCATGGAAAACTGGATTTTTCATCAAGGCAATCGCGGACTTGTTGTCGACATAAAGTGTAACCGGCTTGGGCTCACACCCAATCAATTCGCTAATCAAGCTCCTCAACCACAAGCCTTGGCACGCTGCTGCAGTTGCCGCCATAAATTCTGCCTCGCAGGATGATAATGCCACCGTCTTCTGCTTCTGTGATGTCCAAGTGACCAAACTGTCACCTAGATAAAATGCCATGCCGCCTGTGCTGCGCCTATCATCAACATCTCCCGCAAGGTCACTGTCAGTGAATCCCACCAACTCTTCATTGCCTCGACCTCGTTTGTACACCAATCCGTAGGACATAGTACCCTTCACGTACCTCAAAATATGCTTGACAACCTGTCTATGCAAAACTGTAGGGTGCTCCATGTACCTACTCACAATCCCCACGGCATATGTGATATCGGGTCGGGTGTGAGTTAGATACCTCAAACATCCGATGATGCGTCTATACTCTGTCACGTCCACCGGTGTTCCTTCAGAATCCTTTCCAAGCTTTAGCTTTGTTTCCATAGGATATTGCGTCGGGTTGCAATCCATCATGCCGAACTGACCCAAAACTTTCTTCGCATAGGCCGCCTGCCTTAGTGCAATACAATCATCTCGCTGATCCACCTCGATGCCAAGATAATAAGAAAGTAAACCAAGGTCACTCATCTCGAACTCCTTCATCATTTGTTGCTTGAAAAACTTTATCTCATCCGCCCTCGAGCCCGTAACGATCAAATCATCTACGTACACGCCAACAATGAGTGTATCTCCTCTGTTACTCCTTGTGTATACCGCCTGCTCCTGAGTGCATCTTGCAAATCCGATGCCCTTCATGCACTTGTCGAGGCGCGTGTTCCATGCCCGAGGTGCTTGGCGTAGACCGTAGAGTGCCTTTGAAAGCTTGTAGACCTTGTGCTCTTGATTCTTCACAACGAACCCTTCAGGTTGAACCACATACACTTCTTCCTGGAGATCACCATTTAGGAATGCCGACTTCACATCCAAATGGTGCACCTCCCACCCGTTCTGTGCTGATATAGCGAGGATTATTCTGATGGTATCAAGCCTCGCCACAGGTGCAAACACCTCATCGAAGTCCACGCCTTGCTGCTGGACGTACCCTTTTGCTACAAGTCTTGCTTTGTGCTTGAGAATGTTGCCTTCATTGTCCTTCTTCAGCTTGTACACCCATTTGAGACCAATGGGTTTGGAACCCCGCGGTAACTCCGTGAGTACCCAAGTCTTGTTCTTCTCGATGGCCTCTATTTCCTTCTCCATGGCAGTCCGCCATTCTTGGTCTGATGCGGCCTCGAGATAGTTTGCAGGTTCTTCTGTGATCAGGTACAACTCCTCTGCAGGGAGATCGATCTCCTCCGTCTCCGCATAGATGTCCGCAAGGGATCGGTAGCGTACTGGAGTCATCACTGCAGCTTCAGGGGGTCCGAACGCGTCCAAAACAGTGGGGTTCGCTGCCTCTGCAGCAGTTTCTGGACCTGGTTCGGCCTGCTGCACCTACGGGTGTATGCGGACTGGTTCGGGCAGCAGGTGGCTGCCTCGCTTGGTGTGCCGGCTGTCCAGTCTCATCTCTGGTCAGCTCCGCGGCATCATGAGCTCCTGCAGGAGCTGTTCGACCAGCAGCAGCGCGACCAGCAGCAGCGCGACCAGCAGCAGCAGCAGTTCGGGCTGCTGTTTGTCCAGCTTGGACGGCTGGAAACTCGCCGACCGTTGCATCCTCCTCTTCCGCTGTGAACTCCGTCCAGTTAGGTGATCTTTCGACTCCATCGGCGCTCCATTCCCACTCTTTTCCTTCCACGAACGCGACGTCTCTGCTGACATGAATTCTGCCGTGTTGAGGGTCGTAGAGGCGATGCGCTTTGCTTCCTTCTTCTACCCCAATATACACCATTGGCGTGCTCCGGTCGTCGAGTTTCTTGTGTGAAGGACCTGCAATTTTCACATGCGCCACACATCCGAAAACTCTCAAGTGTTCTAGGTGGGGTTTCTTACCAAACCAAGCTTCGTAGGGTGTGTGATCGTACAACGCCTTGGTTGGTAGTCGGTTGAGGATGTACACCGCGTGTCTAACCGCTTCGCCCCACATCGTTCCGGGCATATGCATGCTCTTCCAAACCAAGCTTCGTAGGGAGTGTGATCGTTCAACGCCTTGGTTGGTAGTCGGTTGAGGATGTACACCGCGTGCCTAACCGCTTCGCCCCACATGGTTCCAGGCATATGCATGCTCTTAAGTAGGCTTCTCGCCATGTCCATCACCGTGCGGTTACGCCTCTCCACTACACCGTTTTGCTGCGGGGTGTACGGTGCAGTGAGATGACGCTTGATGCCGTAGTCTTCACAAAACTTGGTGAACTCCTTTGACAAGAACTCGCCACCACGATCCGTCCTCAATGTCTTCACCTTGTGGTCACATGCATTCTCAACCTCTGTTTTGAACTTCTTGAAGGTTTCACAAGCTTGACTCTTGGCCTTCAACATGTATACCCACATCCATCGGCTGAAATCATCAACAATAAGAAGGAAGTAGCTGTTACCCGCAAGTGTGGATGGGGTGATAGGACCACATAGGTCAGCATGTAGTAATTCCAGCGGCCTCTGAGCTCTGAAGTTTGCTTGCGAAGGGAACGGCAGTCTTGCTTGCTTGGCGACAAGGCATCCTTCGCATAGTTGATTCGGGTGCAAGATCTTCGGCAATCCGGAAGCCATCCTCTTATCAGTCATCATCTTGAGGGCAAAGAAATTGACATGCCCAAGGCGAGCATGCCATAACCAAGCTGGATCGTTAATGTTCGCCATCAAACACGCCGGCTTGCAAGTCTTTAACTCTATCCTGTACAATCGGTTAGTCGAACGTGTCACCCTCATCAAGAGAGCACCGTTCCTATCAAACACCCTCAGGAACTCGTCAGCAATAACAACCTTACTCCCATCTTCAGTCATCTGACCAAGGCTAATAATGTTAGATTTCAAACTTGGAATATAATATACCTCAGGTAGTAGCCTTTGATCGCCGTTGTTGCACTGAAAGAGGATAGAGCCTTTCCCCTTGATCTCTACCGCGGATCCATCACCAAACTTGACGGTTCCCTTGATGTTCTCGTCGAGCTCCTTGAACTTGTCTCGGTGGCCGGTCATGTGATTGCTAGCTCCGTTGTCAAGGTACCAAACGTCGTTGGCAACTTGTGCCTCCCCCGCTGTGAGTAAGTTTGGCACCACCTTCTCTTCATTGAGTAGAATGACAGTTGATGATTCCTCTAAAACAGTCATCATCAAGGTTGGCTCCTCGTCATATGCACGGGTGAGATGAGCCTCCTGTTCATGGTTGCGGCGTTGTTTGTGACACTCCGACTGAAAGTGCCCGTATACTCCGCAATTGAAGCATTTGATGTTGGATTTGTCTCGACCACCGCTTGTGCTACTCTCCCCCTCCTGGCGAGCTGCACCTCCATGGCCGAAACCACCTCCTGGACGTCCTCCTCTGCCGCCGAAGCCGCCGCGGCCTGCCTGGCCGCCGTGCTCCCCTCCGCGGCCTCCTTGGCCTCTGCCTCGGCCGAACTGGCCACCACGGCCTGCCTGGCCGCGGCCTCGTCCACGTCCTGCTCCGCGTGCACGGCCTCGTCCATTGCCGTCACTACTCGCCTGTGTGGAGAAAGTGTTTCCGTTGCTTTTCTTGCCCCTTTCTTGCCACTCCGCATGTGTCAACAATAGGTGATCGTCGCCGTTGTTTCGGAAAACACGTGCCCTCTCCTCGTGGGCTTTGAGACGCCCGATTGCCTCCTCGAGTGCCATGTTGTCGATGTCCCCGAACTGTTCAATCGTGGAGACGATAGTAAGGAATCTCTCCGGTACCGCCCGAAGTAGCTTTCTGACGACGTAGTTCTCCTCCATCTCGCCGCCTAAAGCCCGGATCTTGTTGACGACTCCTGTCAACTTCGTCGAAAAATCGTCGACGTTATCATTCTCCTTCATCCGGAGAAGTTCGAACTCGGACTTCAAGGTCTGCACCTTCGCGTTCCTAACACGATCCGCTCCTAGGTGCATTGTTTTCAACGTCTCCCATGCCTCTTTTGCCGTTTGCTTTTCTGCAATCACCATCAAAGTCTCTTCAGGAATCCCCTGATAGATGGCCGCCAACGCCATCTGATCCTTCCTGTGTTCCACGGACGCGCCTGCCGCGGGCTCAATGGCATCCCACACGTCTTGAGCCTTCATGTAGACTTTCATCTTGATTGCCCACGAAGCATAGTTATCCCTCGATAGCGTCGGGTATTGGAGAGTGAGAGAACCCACCTTGGTCGTCATCTTCTCCGAACTCGTCATCTCTTCAGATCTCGGTTGAATCTTAGGCATACACCGCTCTGATACCACTTGTTGGTTTTAATGGGATCGGCCTAAGCTTCTTGACTTGCAACACAAGAGGAATATTTGGCCTTAATTGGCCGAAAGCTTAATGATGGAGAGACTGTGGGACAGAAACCAAAACAAAACTGCACTTGTTTATAGAACAAAACCGAACCTGGAACCTGTGCTTTGGGACCGAACAATCAGCAGCAAAACAGAGAGAGAATAGAAGAGAACAGAGAGATTTTTTGTTTTCGGTGGAGAAGTTCTGATTTTCTCTTATTTTCGTTCTACTAAACTCAACAATTGTTTACATATATATATAGGATTAAGATTGCAATTCTAATCTTATCCAATAACTAGAAACCTATCTACTAACTAGTATTCTACTCTAATTAGAATTCTACTAACTAACAATCCTTGGACTGATTACAACTCACATACCCATCCTAATAGTCCAACCAAGCTCTAGAACTTCATATAGAATGCAAACTTACAAAGATCAGTTGATGATGCGAATCCATGAAACGGCTCAGGAAGGATTCAAAGGAGACCAAATCAAAAGGTATAAATTCATGGAAATATGTAAAATATGTGATATCTCCTTGGGATATCCTGATGTACGTACTAACAAGCCTAGCCTCTAATACCAACAAAACATTGTCATGCCTCGGGACCAAGTACCCCATCTTGAGCATGTGACTAGACTAGATAGCATATGCAATTAAACCAAACTCCACCCAATATCATATTTTTAATCCTACATGAGATCGGTGCACACATCATAATATCCATCATCTAGACAATATCACATAATATTACATAATATTACATGATCTTAACAAATACAATGGAAGCAGCATACAATAAAACAAAAGATGAACATGTCCCATAGATAATGCTGAAAGATGATTATTAGAAGTCTGATTCAAGATGTCCAAAATGAAATACATAAGTCAAGAAGTCAACGTGGCCATAGTATCCATTACATCGGTAGAATAGGAAACATGTATATAAGGATAAACAATAAAATAGGAAAGATCTCATAAAGCCTAAAAGACTTGCCAAAACATGTGTGTGTGCACGTGATACGATAGAATCTGAGTCCACAATAAGTGTGCAAGGCCTGGATGGTCAAACAGCTATCTAGCAAGTGTGCAAAATGAAGGGATGAACGTAAAGGTTATCATGCTCGTATATTCATAGGAAAGATATATAATAATGTCTGCTTATAATACATCATGATCTAATGAACATGCATGATAGAAACATAACTGAAACCATAGCTAACTAAAGAATAACAAAAGATAAAGAGACAAGGGCACAACAGCATATAACAGATACATCATAAGCAAGTGCGCGTAAATACTTAAGTGTTATGCATCAGGTAGTGTATGTTAACTAACTATCTCATAGCTTATAAATCTCTATTGTTGGGGGAAGTTCTCATTAGATAATATGTGTTTGGAATGCTGACAAGGAACTTGATCTTGAATTCATACTTGGTTTTGGTTTTTGTGCAAAACAAATTCCTCCTTTAATGCACTAGCAGTCAAAACATAACATTAATCCTCATATGTTGTAAAAGATGTCCAATCCTACCCCCAATGACTAAATCATGAGAATTTTCAATTACTTGATTATACATTATATGTTATGCACAAGGCCAAAATAACTCAATCATAGAGAGCATCAATGCCTGGGGGCCCTGTTCGACTAGGTTTCCATAGCTTTGAATCATGCTCGGCGAATACCAAACACAAGTTAATCATGACTTGATACACGCAGGTACTCTTGGTTTCTAAATTATCTTGTTTTTATATGTGATCAAGTTATGAATGATGGAGGATCATTTTTCAGAAATGGGAGGCATGAGTTTCCCAACTTGGAGTTTGAGCTAGTAGCGCTCAGCTCTTCCAAAATGGGAAAGTATCAATCCAGGAGAATCTTTCTATTCCTACAAGGAGATTGAAGTTGCAACATGATGGGGCATAAATGTATACCTCTAAAGTTACAAGTGCACAACCAATCAAGTTATAGTATAAAAAGTTATTGATCCCATGAGGAAGGTGTTTGCATGAGAAAATTAAAATTGGTTCTTCTATTGTGTGTGACAATTAGGAGTGATGAATGTGATTGTGGAGAGATAGAGAGAGTAAGAGTGATTGTATGTAAATAAAAACAAAACGAGATTGAGAGTGGAGAGATAAAGAATGGATGTGATAAAGTGTAAATGTAAACAAAACTAACAAAAAGGAAAAAAGAAGGATGAAGGAAATAAAATCAAGAAATACATGAGAGAAAAATCAAGAATTAAGAGGGGAAAAAAAGAAAGTAAAAGATGGAGGATTCAATTAGAGATATGAAGAATCTAGAATTAAACATACTAACTAGTTTCATACAAATTCTAGAGTTCCCACAAGTATTAATTCCACATCTTTAAAAAAGGGGCAATTCCCTAGAGGGTTCTAGCCTCAAGACGAATCAAAGAAAAGCAAAATAAATAAAAATAAAAACTAATCCTGAGAGGGTTCTAACCTCAAGGTGAATAGTGCAAGAAAATAAAATCTAAACTACAAAATAAATAGTAAGAATTTAAAACAAGAAAGTAAAGACATGAAAGTAAATCTACTCTATTAAGCATGAAAATAAATCTAACGCAAGAGGGTTCTAGCATCTTGGCTATTTAAATAAGAAAAGAAAGCAAAAAATAAATTTATCAACAATGAAATAATTTACAGCCAAAGAGGATTCTAGCCTCAAGGAGATAGCAAACCTTCATCTTGATCTTCATATTCATCCTACCTTCATATTCATAATCAAACAAAGAGAAGAAAAAAAATATGAAGATGTGAAAATATTTTTTATTAATTGCTAAAAAAAGTTATATTGGAAGGTCTTATCAATTAAGAGTAACCTTACTCTCCAGAAAAAGATTTTACAAAATATTTTACACCCTAACCCCTCACTCTCTACCCTTATTTATAGCCTTCAATAATGAATGAGAGCCCATGGATTAAACTTGCATTCCAAGTTAATCAATTTCAGCCTTTAAATCGTAACTACACATTTGGTATCAATACTTTTATCAATACTTTTATAGATACATGTATCAAAAATCTGACTTGACAGTTGGCTTCTTCTCATCAAGATAGGTGATTTTTATATATTATATGTTAAATTTCGCCTTCTGAATTGGGAGATATTGTTATTTCTTTACGTTCAACCATCTTGAATATATGATTTCTTTTCATATTGGATTTTTGTTTTCTCTGGCTTCTATAGGCTTCTTGGCTTGACCATGGGATTCAATAAAAGGTTACAAAATGAGGAAGTTAGAGTTTTTTGGAATTTTATTCATTATTTCTTTATTAACTTGCAAATTAAGATAAAAACAATTACTACTAGTATATTTATTCTTATAAAATAGATAATGAGGATATAAAATTATAAAAAATATATGATTATCAAATACGCCCACACCTAAATTTTTGCTAGTCCTCTAGTAAGGAAAAAAATGACAGTAAAGAAAAAATCCTAACTCACTTTCATAGGAATCGCGATTGTATTTAGCACATACAACAGCTCTTTAAACCCTTAGGTTACCCTAGTGGACAAGTAGTAGTTTAGTGAGAGTTAATAGTGAAAATACCAACAAAATACGGTCAACTTGTCAATTTAAAAAAGTTAGTGAATAATTAATTTACTGGATATATTTATATATTCTAATTGAAGCTAGTTATTACTCAAGAAAATATTTTTATATATAACTCTAAGGTAAATCTCCTAGAAAATATTTTCATTATAGCTATATAAAACCAATTTTTTTAGAAATTTAATTTAAAAGTTTAAAAAGAATATGCTAACTCTTTGTTTTAAAAAACTTTTAAGCCTCTTAATCAAAATAATTTTTCAATAGCATATATACAAATATAACTATATATATATATAAATATTGTTAGTGCAATTTTTTTATTTTACTCTTTATTCCTTGGTGATTTTTTCTACTTTATTAGGCTTTCTAAGTGACAATTTATAATTGAAGCTAGTTATTACTCAAGAAAATATTTTTATATATAACTCTAAGGTAAATCTCCTAGAAAATATTTTCATTATAGCTATATAAAACCAATTTTTTTAGAAATTTAATTTAAAAGTTTAAAAAGAATATGCTAACTCTTTGTTTTAAAAAACTTTTAAGCCTCTTAATCAAAATAATTTTTCAATAGCATATATACAAATATAACTATATATATATATAAATATTGTTAGTGCAATTTTTTTATTTTACTCTTTATTCCTTGGTGATTTTTTCTACTTTATTAGGCTTTCTAAGTGACAATTTAATGAGTTTTGGGTCAATGAATCCTAACCTAATTGGTCTTAGGTCATTAAGTATGAAAATACTTCTTGGACTTAATTACTTAGTCAACTTACGTTTTATAAGATAGAATCACCTTGAATTCAAGAGTTTATATATATATATATATATATATTGGTGCCTATTTTTCGCACTCTTCTTTTGCAAAGTTAGTTTTTTTAATATGCATATATATGTATATGTATATATATCATGAAAAATATATAGATCAAGACAACTTGAAAAATTATTTTTAACTCTAAGCTAAGCATTTAAAAAATTTATTATTTTTAATTAAACGTTTAAGTTAAGGCTTCAGTGAAGTATACTATTTTAAAAATTATTTCTTAAGAAATTTATTTAGAGTTATCATAAAAGGTGAACTTGAGTATAAAACTAACTAGGGATTAGAAAATTTAAAACTTATCAAATAGATCAATTATCAATTAACTCTATTAATTTGGTAAGTGATAATATTTTTATGATTTGTTTTCGAAAGAAATAAAAAGAATTATGACATAGAAAGAAGAAAAAAATATTGGCATAGAAAGAAGAGAAAATGAATAAAAAGGTAAAAAAAGAAAAAATAACTAGTTCTCGCCCCCACACCTAAATTTTGCATGGTCCTCAATGCAAACTCTATGATGCATAAAGTAAAACAGATAAGAAATAAAGCACTTACATTTGTTCGGTCAACCTAGAACAATGATGATAAAAATCTGCAATTAGCTTTGGTATGAGGAGGATGGAAAAAAATATATTCTTCTTCTTTTTTTATCATTTTCTAAAAAAACATTTCATATCATTTTTTTTCTTTTTTCTTTTTCTTTTTTTATCTTTTTTCATATATATTTTTCTTCTTTTTTTAATAAAAGAACAAGAAACTCTCAAATGAGAGAAGAATAAATTTTTTTTATTATGAGACAAAACACAAAAACATAGAATGAAAGATTCAACATGAAAAGCTCATACTCTACATTAAATCATACCTTATTGCTAAAAATTTTACCCCGGATTTTAAAAATCCAAAATAATATAATTAATGATGTGTTTAAATTCTACATTCTCCAAAGGTTTTAATAATTTTTGTAGTAATTGAAGGTAGGTAACACTGGTGTCATGCATTTTTAATTTTTTATTGAACATAGATTCTTTATTTATGAAGGTTTGTCCTCTAACAATTAATTCTTCTCTAAAAATTTCCTCAACCCTAAGATTCATGAGTGAGGTATGAAGATTTGGTTGTTGTTTGTTTTCTAAGAATCTAAGTTCATCAACAAAGGGTTCTTCAAAAGTTGGGTTAAAGAAGCATGTATTTAACACAGTTTTCTCGTTCTGAAATACCTAATCTAAATTTTCTAATATCTTCAGCTCCTCGATAAAGATTTCCTCAAATTTAAGATCTGGCTTATTCTCTTCTTCTTCTATTGGTTTTTTCTGAATGTAATTTATTTCTAGAGGTTGATCATTTGATTGATTCTCTAGATTAAAAATGTTGAGATCAGTAGTCAAATTTCCAAAAGACAGCTTCATTTGACAAGTTCTACAGTTGATGAGAGCATTAGAAGTGGTTAAAAACAGTCTTCCTAAGATGATAGGTATTTGTCCTTTGGGATTAGAAATAGACTGTGTTTCCAAGTCCACAAAATCCACTGGCAAAATAAAATCCCTAACCTTAATCAGAACATCCTCTATCTCATCCATGGGGACTTTAACAGATCTATTAGCTAACTGCAACATGCATCTGGTCAGTTTCAGTTTACCTACACCTAGTTGCTGGTAGAATGAATAAGGAAGCAAATTGACACTAGCCCCTAAGTCTAAAAGCGCTTTATTAATGTAGATATTACCAAGGACACATGAAATGATGGGACAACTTGGATCTTCACATTTCAAAGGTATAGGCTTTGAGAGCATATCACTAATATTGACAGTCAAAAAGACTTTTTTAGAACATTTATTCTTCTCTTCTTAGTGCACAAATCTTTTAAAAATTTTGTATAAGAAGGGATTTTTTCAATTACATCTAAGATAGGAATGTTGGCTTCAACATGCTTAAAAGTTTCTAAGATCTTCTCCTCCTGAGGAGAGTGTTTTCTAGGCCTGAGTTTATCTGGGATTGGAGCAACTAGTTTAAACCAATCAAAATTAGGCTCAGGTTCAGGTTCTTGGTCATCGGAAAGGGGTGATTTCTGAATAGAGTTATCAGAAGGAGAATGAAGGTGTTCTGGTTCAAGAGTTTGACTTGGAGTGTTCTAACTTGATTATCGACCTGTTTTCCTGATCGTGGTGAATGGATTCCATTTTCTTGAGCTTCGTAGAATAAACTAGATCATGTGTCCTTAGGGTTGACCACGGGTTGACTCGAAATTTTTCTTTCTCTCTTTTACTCATGCCACTAGATAGTTGACCAAGTTGGGTTTCTAACCTAGCTATGGCTTGAGTGTTGGAGTACTTGTGCAGTTGATTGCTAAAGGAATTCAAAGTGTTAGATGTTTGAGTCAACATATATGTGGTTTGTGTAGAGGCCTTGATTATGGTTTCCAAACCTCTTTCCTAACTATTGAGATGTTTATTATGATCCAAATTTGGAGGGATATGATTTACAGATTGATGATGAGGAGATTGATTTGGATATAATAGATTTGGTAGTTAAAAACTGGATTGAGAACTGCAAGGAAATGTGTTTCCCCTAGGAAATTGTTGGTTTGAAGAGGGAGTAAAGTTTTAATTTCCGAAGTAGTTTCCCTGATTCCATACAATGTTTGGGCGATTTATCTAACCTGAATTATAGGTTGGAGAAAATGGATCATTCACATAACGCTGGAATTTAGTGTTAACTTGTCCTAGTGGTTGATTGTTTCCTAAGAGAGGACATTCTGCTAAAACATAGGATGGAGAAAGACAGTTATGACAACCTGAGGTAGAAACTTGATTGATTTGAGTAGGGGTTTGTTCTTTGATTTCTAGAACTTCTAACCTACGCATGATTTAGCCATCTTTTCTTCATAGGCAATGTTTGTCTCTAGGGACAGACTGTGACGTCTTAGGTTTTACACAAAGCTACAGTCTAAGGTGAATCCAATGATGTGAAACCTGCCTTGCACCCACACTATGTAACAACACGTTTTACCATCACAATAATATCTCTCTAGTAGAAAAAATAAAAGATAGTGCGAGTACAAGCAGATATAAGATAAAAAATCACGAAGTAGGACATAATAATACATGTCCAACAACATAGATAAACAAGTCGCAACTAAGGAACAAGATATACGTCCAATGAACTAAAATAGGAGTAAATAATGTCGAATACAAGAGTTAACTGGATAGTACATAGGCACTCAGCCTCCAAAATGAAAAACAACTCTTGAAATCAACAAAACGACTACTAAGCTAATGTGGAGCAATAACCGACTATCACGGAATGACAGCGACTATGCAGGAACTCCGTCAAACTATGGCTCTCCAAACTACGTCAAACTATGGCTATCACGGAGAACAACGAGTAAGCACCACCAAAACTCTGACAAAATGAAAGTACGCAAGAACACATATAAATACATATACACGTCACGTTTACATACATAACCCGTCCACACTAGACAGATCCCATAAATATTTATATATAAGCCTCATATCACATACGCGTAGGAAAAGGTTGTCGGACCGAACACGATGGTCTCGTATCCGCCAACCATCATGTACACGTATGAGACAAGTAAATAAAGAGATTATATATAGTATTTATTAGACGGGGAATTCTATGGCTCAAAAATATGTATGTGTATAGTTTCTATGTAATTAGCAATGTAATAGTTATGCTAACCTTCACCCGTAACCCTCACTGTAACCCTTAATATAACCCTAACCCTCACCTAACCCTAACCCTCGTCTAACCCTAACCCTCGCCCTCGCCATAACCCCCACCATTGCTATAACTCTTGCCCTTGCCCTCTCCTTCGCCCTAACCCTCACCCTAACCCTCACTAACCCCTAACCCTCACCAAACCCTAACCCTCACCCTCACCATACTCATAACCCTAACCCTAACCATCACCCTGGCCATAACCCCCGCCCTCGCCCTCTCCTTCGCCCTAACCCTCACCCTCACCCTATCCCTCACCAACCCCTAACCCTCACCCTCACCATAGCCATACCCATAACCCTAACCCTAACCCTCGCCCTCGTCATTACCCCTCGCCCTCGCCCTCTCTCTCTCCCTCACCCTCACCCTCACCCTCACCCTAACCCTCACCCTAACTCTCCCCCTCACCCTCATCCAACCCTAACCCTAACCCTCACCCTCGCTTAACCCTAACACTAACCCTAACCATAACTCGTACTAAATTTTATTTTTTTTATATTATAATTTTATCAAGATGAAAAAAATTTATTAGGGTTTGGGATTTTTTTTGCATAATTTTTTTGTTTTGCTAAAATTAAACTCTAATTATAATTAAAAAATATAATTAATAAAACTAAAAAGAAAATCTCTCTTTCTCTCTCCCCCTACATCTCTCCTTCTCTCTGCCTCTCTCTCTCGTCGGCCGATGCCGG
>NC_033798.1:27426362-27439384 GCF_001876935.1 Asparagus officinalis
GCAAAAGATAGGGAAAAATTAGGCGCGGACTTGCCCAAATTTTTTGGGCAAGCCCGCGCCTAATTTTTTTTTCCATCTTTTGCTTTTTAGTGACAGACTTTTCGTCGCAAAAAACATTTTTAGTGACGGCTTTTTACCGATGAAAATTTTTCATCGGAAAATTAACGATGATGAAAATTTTTCATCGCCATTAACAATTTTTCGTCGGTATAATAATATTACCGACGGATATATAGCGACGGGTAAATCCGTCGCTAGAAGTCAACGTAGAGCAATGGAATTTTTCGTCTCTATATATCCAACGTTAATACTCATATTTTTAGTAGTGAATACTTTGTATATGTAATGAAGATCAAAGGCTATTTCAGATTTTAGTTTTCTCAACACTTAGGCAAAAATCTGAATTTTATAACTCTTGAGAATGCACAAATTAAAGCTTATAGATAGGAATCAATGGTGTAAAGTTCTGAACATTAAACCTATTTATATCCCTTGAAAAGATAAGTTTTTAAACCCAATTAACAGATCAAAAATGGCTATAAACAGTCAGATTTTCAAACTTGAAATGTTAGAAAAACTATCTCTGTAATCGACAATAACTCCTAGTAGTCGACTAGTCTGAGTTCAAACAGACTCTTTAAATTTAGAATTTTTCTTAGTAGTCGACTATACTGGTCATTAGTCGACTACACTGTAATTGATAGAAAGTTTAGAATTTTGGAAAGACTCTTAGTAGTCGACTATACTTTATAGTAGTCGACTACACTATAATTTGACAAAAACTTAAAAATTGAATTTAACGTTAGTAGTCGACTATATATAGTTTTTAGTCGACTACACTGTATTTTTACAGAAACTTGAAAATATGTCTAAGTCATGAGTAGTCGACTACACTGTATATTAGTCGACTACATTGTTATTTAACAGAAACTTAAAATTAAGTCTAAGGCATGAGTTGTCGACTACTATTGTCTATAGTCAACTACACTGTCAAATAATAACAACTTAATAATTCAAACAGTGCACATGTAGTCGACTACAAATCTTATTGGTCGACTACTAAGGGGTGAAAAATATTATGAATGGAATATTTTGAGACTCATGATAAGCTATAAACTCTAATGGTTAACATAGAGGATTTCTATTATTAACCACCACACTAAGCATGTGTTAGTGTGTTCTAATCACTATGTATGTATGTGTGAGTGATCAAGGCTTTTACAAAATTTCTAAGTAAAGAAAATGTAAAATTTACATTGATGTATAAGCACTTTATCTTCTTTACTTCATGATGCCTTGAACTCATCTTGCACTTGTTCATATTTGATGTTGATAGCTGTATTGATATATTATTACATAATAATACTCATAGTGATGCACATAATGAATAAATTGTTGTCATAAAAATTATATCTTGGGGACATGATATCCAACACCATGGGGACTTTGACAGATCTATCAGCTAACTGCAACATGCATTTGGTTAGTTTCAGTTTACCTACACGTAGTTGCTGGTAAATTGAATAAGGAAGCAAATCAACACTAGCCCCTAAGTCTAAAAGCGTCTTATCAATGTAGATATTATCAATGACACATGAAATAATGAGACAACCTGGATCTTGACGTTTTAAAGGTATAGGCTTTGAGAGCATATCACTGATATTGGTACTTAAAAAGACTTTCTTTGGAACATTTATTCTTCTCTTCTTAGTGCACAAATCTTTTAAAAATTTTGTATAAGAAAGGATTTATTCAATTACATCTAAGAAAGGAATGTTGACCTCAATATGCTTGAATGTTTTTAGGATCTTCTCCTCCTGAGGGGAGTGTTTCCTAGGCCTAAGTTTATCTAGAAAGGGAGCAACTAGTTTCAACCTATCAAAATTAGGCTCAGGTTCTGGCTCTTGGTTATCGGAAAGGGGTGATTTCTAAATAGAGTTATCAGAAGGAGAATGTAGTTTTTCTAGTTCAAGAGTTTGACTTGAAGATGTTCTAACTTGATTATCGACCTGTTTTCCTAATCGTAATGAGTTGATTGTATTTACTTGAGCTTCGTAGGATGAACTAGATCCTGTGTCCTTAGGGTTGACAACAGGTTGACTCAAAAATTTTCCTTTCTCTCTTTATCTCATGCCACTAGATAGTTGACCAAGATGGATTTCTAGTCTAGCTATGGCGTGAATGTTGAAGTTGAGTATTTGTCTGGTTGATTACATAAAGGAATTCAAAGTGTTGGATGTTTTCGTCAAAATATTTGTGGTTTGTGTAGAGGCCTGGATTATGGTTTCCAAACCTCTTTCCAAACTATTGAGACATTTATCATGATCTAAATTTAGAGGGATATGATTTACAGATTGATGATGATGAGACTGATTTGGATATGGCAGATTTGGTTGTTGAAAATTAAGTTGAGAACTGAAAGGAATTATGTTTCTCCTAGGAAATTGTTGGTTTGAAGAGGGAGTGGAGTTTTAATTTCCGAAGTAGTTTCCATGATTCCATACAAAGTTTGGGCGATTTATCCAACCTGGATTGTAGGTTGGAGAAAATGGATAATTCACATAACACTGGAATGTAGCTTTAACTTGTCCTAGTGGTTGATTGTTTCCTAAGAGAGGACATTCCTCTAAAACATGGGATAGAGAAAGACGGTTATGATAACCTAAGGTAAAAACTTGATTGATTTGAGCAGGAGTTTGTTCTTTGATTTCTAGAGCTTCTAACCTATACATGATTGTAGCCATCTTTGCTTCAGAGACAATGTTTGTCTCTAGGGATAGACTGTGATGCCCCTAGTTTCACACAATGCTACAGTCCAAGATGAATCCAAGGATGTCAAACCTGCTTTACACCCATATTGTGCAACAATATGTTTTACCATCAAAGTAATATCTCTCTAGTAAAAACAATAATAGATAGTGCGAGTACAATCAGATATAAGAGAAAAAAATCAGGAAGTAGAACATAAGAATACATGTCCAACAACATAGATAAACAAGTCTCAACTAATAAACAAGATATACGTCCAATGAACTGAAATAGGAATAAATAATGTCAAATACAAGAGTCAACTAGATAGTCAACTACATAGTACATAGGCACTCAACCTTCAAAATGAAATACAACTTTAGAAATCAACCAAACGACTACTAAGCTAATGTGGAGCAATAACTGACTACCACATAATGGCGGCGACTATACAGGAACTCCATCAAACTGCGTCTCTCCGAAACTCTGATTCGTTATCTGAAAAGAGGAGGAAACAATAGCATCAGAGCGCTAGCAGGAACATTTCCATCCGCCCCCAGGTGAAGGGCTACTACATATAATAGAGGCTCTACCTAAAATATGCATAATCTACCTAAATCATTCACTATGTACTAAATGGGTTTAATGCTTAGAAATCCACAACACAAGATTGGTACGTCGAGTGAAATAATCCAAACAAGAAAACCCTCATATATATACCATGTGTCTCAAATTGTGAATCGCTAAATACCAACACCAGACAAAAAATAAATAATAGAGGAATACATTACAAAAATATTATCCCAAACAGTGCCACAAATGTTAAACAAAATACCTCACGCTACCCTTGGGTAGATGATACGGATACAAGTACATCATCCGGTATAACCTACAACATAGTATAACCTATCGCAATATAACTCTACAGTGAATCATGTTCATAATTAACTCTCGCCTAAGGCTCAAGCTGTCAAAAGTTTCATAGTACTATCTCTTGTAAAGTTCTATAGCTCATTGCATCATTTTGCGGAACGGACTACCTGTTCAGGCATCCTAAGAAAATATGGCTCACTAACCTTATCGTATTATCATGTGGAACGGACTACCTCCTCAGGAATCCTACAATTATGACTCATTAGCCTCATCGTATCACCATGCGGAATAAACTACCTATTCAGGTATCCTGTAAATATGGCTCATCAGCCTCATCGCATCACCATGCAGAACAGACTACCACCTGTAGGCGTCAAAAATTGCATATAGGTTTCCACATAGTTCAAAATGAAGCAAAAGTGATGAACGCCATTATCTGAGTCAAACGAGATTATCCATAGCGTAAAAGAGCTAACGAGTGCACAAGTAAGTCAATAAACGGCGGAACAAGACCAAACCGAAAAAGCCCCTAGCAGCCAAGTCTCATCAAAACGACTCGGTCAAGGTCGAGCCACCATAGGGTGGCTCGTACAGTGCCGAGCCACCGTAGGGTGGCTCGCACCCAAAAATATTGAAAACGTGTTTTTGACAGTTTTCTTGGGATTTGTTCATTTCAGAGCCTCCCAACTGCTTTGATATCATCTCTAAATATGGTTAAGCGGTTATTAACTAAGGATAAGGTCAAATCATCAATTCTTATCCTAAAATGCTGCATCTGAAGCCTATAAATACAAGCCTGTAGGCAATTTTGAACTTCCTGTGAAGAGTGAATCACGAATTTTAGAGAGGCTAGCAAATCTTGGCGAAATTCTTCAGCATAAAGAGGGAGAGTTTGAGAGATCTGAGGCCAATTCCCATTTCCTCCAGATCAAACTTGGTTTTGATCTCGAGAATAGTAGTAATCTCACTTGGTCAAGATTATTTACTTCTGTGAATACTTCCTTTATGAAGTAAGAGTATCGAATTTTTGTTCTGTCAACCGGATCAGATCCATGACGATCTAAGAACTAACGCATCCCCAGCACAGGTAAAGATCCCATGCAAGCAGTAGATGATAAACATCATCTGCGTGTGTTTGAAGAGAGTTGTAATTTTTATTTTATTTGTGTAAGCGAGAAGTCTTATAAAAAGACTAACTCTTTTGAATTCATTGTAATCGCTAAACGTGTAATGGATTCAACAAATTAATCAACTTTCGATGTAAACATGCTGGAGACCATAGTGGGAGCCAATAGTCTCGCTGCGGAGACTGTCGTGTTACAACCACAGATCAAGATCCCGATTGAAGAAGAGGTCAAGTATGAGTTTGACCAGGCCAAGTTTGAGGAATACCTCTCCTCATCCTCATCAAGATCTTCCTCGACCCGCAAGTACAAGAAGATCACTAGCAAAGAAGGCTCGGGGTGACTCTCACCCAATTGTTGCTAAGGTATCCCCTCGTAACGCTCCTCTGGCATCCAATGAAGCCAAGATTCCAGATCATAACGACTCCTACTTACTCCAGGAGTTGTTTAACGAAGGTACGCTAATTCTGACAAAAAGGGCTCATCAGAGGCAACACTAACGCCTTGCACGTCAGCTTGCCAAGGCCTTGGAGCCGATTGATGGAATCCGTTATCACTTGGATCTGAAGTTTAGGGAGCGCCAAGTGTTAGACCCTAAGGTCGCTATGAAAGAACCCTAGAGGGGGGGTGAATAGGGTTTATGCTAATCTAATCTGTTAGACCCTAAGGTCGCTATGAAAGAACCCTAGAGGGGGGGTGAATAGGGTTTATGCTAATCTAATCATGTTTTATGCCAATTAAAACTTACTAACAATTATCCTAGCAAATATGATGTATGGTGAAATATATGAAATGATATATAACAAACACAAGGGTGATATATAAACTAGTGGACAATATAAGCAAGGCGCAATGGGCTATAAGATGAACAAAAATAGGTGCGCTAATGCAAACCAAACACACGATATGATCACAGAGTTTGGACCTTCCATCCTACATCTCCTCTCCCCACTCTCGGGGAGAATCCACTACATAATCCGGTTTGGAAGCCGGAACTTCTCTACACACTCGGTTTTCTAGCTAACCGAAAACTCTACACACTCGGTTATCAAGTCAACTGACAACTCTCACAAGTCCTCACAATGTACATACACTAGCAACAACCTCAAGTGTTGGTCCTCACGTATTACCTCCCTCAAGTGCTCGGAATTACCACCTCTCACTAGGCTACCGACGCCACTCCTCTTGGTATCGACTACGTCCTCACCACACACTCCTCTCGGTGTACAAGTGTATTACAAAGTGGTCTACATAATTAGGGCTCACAACAAATGATTTGTTCTCTAATATAGATGAGAACAAATGAAAGCTCACACTCTTAGTCACAAACCCACAACCCCAAATTATACTATGAATATAAATACAATAAGCTCAATGGTTGTGTGTGAACAAAGAGATATAAATCAATACTAAACTCAATGTAATTCTAGATTAATAACAATGATAATCAATAATATAAAAGAACTAGAAATAGAGTTTAGGAAACTTCTCAATAGATGACAAGAGATGGAGGGAGAATAGTTGATTGCTCAAACTCCAATAAATGATCTCCTCAAGCTCTTGTGGAATTGAATTCACAAACTCAAACACCCAATTGCTTAAAAGCTTCTTAAACAAACTTAAACCAAACTTAAACCCTTGTTTAAAAATCTTTAAACTTGTTTAAAATATTTCTTAAGTACCCTTAGAAGTATGAGGGAATGGGGTATATATAGGCTCATGAAACAACCCCAAAAACCAATAAAAACACCCCAAAAATATTAAAATAAACAAAAATCAGAACTAGCCATTATTGTGCAACGGTTAGTTGCACGGTCGACCGTAGAACCAAGGCCGGTCGATCGTACTGTTCACAATAGTCAAAAAATGCTCTCTGGACTTTTCGCGGTCGACCGCGGTACTATAGTACTGTGTATCCAGTTTTGTAAAATCAATTAAAAATAGTAAATCAACTCTAACAATTATGAAATTTTGATAAAATGTTTTAGACGTGTAGAATAACATGTTAGAGAAAGAATTTCTGAAAAATATTTTCTCAGTTGAGAGAAATAAATGTTTGAACACAGATATACAGTTTCTGAAAAAATCTGCAGACATACACAATTTTGTAAAATCAATTGGGCACAGTAAAACAACTCCAAAAATGGTAAAAATTTGAGGAAAGTTCCTAAACATGTATATAAACATGTTAAAGAAAGAATTTCTTAAATATCACTTACCATTTGTGAAAACCATCTGTTTTGTAAGAACATGCACGAACATGCACGAACATAAACTTGTTAAAACTTGATTTTTACAAAACGAGTTCAAACAACTTTGAAACATTTTCAAACGTTCTTATAGACTTAATAAAGGATATAAAATGTTGTTATGAAGTCTATAAACTAGAAACACAATATTTTCATAAATATGCATATTCTATGCAATATTTTCTAAAACACAATAATAAATATGAAATATGTGATTTCATATTTATGAATATGAAAACTCAAACTATGTATGTATATATATAACTATATATATACATAGAAACCAAAACATATATGTATATATGAAACTATATATACATGGAAACCAATATAATGTGTGTGTATAATATTGAGCTTAAAGTACTAACACACATAATATAAAACCCAAACTAATGTTACCCAAGCTTGATCTTGATCTTCATTATAGCTCAACTTGGTAAACTTGGATGAAGCTTGTAATTGGATCTTTAACTTGAATTTTATATGCTTCACTCCATAATTCCGCCAACATCCATTGGATATGATCGTGAAAGCTTGATTCCATCCATCCTCCAACATGTTGTTTGTCTACAATAAATAAATAAACACAAATACTAGACAAACAACATTAGAAGTAAATTGTTTGTTAATCATCATCAAAATAAGAAGGCTAACAATCTCCCCCTTTTTGATGATGACAAACAATTTATAAAAAGAGATATATGCATGAAAGGAAATTAATATGTAAATTAGAATTATCATGCATATAACCAAAACAAGATATACTCACAATATTTCTCCCCCTTTGACAACATCAAAAAGGGGAAAACACCAAGAATGAAGAGAGCGAAAGCTCCCCCTACATATAAGCATGGGTGAGTATAAAACAAGTATAGGGATTGCTCCCCCTATCGAAATGCCATATAGAATATATGCAATAAAAGATCATGGTAAATATGCGAGTAAGCATAAATGAAAAATGTGCTAAATATCACTCACATACAATGATACAATGAGGACACATAATGATACGTCATGATAAATAGGTGTCTCAAAACACAAGCCTAAAAACCATGTATAAAAAATAGATTTTTGAAATCAAAAGAAGAAGAACATGAGAATCATGCAAAAAGTTTTCGAATGAAAACAACTCAACCAAATGAAGTCATAAATCAAGATTTAAGTCCAAAAGTGATGTTTGATCAATAAAGAAAACTTTCTTTGTATAACTTGATCAAACCACTCATAGAATACATTATAAGGTACGAATAGATGATCCATGAGCACAAACATATAAATATCATCATATAAGTGAAATATAATGAATTCAAAGCAACAAATCAAAACAAAATCTTTGACAAAAGAGTTTCAAGAGAGGCAACAATATATCAAGCTCTTAAGCTTGTCCCAACCCATATAATCTTTCTAGCATCCGGTAAACATGTTTTAGGAATAAACACCCAATAAACCCGGAGGGTTATATAAACACAAACCTCTCATGAAAATTAAAACTCATAAACACCCAATAAACCCGGAGGGTTATATAAACACAAACCTCTCATGAAAATTAAAACTCATAGTCATGAAAACAAAAGATTTTGAATAAACACAAACCTCTCATGAAAATTAAAACTCATAGTCATGAAAACAAAAGATTTTGATCAAAGAAAAAGTGTTTTCATATTTAAAAATTTTCAAAGCATGTTTTAAAAACCAAGAAAAAGAAAAAAATAAAAACACTAAGTTCTTGGTTAAGAAAAAAATCATTTTGGCACCCAAGAATTTTTTGTGCCGATTTGGTTAGGGACATGACCCCTATCATTCAAGCTCAAAGCCCTAGGGTTATGAATCCGTTTGGGCGCATATGGTGCACTAGCACGGTCAAAACAAAAATTATACACATAACCTTTCCGATTGCAATAGGTGCAATGAAGAGGGTTAAATGATTTGTATTGACCAAGTGGGCGTGCACAAGAATCATTTGCAAATAAAGATTTTTCTTTTAAATTATTTTGCAAATGAGAAACATCATCAAACAAAGGTGGTTTACTTGAGAAATTTGGCAAGTTTGAACATTTTTAAAGGTGGTTTACTTGAGAAATTTGGCAAGTTTGAACATTTTTTCAAATCATAGCAAAACTTCGCCAAATATCCAAATCTACCACAAACATCATATTTAAAAACATGTGTTCTACTAGAGATATTTGGCAAACTAGATTTTCTTTTTAAATCGAAACAATATTCGGCCAAATGACCAAAACTACCACAAAGAACACATTTATACACATTAGCATGCTTATGATGATCATGATGAGTATGAGCATGTGAATGTGAATGTGTACATGATGATGAAGCTACATGAGATGCACAAGGAGCATTGGCATTCTTAATTATGTGTGCATCAAAGTAAAATCTAGCAATATGGCCTTTACGATCGCAATTTGTGCATTTGTAGACTTTGCTATACATGTGTGCATGATGAATAGGATGTTTAGATGTTTTATCATGAGACTTAGCACACATGTTCATAAGCTTATCATGATTAACAATACATGTTTTAAGGGTTGAATCTAAAGATGATATGCGATCCTTAACATAATTCAACTCATCATTATGCATACAAGTATTGTTATTAGAAGTAGAACATAAATAATCATTTATGAAAGAAGCAGTATCATTTTGTATGTTCTCTACTTCTAACATGGCATTATTTTTAGCATGAGATAAGCTAGTGATGGATGAGGTTAATTTTTCATTTTCCAAATTTAAAATATCATTGTTTTCTTTAAGCATAGTATTTTCTTTTGTAATGACATCAAATTTGGACACTAGCAACTCATGATCGGATTTCAAATTAACATGCTTGCTTTTTAAATCAATAAAATTATTTTACAATTTCTTGTAGGCATGCGCTAATCTATGATATGCACAAGCAAGTTCATTAATAGATAGATCATCATCGGAATCAGACTCGCTTACCACACTAGGGCTATCGCCTAGTGGCCGTATGCATGATGGTGATACTCTAATAGAACTTAAAGAGGAATCCTCCAAAGCTTGTCGGATCGCCTCCAAGTTCCCTTGATGCGCTTCGATGAATTTTCATAATGTATAAGCACTATCAAAAGAATCAAGCTTGTTAGACATTGAAGAATCAAATGCATTTAATAAAAATTCTAACACAAGCTTGTTCATAGTAAATATCTTTTTATCATGTTTGTTCCACTTGGATTTCTCCAACGTGGGCACAATATAACCACTATCAATGACTTTCCACAAATCAATATTTTTAGACCTAACAAATAACTTAAATCTAAAACACCATTGAGCATAGGGAAAAGCATTGAATTTTGGAGCAACACTAGGATCACAGCCTAAACAAGATGCATCATTCATATTCATGATTTGTAAAAATATGCAAGCAAGATACAAGTGCAATCAAAACAAGATTAGCACTAAAAAAATAACTTGGATCTTTAACTCAAGGCGATTAGATCTTAAATCAAAGAGCACTAAGCTCTGATACCAATGGTTAGACCCTAAGGTGGCTATGAAAGAACCCTAGAGGGGGGGTGAATAGGGTTTATGCTAATCTAATCTGATTTCATGTCAATTAAAACTTACTAACAATTATCTTAGCAAATATGATGTATGGTGAAATATATGCAATGATATATAATAAACACAAGGGTGATATATAAACTAGTGGACAATATAAGCAAGGCGCAATGGACTATAAGATGAACAAAAATAGGTGTGCCAATGCAAACCAAACACACGATATGATCACGGAGTTCGGACCTTCCGTCCTACGTCTTCACTTCCCACTCTCAGGGAGAATCCACTACACAATCCGATTTGGAAGCCGGAACTTCTTTACACACTCGGTTTTCTAGCTAACTGAAAACTCTACACACTCGGTTATCAAGTCAACCGACAACTCTCACAAATCCTCATAATGTACATACACTAGCAACAACCTCAAGTGTTGGTCCTCACGTATCGCCTCCCTCAAGTGCTCGGAATTACCACCTCTCACTAGGCTACCGACGCCAGTCCTCTCGGTGTACAAGTGTATTACAAAGTGATCTACACAATTAGGGCTCACAACAAATGATTTGTTCTCTAATATAGATGAGAACAAATAAAAGCTCACACTCTTAGTCACAAACTCACAACCCCAAATTATACTATGAATGTAAATACAATAAGCTCAATGGTTGTGTGTGAACAAAGAGATATATGAATGTAAATACAATAAGCTCAATGGTTGTGTGTGAACAAAGAGATATAAATCAAAACTAAACTCAATATAATTCTAGCTTAATAACAATGATAATCAAATATATAAAAGAGCTAGAAATAGAGTTTAGAAAACTTTTTAATAGATGACAAGAGATGGAGGGAGAATAGTTGATTGCTCAAACTCCAATAGATGATCTCCTCAAGCTCTTGTGGAATTGAATTCACAAACTCAAACACCCAATTGCTTAAAAGCTTCTTAAACAAACTTAAACCAAACTTAAACCCTTATTTAAAAATCTTTAAATTTGTTTAAAACATTTCTTAAGTACCCTTAGAAGTATGAGGGCATGGGGTATATATAGGCTCATGAAACAACTCCAAAAACCAATAACAACACCCCAAAAACATTAAAATAAACAAAAATCACAACTAGCCGTTACTGTACAACAGCTAGTTGCACGGTCGACCACAGAGCCAAGGCCGGTCGACCGTACTATTCACAATCGACCGCGGTGACACTCGCGGTCGACCGCGGTACTGTAGCACTATGTATCCAGTTTTATAAAATCAATTAAAAATAGTAAATCAACTTCAACAATTATAAAATTTTGATTAAAGGTTTTAGACATGTAGAATAACATGTTAGAGAAAGAATTTCTGAAAAATCATTTCCCAGTTGAGAGAAATAAATGTCTGAACACAGATATATATAGTTTCTGAAAATCTGCAGACATACACAATTTTGTAAAATCAATTGGGCATAGTAAAACAACTCCAAAAATGGTAAAAATTTGAGGAAAGTTTCTAAACATGTAGATAAACATGTTAGAGAAAGAATTTCTTAAATATCACTTCCCATTTGTAAAAACCATCTGTTTTGTAAGAACATGCACGAACATGCACGAACATAAACTTGTTAAAACTTGATTTTTACAAAACGAGTTCAAACAACTTTGAAACATTTTCAAACATTCTTATAGACTTAATAAAGGATATAAAATGTTGTTATGAAGTCTATAAACTAGAAACATAATATTTTCACAAATATGCATATTCTATGTAATATTTTCTAAAACACAATAATAAATATGAAATATGTGATTTCGTATTTATGAATATGAAAACTCAAACTATGTATGTATATATATAAATATATATATACATAGAAACCAAAACATATATGTATATATAAAACTATATATACATGGAAACCAATATAATGTGTGTGTATAATATTGAGCTTAAAGTACTAACACACATAATATAAAACCTAAACTAATGTTACCCAAGCTTGATCTTGATCTTCATTGTAGCTCAACTTGGTAAACTTGGATGAAGTTTGTAATTGGATCTTTAACTTGAATTGTATAGGCTTCACTCCATAATTTCGCCAACCTCCATTGGATATGATCGTGAAAGCTTGATTCGATCCATCCTTCAACATGTTGTTTGTCTATAATAAATAAATAAATACAAATACTAGATAAACAACATTAGAAGTAAATTATTTGTTAATCATCATCAAAACAAGAAGGCCAACACCAAGTTTCTCAACAACAAGTAAATGGTCCCTCCTCCAAGCCATCGGCCAGTGAATAGGTCCATATCAAAAGGACTCGTTCAACTCTCGAGGAGCGCATCCAAAAGCACCACATGTGCGCCTTAGCACAAAAGGCACAAGACACGAAGGAGGACAAGGTGGCCAAGAAACCACCAAAACCACACCAAGAATAGAGGTCAAAATCCAAAACAGCGACTCGGATAATTGCCGAGACACCCGAAAATTACGAGTCAACCAAGTGTG
>NC_033798.1:27439400-27453664 GCF_001876935.1 Asparagus officinalis
GCACCATGGTCGAGCCAACTCAGCCTGGCCGACACTTGCCTCTCCTCCCGCGGCCATTTCTGAGTCCTCGTCCGCTTCCGTTCCTATTCAAGTTGATCCAGTACCTTTGGTGAAGTCCCACGACAGTATGGATCTTTCTTGATTCAAGATGAAGATCACAGATCACCTTGGTCCTTTGCACAGGGATCAAGGTAAACTTTCGATCAGAGAATGCTTGGGCCCAGTGAATGAACCTCAAAAAACACATCAGACTGGGGGCCATACACGACCTCCTAACAAGACCATTCCTATAACCACCCACTTAGGGGTGCATGTAGAAGACTAGGAGTCCATTAAGGACTTACCCTCACGAGGGCGTGGTCCCAAATGCGCGACTCCTACGAACACAAACAAGGCGTTACCTATTCAGAAGAAAACGTGTCTATCGAACGATAACGTTATACCTGAACACTCAAACTAATAGCTGATAGGTTGCTCCGACTATAATGTCGGTGAGTTGTACTATCGGGCTAGGGGTACGAATAAATCTCAAAAGAGAAGTACCCTAGAATGAGACTCTCACTATCCTTGTGAGAGGTTAATCAGGGTAGTATTATCAGAGTGTAGCTGCCCTAAGACTGCTCTATGGAGGGTTTCAGTATTCAAAAGAATCTCCACCGAAGCGTCCAAATCTAAATCAAGACGCTTCTACAAGAAGAAATCTATCAGTCATGATGATGAGCTTCCAAAAGTTACCATCAATGTGGCCGATAAAGGAAAATTGATAAGGCGTTGCAGCCCTGACTCTTTCTCGGAGGCATCTCAGCGTATCACTTGGTTACGATCAGGAACTAGACGACCTAGACCGGATAGAGGACACTCCTCGAAGGATAAAATGTCAGATGCCAACTCTGCGATCGTTTTCGATAATACAACATCTAGCATAGGACAATCTCGTGAGGCGTTCATGATCAACGCTAATGAAATGGCCAAAATCCTCGAAGACCCTCTGGCCAAGCAAAAAAGAGAATTTCAAATTCGAAATGGAAATGACTTTGCAACAGATAAGGGAATTACATGATTAGTAGATTCAAGACTTATCAAATCAAATTGGTGAATCTAGTCGTCACAATGCTACCAATCAAGAAAATAGTGATTCAGACGTGGATGAAAATCTCAACGCTGATACCCCTCCTGTTGACCGAAATACTGGGGGTGGTCCCACCGAGGATGATAACACTAGGGGTGGTCTAGTTGTTCCTCCCCAAAATTGCCCAAAAGAAAATGCGGGGGAGGATGAGAAAATAAAAGACCTGGAGAGCAAGATCAATGCACTGATGTCTGCTCAAGAGGTAAAGAAGACTGGTATTCCATCTCCCTACCCAAGGGAGTGGGAGTTAATCACGTATCCGGTGAAATTCAATCTAATTAATTTCACGCCGTTCAACAGAAAAGGCTCACCCACTCAACACCTAATTTATTTTAAGTCCCACCTGGGTGTGATATCTGGCAACAAACCTTTGATGGTCCGGTTATTCGTTGGTACTCTTCGCGGGGCTGCCTTCGATTGGTACCGTCGTCTTATACCAAGAAGTATCAACAGCTGGAACAACATGGAAAGACCGTTCCTCAACAACTTCTTTGACGATGACACCGAAGTGTTGATTAGATCCCTTTTGGATGAGAAGCAAAAGGACAAGGAGTCAGTTGATAGCTTTGTTAAACCCTTCTGTAATAAGGTAATGAATTGTAGGGATCCTATCACAGAGGAATTCATTTTGCAGACATACAACAATAATCTCTCCATTGATGTGCTGGAAGCCTTGGGGATCGTGCCATCCACAATATGGAAATAATTAAAACTATACGTGGAACATGTCGAACGCTTTCTCAAAAGAAAAAATCTTGAAAAAGGCCAACCAACGACTAACCCACTCTTTTCGAATTTAGCTTCTCGTGGTAAGAGAAAAGCACCTGTAGCGACTGTTGACGTTAATCAGATGTCACTGTAGGCATATAAAATTACTTATAGGTCCCTTAGCTCAGCTCGGCACGAACCGACAAACCAACGAGGCGACGAGATCGACGAATCGCACGCAAGCAACGGAATACATCCATTCGCGTGCGGGATCAAGCCAAGTGTTCGAAGAGTCAACGAGTCATCCAACCGAGAGCGGACTCGAACGAATCACGATCGAATCAAGATCAGTTTCGGACTCAGATTCAGAAGTGGATTTACTGCCTAATCAGGATCCGGACTTACTGCCAAATCTGGAATCAAGTCAACGAGCCGTTTCCAGGTCAATCAACCACACAACAGAAACACAACCGAATCAAGTCCAGATCAACAACGAAACACAGAACCGGACAACGGAAAATGACGGAACGAACAACACCCGGAGGGGCTCGGCCGAAACCGAGCCACCTCAAGGTGGCTCGGCCCAAGCTGAGCCACCCTGAGGTGGCTCGGTGGCCGAGCCACCCCAGGGGGCATGAGCCGAGCCACCTTGGGGTGGCCGGCCACCTAGGGTGTCGGCCACACGTGCACACGGGCACAGTGACGCTTGGCTATAAATAGGAGAGGGGGTTGTTCATTTTGAAGGGTTGGAAAATTTGGAGAGGCGAATCCCTGCTGGATTGGAGACTCAGAACTTAACAAGATTCAAGCTTTGGGACATCAAGGACTTGCTCATCCAGATCTGGTGCTCGGCGATCATCAATGTCAAATAAGGCAGGTGTTCGAGAGGACCAGATCTCAGATCTACGCAGGCATACTCCGGATCTAAGCTTGGTCTTAGATCCCGAGACTTGGACGATTGTTTCCTTGGTGAAACAATCCTCCCCGGCTATTATTTCCTTGGTGAAATAATACCCGTCGTACTGCGTAGATCCGACCGGATCTAGATCTCGCGGTGGTCCACGGCAAACAACCCCGGCGCAGGCAAAGAACCCACAAAGCGAGCGACCGCAAAACAGGAGCTCGTGATTCGTTCGACAAACAAGGAAACAAAGTTGTAATTTTCATTTCTTTTCAATTTGATTTTCGTTGTAACCGGATCTTATAAAAAGACCGGATCTTTTGTAACTCAAAAAGTTGTAACTCAAGATGACAATGGAATCAATAACAAAGAAAGACACGAATTTTCCAGCGAACACCAGCAGCTAAGGAGTTTTGACAAAACATCCAGAGACTCATCGGTCGACCGGCACGGTCGACCAATTAAGGGTTGAGAAATTCGGTCGACCGTATCGGTCGACCGACGACACTCTGGAGACATAGTGAAGAAAGGTCATCGGATCGGTCGACCGGACCGGTCGACCGATTTCTGACATATTCTGAAATCAGGTTATTTGACCAACTTGAAATATTTCCAAAATATTCATTTTAAAGACATTCGACAAAGCATTAAATAGCCTGAAGGATTGAAGGAATCAGGAACAGAAGCCATTCCAAGGTCCCGTTATACCGACTGAAGGTTGGGACAATCATATCCAAAGTATTCCAGACTCTTCTATAAAAGAACGAGACTGAAATACTTTGGAGGGGGTATCTGTAGGCATATAAAATTGCTTATAGGTCCCTTAGCTCAGCTCGGCACAAACCGACAAACCAACGAGGCAACGAGATTGACTAATCGCACGCAAGCAACGGAATACGTCCATTCGCGTGCGGGATCAAGCTAAGTGTTCGAAGAGTCAACGAGTCATCCAACCAAGGGCATACTCGGACGAATCACGATCGAATCAAGATCGGTTTCGGACTCAGATTCAGAAGTGGATTTACTGCCTAATCAGGATCCGGATTTACTGCCAAATCAGGTCAACGAATCAAGTCTGGATAAATCAACCACAGAACCAAATCACAGATAGAACCAAGGCGGAAAACACCAAACCCACCACCTAGAGGGGCTCGGCCGAAGCCGAGCCAACTTCAGGTGGCTCGGCCCAAGCCGAGCCACCTCAAGGTGGCTCGGCCAAGGCCGAGCCACCTTGGGGTGGCTTGGCCAAGAGCCGAGCCACCTCAAGGTGGCTCGGCACAGTGCCGGCCACCTCGAGGTGGCCGACAGTGGCCGACGGTGGCCGACGTTTCTCTTTTTGCGGGCACTGTCCTGAGAGCCTATAAATAGGCCACCCCCTTGTCATTTGAGAAGGTTGGAAATTTTGGAGAGAGGCGAAGCCCTGCTGGATTGGAGACTCGGAACTTAAAAAAGATTGAAACTTTGGGACTTCGGGGACTCACTCCTTCAGATCTGGTGCTCGGCGATCATCAACGTCAAATAAGGCAGGTGTTCGAGAGGATCAGATCTCAGATCTACGCAGGCATACTCCGGATCTAAGCTTGGTCTTAGATCCCGAGACTTGGACGATTGTTTCCTTGGTGAAACAATCCTCCCCGGCTATTATTTCCTTGGTGAAATAATACCCGTCGTACTGCGTAGATCCGACCGGATCTAGATCTCGCGGTGGTCCACGGCAAACAACCCCGGCGCAGGCAAAGAACCCACAAAAGCGAGCGACCGCAAAACAGGAGCTCGCGATTCGTTCGACACAAAAGGAGAAAAGTTGTAATCTTTGTTTATTTTTATTTGATTTTCGTTGTAACCGGATCTTATAAAAAGACCGGATCTTTTGTAACTCAAAAAGTTGTAACTCAAGATGACAATGGAATCAATAACAAAGAAAGACACGAATTTTCCAGCGAACAATCTGGCGACCACAGTGGGAGCCACCGATCTCGCTGCCGAGATCGGAGCGTCGCAGCCGCGGATCTTGATCCCAGTCGTGGAGGAGGTCGAATACGAGTTCGATCAGACCAAGTTCGAGGAATACCTTTCATCCTCGTCCAGATCTACCTCCCCCCACAAGTCCAAGAAGTCCAAGTTCTCTTCCAACAGAAAGGTGCGTTGGTACGAAGAAGTTGAAGCTACCAACGACGACCTCATCTCGATTGACGCCAAAGTTGCGTCAGATGAGGCTCCACCAATCTCCAACCAGATCAAGCTGGTTCCAACCAATTCCTCCGTCACCAAAGGAGCGGTGACTCTCTCAAAGAGAGCCCGCCAAAGGCAACGCCAACGCTTGGCCAAACAATTCGCCAAAGCGATGGAGTCCACCGACGGAGTCCGCTACAACGCGGGTCTGAAGAACGAGAGAGGCAAACAGCCTCAGCAACAAATGAACGGCGCCCCCTCCAAGTCGCCAATGATGGAATGGGTCCGTGTCAAACGGAATCGTTCGACGCTGGAAGAACGCATCCGCAAACGCCGCGCACTATCAGCGCAGGCACGGGTTCAGGCCGAAGAAGCCCGTCGGAAGTTGCAGAAAGAAATGGCCAAGAAGCCTCCACCAACTCGTAAAGTTTGGAGGCCAAAGTCTGAAGCGGCGGTTCAGACCAAAAAGCAGCAACTGCAGGAGTCTTCAACCAAAAGTCACCTCCGGCGAAACCAGGCTAAAGTCGCCGCGAGTTTGCCCATAGCTATCGCCGGGAGATCATGCAGATCCTCCCCGAAGAAGAAAGCAGTCTTGGGAGCGGCCTCGGTCCACTTCCCCGAGGGAGGCGAAAGCAAAGCTCCGATCCAGAACGTATCTGGGCCCACTAAGCAAACCGCGAACAATCAACCACGCTGGGGGTGCCGACCTCCAACATGGACAAGGAGCTCAAGACAACTGGCGCCGCGCTAATTTGCGCATTGAGGTCCAAGAGCCCGCCTGAAATTCACGCCCAAAAAGGCATGTCTCGAGGGCGCGTGACTGCTGAAAGTCAATAAAAGGTAATTCTCCTCAGCTAAGGGAACGTTTATCATCCTGATGATGATTCACATATACTGAGAACTTGTAGCAACACAGATAGGTTGCTCTGACTTTCAAACGACGCTATACTCATGCGTCTGGGAGTACGACGCAGCGCCAGAAAGAGTGAGTCCTGCGAAGCTAGAAAACTCAGTGCCCTTGTGTCGAAAGCTCATCTCGTGCGTATGTCTCAATGGCAACTGCACAGGTAGTCCCCGGACGAGACATTTTCAGTGTTCGAAAGGCTCTGGCACGAAACGTCAAACCAAGGGCTAGGCGTTTCGGGCAAGAAGAACGGTGGTTAAAGACAAGAATTTCCGAGGGTATCCGCCGAAACATGAAGCAAACGAGCTACGACACCAAGATCTGGATCTCATCATTCTGGAAGCGTCCGGCGTGTAACCCGCTCTGCAAGTCGGACCATGCGTCGGTTGGATCGCACGAGGAACTTATGGTAGGGTTCGGACAAGATCCGCGTTCGGAAGATGAAGAATCGGATTCCTGGCTTCGCTGTCGGCATCGGACAATGACAGTGTCCCGCCAGCGAAGTGACAACCCCGCGCATCTTTATGATAAGCGCCGGAAGATAATGGCCGAAGATGCTTGAAGACGCTTTGCTAAGGCAGAAAAAAGTTTCAATATTCGAGAATGGAATGGCATGCAGCAGATTGAGAGAGATGTTCATGAGGCCGGCCAAATCCATGCCTTCAGGAACGCAGCAAATGAAATCGAACGGCGCAGTATCCAGATTATCAGGAACAAGGGCACGCAGAGTAGGGATGGAAGCTCACAAATGCCAATCAACCCTCCTGTATTACAGGGGGTGGCTAACGAGGATGCACCGAAGATACAAGTGAAAAAGACCTCTGAAGATCAGAAGATCTCGAGGCAAGATCAACACATTGATCTCCGCTCAAGAGACGAAGAACAGGTACTTGTCCTACCCACCGAAGAATGGGAACGTGATCCCCTATCCGGCGAAGTTCATGTTTAATCAACTTCAACGCTCATTACCGATGGAGGTTCGCCACTCACTCGCTTATTTTGGATTATTTCAAATGCGCACTTGGGTATTATCTCCGGGCAATGAGCCCTCTGAGGTGCGGTCGGCATTCGTTGGCACTCTTCGCGGCCGCCTTCGATTGGTACGTCGTCACCAGCGTCGGCTGCAGCCAGGAAGCTAAACACCGCTGGGGACGACATTGGAGACGCAATGTTTCCTGGCCAACTTCTTTCGATCGACGGACACCGAGGCCGGAGATATTCCTATGCGAGTCGTTGCTTCGATGACAAGCCAGAAGGACGGGGAGTTAGTCGACACCTTCGTCAAGGGTTACGGAACACAAGGCGAATGCGTTGCGGGCCCCCGATCACGCGAGGAATTCATCCTCACAGACTGCACACGACAACCTCGCGTTGGACGTGCTGGAAGCAATGGGGACAGCACCGTCCTGACACTTGTGAAGGTCTGAAGCCGGCGAGGGGACAGGCTGAGCGATTCCTAGAAGGAGGAAGGCCGAGTAAGGCCGAACCGACGGTAATCCTCTGGACGTCAAACTTCGCCTCTCGTGTAAGGTGCATAATACACACTGAAGCTACTGTGGTAGCTAATCAGCGTCACAACAAATCCGAAGGCAGCAAAGACGTTCGGGTCCCCGAGACTCCAAGAGAGTATGTCCTTCAGGAGAAGACGTTCGGCGCCATCTCTGAATGCCCTCCTGCAAGGTAACACAGATCAATGCTAACACTATGCACGAATCAGGAGGAAGCTGACAACATCTACGGAGCCCAAATTACTGGTCATACCACAGGAGGGTCGCCGATTAGACCCACCGAAGGATTGGCTTTCTCTCAAGAAAGGCATTCAGACCTTGGTTAGAAGCCGGCGTCATAACGCTGAGGTAAGCCATTGAGATGGCACAACTCCGACCGGGTAATAAAGAGTATAAATACTGCTTCCTAACAACTGCAAAAGTGATACGAGTATAAACTGTTTCTCATCCTCCCGACGGCTACATAGGGTTAAACGTGTTTCCTTGATACTCTCCAAATAGGTATGATGAGTCTAAACTGTTTCCCACTTTTTGACGGGGGAAGTTCCTGAGTATTAGCTATATTGCTTAAGGAGTACCGATCAGCTGTACTGAGAATTACATGTGCGAAGCGCATGTCTTCGCAAAGGAAACTGGGGGTGGACGATTTATGTAAGCGGGAATTCCCAAAACCCACAATGTAATAAATTGAGAATTCCCATTCATTCCCAACGTGTCTGTGTTCTTCACACTGCTCTTGTTTAGAGTCTGCATAAAACCCGCCATTGGTCAAACCTTCTCTATCAGTTGGACCACAGTTAAAATCCCCCTCTCGATTCCCCATGAAGCGGAGAGGTCCATCATCAACGATCACAACTTCCCTACAGTTAGATCGTCTTAAACCTTCCTGTCACGCCCCGCTCCCCCAAAATACAGGGAACCGGAACGGAACAAGCCCGCGATCGTATTAGACTGGAGAGAAATATACACTATCTTTTTTTTCTTCTCTTTCTTTTTCTTTTCTTCTCATCAATACGCTATAGGTCTAGAAATGAATACAGGAAGTCACAGGTCCCGATCACAATAGCAAGAAATAAAAGACAACTCCAGAATAAGGAATAGACTAATATACAGTAAGTCATCCCAGACAATAAAAATAGGTGGGTCAACACCGCCTTATAGCATAACACGGTTCAACTAGGAATAAAATACATAGTCCATTAAGAAAGTACTGATTAAACATATTAAATCCGTCATCAACTAGAGATAAAGTTAGGTAAAAATTGGTTTTTAATGTTCATCCAGCTGCTATTCATGAGAACTACTGCTGCTCAGATTGTTCTCTACTTCCACCTGCGAGGCACTCGCCTACTGAGAATTTCTGTTACTTGTACCGATTCCCGTACTTGGTAGGCTTGTTCGTTCTCTTTATGATTGTATCGTGACCGGAGAGAAAAACAGGTCGTCGTCACGTGTGCAACACACGCACAGATCCCACAGCAAAAGGAACGAATCGAACGAACAACGGCAATAACGCGATAATATTATTAATAGCTTGCAAAATGAAATTACTAATTAATCTAAATGCAATCTATCACTGGAATATAAATCATCAAGAAAGGAACTAGCGAAAACAATCCAGTGTCAAGATCACCCAGCTAGCCAACATGGTAATCATCCAAGTACGTCAAATCAGCACAACTAGATGGAGTTATATACTTAATTAGCTATAACTTAGACGTAGTACCGTCTGAGCGGGAATCAATCAAACAAGGAACCCTCATTATAATTACCTAATGTCCCAAAGTGTAGATAATTATATTATTGAATCCCGATCTATGTATGATTGGCAGCATACAACTAGTTAACATCCTCATAAAACTAACTAAGTCCCACCTATATTGGCACATCAAACATATATTCTTGTTTAGCATGATTTATTTGAATTGGGGAAAATATTTTTCAATATATATAATGGGATCCCCGTCAAGTGTCATCGGGGGCCGCCATTTTCCATCAAGTATTTGCCCTCTGCCCATAGTACATAACACTCACGATTATCACGATACAAGAAGCGCTGTGCCGTTTATATAGCATGCTTATATCTTCATGTCCAATTCCGCCTTTATATACCGACATTTTGTCATATTAAATTAAGTAACTGTATCATGAATATCCGTGCTACTAACCACATCAGAGTAACCGTGGATACGACTTCTGCAAAACTATGAATAACCGTGTATCCATAACACGTCGATCAAGAGTGGGGCATCGTCTTAGGTCAATGCATAATAATAAATATATTAATCAAGGAATACCTCATATCGGGATATCGATATACAAGGGTACATGCCATGGCCTGAGCACTGCTTATAAATAATCCCTACTTTTTAACAGGAGTCGTCTTCATGTAATCTCTCCTATTGGATCACAACTAGGTGATAAACAATAAGCTTGCCTACACAGCTATTTCATGTCAAGGCAATCACCGCATGTAATCAACAATATACACTATAGCTAATCATATCACAGTCTAAATTAAACACATCATTATAAGGATATAAATAAGGGGATATCAAGCCAAGGGAAAGCGGGATCTTGCCTTGCGGGGTTCGTGCGAACGTATCGACGTGCGAGATATAATGTCGATCGCGGAGGAGACGACGCTGAACATGGAAGAGCTCCGGTGAGATACTATCAACAGTGGGCTCGTCGGATCTGGGAGAGGCGTAGGGCGAGCGGGCTGCTGTCGGTTTTCAGGCGCGGTGAGGAGCGCCTGGTGCCGAGCTCGACGGTGGCTGGTTTGCTGTGGCGGCGAGGTGATGCGGTGAGGGCGGTGTGGTCGTTGGGATTCGTCGAGCGGAGGCTGTCTGTCGCTCGGTGGCTGGGTAGGCAAGAAGAAGGGGAAGAAAAGATGGGTTTTTTCTTTTTTTTTGTGACTGTTGAAGAGGTGAGAGATGAGAGAGGTGGTCGTGCAGAGAAAAAAGAAAAGGTGGAAGAATTATCACGTGGGAAAAATACATAGAAGAGAGGAATATGCACGTGATTGAGGGTTCGGTTTGGGAAAAGAAATCAAAGATGGAGAGTGATTAGGGGTTGATTGAAATAAATTAGGCGGAAAATATGAGACAGTGAATCTCAATAGTTCTAACATTAGAGGAATATTAAGAGAGGGAAATGAAATTCGAAATTCATATAATATTGAATTATATTAATAATTAATAATCACGCAAAAATCTTTATTAATATTTATATAGCTATTTTACTATACTCAAGTTTACTATTCAATAATAAGAATGGCCATTATAATATTATCACCAAATATTATATACAAAAATCAACTAAACGGTAAATTAATATTTAGTAGAATTAAAAACTACAAGACTAGTATATTTTTTATTGATTTTTTATTTTGAAAAGCTCAGAAAATTCCAACAAATAATAAGGTATAAAATTAGGAAACAGTATTAATAAAATACAATATATATTTTGAATATGAAATTTATTTAAATACGTATCTAGAAATTACGGTTGTTACAGTCCTAGCCGCCCCTTAACAAATTCGCCCGTCGAATTTAAATATAGAACCAATGATAGATATGGATATGATGTTAGAAGCAGAGGAGAACAAAATAGTGGAAGCTCGCGTGTCAAAAGGTCTAAGTAGGAACGGAAGAAACAAGAAGCGCCTTGCTTATTACATAGGGGTAAATCAACTAACATAGCACTCATCATACAAGATCCTATATGATATCATTAGGTAAGGCTTAGATTAAGAAAATTGTCATTGCAAGTCACAGCTAGAGAGTGAATCGAGTTCTTTTACGCAGTGATTAACACTGGTCATTCGCCTCGGCTTCTAGGCCGTCATCAGTTGATGTCTGTCGTGATGGCTTGTTGTCCTCGCGTTCTGCATGGAAAAATGCTGGGCCTCTGCGGGGGAAGAGGCCCCTGTTCGGCTGAGGTAGGATCCTTGCTGAACTGGTGCTGCTATAGGGGAAGGCTTCGAGCTGTGGTAGCTGAAGAGCTGGGCCTCGACGTGGAGGAGGTGGGATAATGGATAGTTGCTTCTGCGGACAATTCGGACTGAGATGGCGTCAGGGGTGACCACAGGTGTAGCAGTACAAACGAAGGCGCTGGCGGCATTCTGTAGTGTATGGTTCCGAGTTATAGGCACATAAGAAACAGTCAGCGCTGGGACTGGCTATGAGACCGCACTCCAGGAGGCTGATAAGGATGAGCCTGATGAATGCTGACGCTGGAATACTGCTGGTCCCCTCCCCCCCCCCCCCACCCCCCACCCAACCCCCCCGCCCCCCCCCCCCCCCCCCACTACCCCGCCTCTGCGGGACCTGTCTGTGCTGTCGCGAGGGGGACGCTCGACGATTCTGAGTTCTGAATCTGCTGGTGTTGCTCTGAATCACGTGAGAGTCTCCAGGTTCTTTGATCACTCTCAATTGCGCGTGCTTGCATCATACCACGATCATGGGTGCAAGTTGCTCTACCAGGCTAGAGCAGAACTCTGATATACTTACTCCAGGCCCTTCTGAAAGGCTGTGCGTCCGATCGTCGGTCTGTAAAAGATGATGGAGGCATATCGACGTCGGGAAGATCAACTCAGCGCTCCGTACCATCTACTGTTCGCCTCCTTGCTTGAGCTCCTAACAAATCTCCGTAGGAGTTTCGTCCGCGAGCTATCTGAGGAAAGTATTTGCCTGTGAGCGGTCCCTGTGTAAGGTATCCCACGAAATCCGGTTCGTCCAAATGAGCTTTCTCTGGCAGTCTCCGCAAACCGAGGCGGTGTCCGGTGAGTTGAATATCCATGAGGTCTATACAATTCAGCATGGGGGATCGGGTCCCGGTGAGAATCGTCTCCGTGACCGTTTGGAGAAATCCTGACTGCTTGAAAGGTCCTCGGCACCGGAGAGAAGGAGAGGCGCATATACGCGGAACTCCCCGCCCCCCCCCCCCCCCCCCTGAAGCTAGACTCTGGACGAGGGGGAGGCGGGGCTGGCGGCTCCCTGTGAAGTCTGTCCTGCCTAAGTGCTTGCTGTTTCGTCCCCGTGTCCTTGAAGTCATTCGGCCAGAACGTTGGTTGGGATCTCAGCTTCGGGCTGTGGGGCACTGCTACTAGACGGGTTTATAATACTGCGATGTACCCGCCATAGTTCTGATGGAAAAACGAGGATTAAAAGAATTAGGGTTAATCAAAAGCAATTTATTAGAAAATAGATTATAACATTGTTATTAAAATAATAGTATAAGAATTAATGGTATTCTAAAATAAAATATCTGAACTTAAATTGAGTCTTACGGAATGAAATATGACATGTATCTAAATTCGTTCACACATATTTCTTACTAGGAGGATCGGGAGCGTGACTGTTATGGGCCACCAAAGAAAAACTCCTGGTCACGCCCGCTTTCCAAATACAGGGGAAACGCGTGAACACGCCCCGCGACGTATGTACACTCGAGAAGAAATTACACTATCTTTTTTCTTTCTTTTCTTTTTCTTTTCTCTCATCTCAATACCTAAGCGTCTAGAATGAATATCATACGTGAAGTTCACAGGTCCCAGATCCACTATAGCAAGGAATATAGAACAACTCCAGATAAGGAATAGACATATAATCACAGCTAAGGTCATCCCAGACATAAAATATGTGTCCAACACGCCCTTATTACAAAACGGTTCAACAGGAATACAATAATAGTCCATAAAGAAAGTACTATTTATAAATAATAAATCCGTCTCAACTAGAGCAAATTACGGTAAAAATGTTTTAATGTTCATCACTACTCATAGAGAAAACTACTCGCGCTTCAGATTGTTCTTACTACCCACGCGAGGCACTCCTCTATGAGCAATCTTCTGGTTCTTGTAAGATTCCGTACTGAGGCTGTTGGCCGTATCTCCTATACTGACGTACACCAGAGAAAAACAGGTGTACGTCAGCAGTGTGCAACAAGCGGCAAGATCCCACAGAAATAGGAACGATCGAACTGACCAATTCAGCAAAAGCGATAATTAATAATATAGGCTTGCAAAAGAAATACTATAATCTAAACTCAATCTATCACTGAAATAATAATCTATGAGAAGGAAACTACGAAATCCATTCCAAGTGTCAAGTGCACCAGCTTAGCCAACCATGGTATCATCACATATCCAATCACGACAACTAGATGAGTTAATCATTAATTACCTATACTGAGACGTAGTAGTCGAGCGAAATAATCCAAAGCCCAAGGAAACTACATATATATAGCCTTATGGTCCGACCAATTGTAGATAATTATTATTAATCCCGATCTATGTATGATCAGTAATACAACTAGTCTACATCTCAAAAACGCAACAAGTCCCATAAAGCTACAAACATATTCATTCTTGGTTTTACAATTGTAGGCATAAAATCTGCTTTAAAATCCTTATCAAGAGAAGTTCAGAACAGAAACTCGCTAAATACTCAGCCCGAAATAGGGAAAAAGGGAAAACGCGATATCTCCAAACCGTAAGGAATTTGCAAAAACGGAGGAACGCGAACTGCGAGCTTCGCTAGGTCGATGCTCATCTCGCTCGGATAGGCGATTTTCATAATAATTGCCAATTCCGCTTACGGTTTTGAAAGTTACGGCCTAGTTCTTCAATCCATGCTCAGGAGCTGCGCCTGCAATCAAATCGCACCTGCAGTCCCAAATCGCCTGCAAGACAAGTCTGCCTGGCTCGCCTGCAATAACTCGAAATTCGCCAAATTTCTGCAGTCCAAATCCGCCTGGCAGACGAACCCAAGTCTGCCTGCGCACCTGAGCTCCGCCTGCAAACCCAGTTCGCGTGCTAGCTTCGCGCTGCAGACCCAAGTCCGCTGCAGTCCAACTGCACTGCAGACGCCAGCTTCGCCTTGCAAGGCTCGCCTGGCAGACCCAGCGGCAAAACGTCGCCAGCGGTGAGGTAAGGTG
>NC_033798.1:27454664-27487164 GCF_001876935.1 Asparagus officinalis
GATCCGAGAGAGAGATCCACGACGGTTAATCCGCTGACTCAAAAACTTCGGCCTCTCGTGGTAAGGCAAGGCACGCTGCAGCTGCTGGTGGTGCTAATCAAGCGTCGCAACAGCAATCTCGAGGCAGCAAAAGACTTCGGGTCCGAGACTCCAAAGGTAACTCTTCAAGGACGAAGACGTTCAACCATCTTGCGATCCTCCTTGAAGGTAAGCAAGTCGAAGCTAGCCACGCTATCAACAAATCAGGAGGAAGCTGACAAACACTACGGACCAAAGTACTGTGCATACACAGGAGGGTCGTTCATCCCGACCAAGGATTGCTTTAGCTCTGCAAGAATAGCATTCAGACCTTGGTTGAAGCCGGGGCGTGCATAAGCTAAGGTAAGGCCAATTGAGAACGGCTTAACTCGCAAAGAGTATACGAGTAAAACTGTTTCTGCATGCTCCAGACCGGTATAAGAGGTTAAACTACTCCCTGATACTCCCAATAGGTATATGAGTCTAAACTGTTTTCCTCACTTTGACAGAGGCAAGTTCTAGAAAATATTAAGCTAATATTCTTGAAGGAATAACGCCGGTTAGGTACTGATAATAATGTCCGAACGCAGTTCCGCAGAGGAAACTGGGAGGTGGACGATTTATGTAAGCGGGAAGTTTCCAAACCACAGCAATGCTAATGGGAATAAGAACTCTCATTCAAATTCTCGACCGTGTCATGTCACTCAAACACTCTCTGCTGTTAGAGTCCTGGGACGTAAAGTTCCGCAATTGGTTGCAAACTTCTTAGCAGTTAGGACCCACAGTCAAAATCCCTCTCGATATCTGCCCAATGAAACGAGCAGGTCCACAAATCCAAGCGAAGCAAACGCTTCCTAACAGTTAAGGATCGTCTTTAAACCTTCCATTCGGTCAACGCTTTCTACAAGGTTAGGACCAAAACCAAAATCCCCTCTCGATCCTCCAAATGAACGAGAGGTCGCACTTTTCAAATCGAGTGATCAAACCGTTTCGCACAGTTAGGGTCAGCCTCAACTCCGTGTTTGGGCACAAACCTCCTAGCAGTTAGTGTCAAACCATAATTCACTCTCGATCAACGAGAATTCAATCTTTGGTTCAGTAATCAAACCTTGTCCGACAGTTAGGGTTATCTGAATCTTTTCGAGAAGCTCGGAGGTGGGAGATTCCACTCTTGGTTTCACCCTTCCGGATTTCTGGGGGTGGAGATCCGCACCTCGAAGTTTCCGCTTTTCCAGCTGAAGATAGAATATAAATTCTTCTTCTTTAGTGTCGGGCGATAGAATATAAAATTCTCTGCCTCTCCCATCTGCGGGTTCGTCTTTGCCCCAAGAGAAGACAGAGACCGTTTTTCAACTGCCCAAATCTATGCCTCACAGGTAAATAAGAAGTGTATCCCGAATTCCTAAGCAGGATAAGTGCTGCGGCCTACACGCGCTGCCGTTTTTTTTTTGAGGCTGTTTTAGGGTCTTTTTTCGCGTACAAAAAGACACAGAGTCTGATTCTGGGCTATTCTATCCTGAAAACCTACGCACGGAATAAGTCTGCAGCCTAAACCCTCTGCTTGGCGGTTAGCTTTCTTAACCGTTGAAAGAAGAAGCATCCGCTCCACAATATTCAGCATTGGTTGCAGGTTGTTTATTAATAAACCAAAATCGCATGCACTTACACGCATGGGAATGTCATGCACTGAATCCTAAGAAAGGATATGTCGACACCTACACGTGTCGCCGGTTTAGTCTTTTACGCGATTGAAAAGACGACACACGAGTTTGCGATTCTGGGGTATGCTCATCCGCGAAGCCTAAGTAGGGATAAGTCAACGGTGCTAATTTTACACCGTTGCCGGGTAGCCTATTCACCCGTAACAATGGCAAGCCTATGTATTCAACATCATAGCCATCAAAGTCTCAGAGAATTCAGCTCTCTTAGCACACGGGTTACAGCCGGAAACGATTTAACAATCCGGATGCTAGCCCGACTCAAACGGTAGTCAGTGAAAAGCTAAACAAACCCGTGAAGCGCTGGGGTTACCAAAAAACCGCTAAAGTCAACGCAGCTAACACGCGTCGCCGGTAGTACTATTCCCGTAAAAAAGACGAAGTCTACGTATCAATATCGTAGCATAAAACGGTTAGCTCTTTAGCTTAACGTGCACATGCGGAAGAGCTTAACAATCCGCATGCTACGCCCGACTCAAACGGTAGCTCGCCGTAAAGCTATTACAATATAACCCGTTGATGGCTGAGGGGTTTGCCAAATCCTATAAATAACAGAGTTACTAACGCATCAGGCTTCATTAGTTGGTCTCGTACCGGAGCATCCACGACATCAAAACCCTAGGTTAACGCCGGTCAACGCGTAACCCTAGGTCAACGCCAGTCAACGCGTGCGAGCAAAATTCACGAGCGACGTTCGAAACCCTAGCGGTTAACGACCCGAGGTCACGCGTCAACGGCCCTGGGTCAACAGCCAATCAATGCGCGTTGCAACGAAAAGAATCACCACTCCGAAAAGTATACGATATAAACTGCTTCTTAACACTTACCAGACGAAAAGTATACGAGTATAAACTTCTTCTTAGATACTCCATAAGGCTATATGGAGTATAAAACTATCCCTATTGTTTGCGTTTGAGAAGTTCCTTGGAGATATTGTTTATTAAATATTCTAAAGGATAACTCAACCACAGCTACGCCGGACAACGCGTTGTGCATAAAAGACTCGACGCCACAACTCAAGCACAATGAGCGCTAAAAATCAGAAAACAGGAATTGACTTCAAGTTCCGAATTTCCGACAAACGGTACAGAGCAATAAATGCAGAAAAACACGAACTCTGCAGACATTCGACAAGCACCGAATAGCCCTGGAGATGAAGGAATCAAGAACGGAAGTCATTCAAGGTCCCATATACACCGACTGAAGTGGGGACCATCATAATCCCAAAGTATTCCAGACTCTCTATAAAAGAACGTAGACTGAAATACTTTGAGGGTATCTGTAGGCATATAAAATTGCTTATAGGTCCCTTAGCTCAGCATCGGCACGAACCGACAAAACGCAAAGCGGCGACGAGATCGACGAATCGCGACGCAAGCAACTTGCCGGAATACATCATTCGCGTGCGGGATCAGCAAGTGTTCGAAGAGTCAACCGATCATCCCAACGACGAGCGGACAAAGTCGTAACGGAATCACGATCGAATCAAAGTATCAGGTTTCGGACTCAGATTCAGAAAGTGGATTTACTTGCCTAAATCCAGGGATCCGGACTTACTGCCAAATCCTGGCAATGAAGTCAACAGAGCCGTTTCCAGGTGCAATCAACACACAACATAAACACACGCGAATCAAGTGCTAGCAGTCAACAACGAAACACAGAACCGACAACGGAAATGACGGAACAAACAACACCCGGAGGGGCTCGCCCGAAACCGCCACATCTGCAAGGTGGCTCGGCCCAAGCCGAGCCACCCTGAGGTGGCTCGGTGGCCGAAGCCCACTCAGGTGCTGCACAAGGCTGAGCGCATCGCAGGGTGGGTCGGCCAAAGCCGAGCCCTGGGTGGCCATGCGCATGACCGCAGCGCACCTTGAGGGGGCCGGCCACTAGGGTGTCGGCCACCATTGCCAACCGGCACAGTGACGCTTGGCTATAAATAGATGAGGGTTGTTCATCTTGAAGGGTTGGAAAATTTGGAGAGCGAAGCCCTGCCTGGAATTGGAGACTCAGACTATTAACAAGATTCAAGCTTGGGACATCAAGGACTTGCTCTTTCCAGATCTTGGTGCTCCGGCGAAATCATAACGTTCAAATAAGTCAGGGTGTTTCGGAGGATCGATCTCAGAATGGCTACGCAGGGCTACACTCCGGATCTAAGCTTGGGTCTAGATCGCGAACGATTGGACGATTGTTTCCATGGTGAAACATCTCCCGGCTATTATTTCCTTGGTGAATAATACCCGTTGTACTGCGTAGATCCGACCGGATCTAGATCTCGCGGTGGTCCACGCGCAAACAATCCCCGGCGCAGGCAAAGAACCCACAAAGCGAGCGACCGCAAAACAGGAGCTCGCGATTCGTTCGACATAAAAGGAGAAAGTTGTAATCTTTGTTTATTTTTATTTGATTTCGTTGTAAACCGGGATCTTGTATAAAAAGAACGCGGATTCTTAAAAGTTGTAACTCAAGATGACAATGGAATCAATAACAAAGAAAGACACGAATTTTCCAGCGAACAGTCACAACAGTAACATCAGAAGCAGCGAAGGACTCCGGATCTGAAACTCCAAAAAGAGCACTTTTTTAAGGATGAAGTGGTTCTAGCTATCTTAAAATACCTCCTTGAAAATAACAAAATCAAGCTGCCACCTATTACGAATCAAGAGTAAGCTAAAAATACTTCGGATCTAAAGTGATGTGCGTACTACAGAAGTATCCTTCATCCCACCAAGGATTGCTACACTCTCAAGAACATCATTCAAGCCTTGGTTGATGCTGGCATCATAACACTGAAATAAGCTGAATGATAACCCTTCCCTCCGACAAGTATATGAGGTTAAACTGCTCCCTGATACTCTAACGGATATACGAGTATAAACTGTTTCTCTAACCTCCAACTGGTATATGAGACTAAACTATTCCCTACCTTTGACAGGAAGTTCCTGGAGAATATTACACATAATATTCTTAAGGATAAACCGACATCCTCTAATGGGTATACGAGGTTAAACTGCTTCCATTATTTCCAACAACAGAAGTTCCTGGAGAATATTACTCTTAATATTCTTAAGGATAACCCGATTGGATTCAGGTTCTCCTAAGAGCTAGGGGTGGAATACCTCAATGCAATCCAATGGAAAGTTCCTAGATAATACTACACATGGTATTTTTAAGGATAACCTAAAACCGATTTATTATTCAAGATGAATACCCGTAGTCTGAATAATTCATATCATAAAAAAATGATTAAGAACCTCCCATTATGGCTATTTAATCATTTTTAAGATGCTTAAAACCCACCCACTGTGATTTTTTGAGCACTCTTTCGTCGAGATGAGATTCAATGACTTCATCCGGTCAATCTTCCCTCATAAAACTCCCATAGTGTAATTGTGGAGAGCTTGATGATTCATAGCTCTCTACCATAAAGTCCCTCACTGATCAAATTAACTGTGGGTCCACCAAAATTCTTTTCGGATAAGTCCATCCAAACTCACATTGTGTTTGTGTGACGCCCCTGGGTTCACATAAGGCTACAGTCCAAGGTAAAACCAGAGATGTCAAACCTGCCATGCACCCACACTGTGCATAAACATGTTTCACCAATCACAGTAATATCCTCTAGTAGAACCAATTAGAAGTGCAGGTACAAACAGGTAAAATAAAAGGAATAAATGTAATAGACATGATACAGAAGAAATATCTCATAAATAAAAAGAATCATGTCTCAACTATAATAAATCTGATATCTGAATAATGAAAATGTCTCAACATGAATCAACTAAGAATCGTACTAAGGCACACTACCTTTATAATATGAAAATAAAACTCTAATGTCTGGATAAAACTCAAAACTATAGTGGAGTCTCTACAAGTAAAAATACACAACGGCGACTATGCCAGAACTCCGTCACCCTGCGGCTCTCCGGAACTACGAGCTACCTGAAAGTGTATTTTTAAAAGAAAAAAACAACAACAAGAGCGTCAGAGCGCTACAGCAAGATTACCTCCATCCGCCCCTAGGGAAAGGGCTGTTAGATGGAGTGGAGGCTCTATCTATTGAGCATAGTCTACCTAGATTCATTTTCTCCGTATCTAAGTGGGATTAATATTTAGAAACCTACAACACGAGACGTAGTACGTCAAGCGAAATAATCCAAACAAGGAAACCCTCATGTATATATCATAAGTCTCAAGTTGTAGATATCTAAACATTAATACCGAACTAAGAAAAGACAATCTATTGAAACTAATAATTAGAAATCCATAACACGAGACTGGTACGTCGAGCGAAATAATCTAAACAAGGAAACCCTCATGTATATACCATAAGTCTCAAATTGTGAATCTCTAATCATTAATCCCAACTAAAAAGTAAAAAAAAAGACAGTAAAAGAAACAAGATATCAACACATCGTATTTATAATATCTTCCACAATCACTAGAGAGATAGAATAAAATACCAACACATAATTTTGTATACTTTCAGAAGTAACGTATCTTAGTTATATAGTTCACTGATAGGTCGTATTTATAATCGGCATCTGTCATACTTAGGCTATCAAGTAATTGTCTCAGTGCAACGGACTACCCTGTAGGTATACTGAACTGTGTACACGGCTTATTAGTCTCATCGCGATCTCAGTGCGTAACATGAGTGTGGGACGGACTACCAAATAGGCATACTAGAAATACGGCTCACGAGCCTCATCGCACCCTAGTGCGGGACAGACGGCTAGATCAAGCCACCTAAAATCCAACTCAATGGCCTGTACATATGGAATATCGACGCACTACCTCATGTAGTACTGAACTGAGCTCATCAATGATATCCACCCCATATATATCTTTGTATCTCAGGTATGTCGACGCACTAGCCCATATAGTACTAAGCTATGCTCATCAAAAACATTCAGCTCATGTATAAACCATGTATATTTGGTATGTCGACGCACTATCCCATATAGTACTGAGTTGTGCTCATCTACGACATCCAACATGTATATGAACTATATCTAATTTAAATATGATCAAATCAAAATTCATCATAATTCCCTTGGAATTCTTAAATGTATAATATAACATATTCATGACTAAACGTGTAACATCAAGCGGCTCAAAACTCCGCGAACGCACCTCAAAATGGAGCAACACAGCTCCACAAAACGAGCAGGAAAAACAGACGTGATATCTGTTAGTAAAACAAGCATATCTTTAACACAGCTCCACAAAACGAGCAGGAAAAACAGACGTGATATCTGTTAGTAAAACAAGCATATCTTTCTTTAAGAAAACTATTTTTACAAATAGTTTTCTGTTTTGAAAACTAGATTCACACATCTTTCAAATGACATAAGTTTGGTTCAGTTTGGAGTTTATTGATTATACCAGATCTCTATTTAAACATTATATATGTGCAGCCGTTTTTCTACAGGACCTGTTGTTAGTAAAAAGATCATATCTTTCTCTATACAAATGATTTTTAAGGTTAGTCTTCTGTTTTAGAAACTAGATACATATATCTTTTATTTGGCACTGGTTTGGTTAAATTTAGTATTGATTTTCTATTTTGAAATTTTAGTTAAACATGATACAATTGCTGTAGTTTTCTACAGAAAATATTTATTTAGTACATCTCTTAAATTTCTCATATATAAATGAAATTATAAAAAATCCTAATTATCATGATCATGATACTATCATAAACAGCAAGAAAAAAATTACTAATCTAGCATTGGTGTATGTTTTAACATTAAAAAATTAACTTTTATCACATCATGTTAAGATTCAAGCATGAAAACACATATTCAACATCATATTAAACATCTAACTAGTTATTTAACTATGGGGAAGGGTTTGGATGAAGATAATCTTACCTTAGACGTCTTCATCATTGATTCCATTGCAAATTCTTGTAATAGTTTATCGATTACAAAGATCCGGTCTTTTTTAGATCCGGTTACAACGAAAATCAAATAACACAAGAAATAAAGAAAATTACAACTTTCTCCTTTTGTGTCGAACAAATCACGAGCTCCTGTTTTGCGGTTGCTCGCTTTTGTGGGTTCTTTGCCTGCCTCGGGGTTGTTTGCCGTGGACCACCGCGAGATCTAGATCCGGTCAGATCTAAGCAGTACGACGGGTATTATTCCACAAAGGAAATAATAGTCGGGGAGGATTGATTCACCAAGGAAACAATCGTCCAAGTCTCGGGATCTAAGACCAAGCTTAGATCCGGAGTACGTCTGCGTAGATCTGAGATCCGGTCCTCTCGAACACCTGCCTTATTTGGCGTTGACGATCGCTGAGCACCAGATCTGGAAGAGTGAGTCCCCGAAGTCCCAAAGCTCCAATCTTTTTTAAGTTTCGAGTCTTGAATCCGGCAGAGCTTCGCCTCCAAAATTTCCAACCAGTCCTCAAAAATGATGAATGACCCCGCCTATTTATAGGCAACCAGATCTGTGCATTTGGCACAGATCTGGGCGGCCACCTCAGGGTGGCTCGGCTCACGAGACACTTGTGAGTGTCTCGGGTATTTTGAACATAACTTTCTCGTATGATCTCCAAATTACCTGATCCAAGATGCATTGGAAATCTGACAAAGAGATCTACAACTTTCATGTTTTGAGTTTCTTCAGATTCAAATCGTATCATAACGGAAATATCAGTTCTTTGTGCGAGCCACCAAATGGTGGCTCAGCACTGTGCGAGCCAGTTCGTACGTTCTCGGGTATTTTGGCTCTAACTCTCTCGTCCGATCTCAGAATGAGGTAATTCAAGATGCGTTGGAAAGCTGGAGAAGAAACCTACAACTTTCAATGGCTGAGCCACTCATGGTGTGGGCTTACAATGGTGGAGCCACTCATTGTGTGGGCGAGACACAACTCCTGGCTGAGTCGTTTTGCCTTCGTACGTCCTCGGGTATTTTGGCTCTAACTCTCTCGTCCGATCTCGGAATGAGATGATTCAAGATGCATTAGAAAGCCGATGAATAGACTTACAACTTTCAATGGCCGAGCCACTCATGGTGTAGGCTTACAATGGCCGAGCCACTCATTGTGTGGGCGAGACACAACTCCTGCCTGAGTTGTTTTGCCTTCGTACGTCCTCGGGTATTTTGGCTCCAACTCTCTCGTCCGATATCGGAATGAGATGATTCAAGATGCGTTAGAAAGCTGACAAAGAGACTTACAACTTTAAATGGCTAAAACACTCATGGTGTGGGCTTCCAATTGCCGAGCCACTCATTGTGTGGGCGAGACACAACTCCTGGCTGAGTTGTTTTGCCTTCGTACGTCCTCGGGTATTTTGGCTCTAACTCTCTCGTCCGATCTCGGAATGAGATGATTCAAGATACGTTAGAAAGCTGACAAAGAGACTTCTCGGAGGTGGATGATGAGTATGCGGGCCACTTGGCGATGGCCGGTGAGCACATTGGCCACTTGGAGGTGGCCGGTGAGCGCACGGGCCACTTGTTTCGCTTCATACGCTTGTCGGTGTCAGATGATCCTCTTTGACTCGGATAATCCCCTTCGACTTGGATAATGGCATTCATCGCCTTCTCTTTGTCTTGAGCTATGTGCAGACACCTATAGACATTTTTAGATGCCTACAGATACCCCCTCCAAAGTATTTCAGCCTTATTCTTTTATAGAAGAGTCTGGAATACTTTGGATATGCTTATCCCAACCTTCAGTCGGTGTAATGGGACCTTGGAATGACTTCCGTTCTTGATTCCTTCAATTCTCCAGGCTATTCGGTGCTTTGTTGAATGTCTAAAAGAGTTTCAGTGCTGCATTTATTGTCTGACCGTTTTCGGAATTTTGAACTTTGAAGTCGGTTCCTGATTTAGCTGACCATCGATTGTTGGCGTCGAGTCTTTATCGTTCCTGATTTAGCTGACCATCGATTGTTGGCGTCGAGTCTTTATCTTATTGGAGTATTTAAGAAGCAGTTTATACTCGTATACTTTTCTTCGATTGTTGGCGTCGAGTCTTTATCTTATTGGAGTATTTAAGAAGCAGTTTATACTCGTATACTTTTCAGGGTAGTGATTCTTTCGTTGCAACGCATTGATTGGCGTTGACCCAGGGTTACGCGTTGACCGGCATTGACCCTAGGGTTTTGAACGTCGTACGTTGAATTTTTTGATCGCAACGCGTTGACTGGCGTCGACCTAGGATTACACGTTGTCCGGCGTTGACCCTAGGGTTTCGAATGTCGTTGGATGTTCAAGTCACGAGACCAACTAATGAAGTTGATGCATCAGTGACTCTCGTATTTATAGGATTTTTGGCAAACCCTCAGCTATCAACGGGTCTGATGAGCCTTTACCGACTACCGTTTGAGTCGGGCTAGCATGCGGATTGTCTAAATCCGTTCCACATGTAACGTTGTGCTAAGAGAGTTAACGCTCTTAGTGCTACGATATTGAATACGTAGACTTCGTCCTTCTCACGGGAATAGACTACCCGGCGACACGTGTTAGGTCTCTGAGACTTTGTGCTATGATGTTGAATACATAGGCTTCGCCATTGTTACGGGAATAGGCTACCCGGCAACGTGTATTAGACGTTGACTTATCCCTACTTAGGCTTCGGGATAGTATACCCCAGAATCGAACTCTGGTGTCTTTTTCTACGGGGAAAGACTAAACCGGCGACGCGTGTTAGGCGTCGGCATATCCTTTCTTAGGATTCAGGATGAAATTCCCCATGCGTGTAAGGCATGGATTTTGGTGTTATTAATAACAACCTGTCACAATGTTGAATATGTGAACGGGTGTTCTTTTCAACGGTTTAAGAACTAACCGGCAGCGGCAGGTTTGCGCAGACTTATCCTTACTTAGGTTTCAGGACAGAATACCCCAGAATCGAACTCTGGTGTCTTTTTGTACGGAAAAAGACTAAACCGGCAGCGCGTGTTAGGCGCAGACTTATCCCTGCTTAGGATTCGGGATAAACTTCCTAGTACCTGTGAGGCACAGATTTTGGAATTTGAAAAAGGTGGTGTCTTCTCTTGGGGCAAAGACGAACCCGAGATGGGAGAGGAAGAATTTTATATCCTATCTCCCGACACTGAAGAAGAAGAATTTTATATTCTATCTTCAGCTGGAAAAGAGACTCGAGGTGGGATTTCCACCCCCAGAATCCGGAAAGGTGAATACCAAGAGTGGGATCTCCACTCTGAGATTCGAAAAGATTCAGATAACCCTAACTGTCGGAAGGTTTGATTATCGAACTAAATATGAATTTCTCGTTTATTGAAAGTGAATTATGGTTTTGACCCTAACTGTAGGAAGGTTTGGCCGAACAGGAGTTTGAGGTGACCCTAACTGTCGGAAGGTTTGATCACTCGATTTAAAAGTGGACCTCTCGTTCATTGGAGGAATCGAGAGGGGATTTTGGTTTTGGTCCTAACTGTAGAAAGGTTTGACCGAATGGAAGGTTTAAGACGATCCTAACTGTAGGAAGGTTTGATCGCTTGATTTGTGGACCTCTCGTTCATTGGGAGAATCGAGAGGGGATTTTGACTGTGGTCCTAACTGTAAGAAGGTTTGACCAATTGGGAACTTTACGTCCAGACTCTAACAGAGAGAGTGTTGAGTGCACAGACACGGTGAGAATTTGAATGGGAGTTCTTATTCATTACATTGCTGTGGTTTTGGGAACTTCCGGTTACATAAATCGTCCACCCCCAGTTTCCTCTGTGGAACTGGTTCGGACATTATTATTAGTTACCTAACCGGGTTATCCTTAAAAATATTAGCTTAATATTCTCCAGGAACTTCCCGTCAAAAGTGAGGAAACAGTTTAGACTCATATACCTATTGGAGTATCAGGGAGTAGTTTAACCTCTTATACCGGTCGGAGGATTGAGAAACAGTTTATACTCGTATACTCTTTGGAGTTTTAGGAAGCAGTTTATACTCTTATACCGGTCGGAGTTTTGCCGTTTTTATTTGGCTTACCTTAGCGTTATAACGCCGGCTTCGACCAAGGTCTGAATGCTATTCCTGAGAGCAAAGCAATCCTTGGTGGGATGAACAACCCTTCTGTGGTATGCACAGTACTTTGGGTCCGTAGTGTTATCAGCTTCCTCCTGATTCGTGATAGGTGGTAGCTTGATCTTGTTGCCTTCGAGGAGCGATTCGAAGATGGTTGGAACGTCTTCGTCCTTGAAGGAATACTCTCTTTGGAGTCTCGGACCCGAAGTCTTTTGCTGCCTTCGGGATTGCTGTTGTGACGCTTGATTAGCACCACCAGCAGCTGCAGGTGCTTTGCCCTTACCACGGGAAGCGAAGTTTGAGTTCCGCTCGGCCTTCTTCCTTCGAAGGAATCGCTCAGCCTGCTCCCCTCGGACCTTCAGATCCTTCCAAGTGTCAGACGGTGCTGTCCCCATTGCTTCCAATACGTCTAAGGACAGATTATTATGGCAGGTCTGGAGAATGAATTCCTCGGTGATCGGGTCCCGGCAATTCATCGCTTTGTTCCGGAACCTTTTGACGAAGGTGTCGACTAACTCCCCGTCCTTCTGCTTCTCATCGAGCAATGATCCGATAGATATCTCGGTGTCGTCGTCGAAGAAGTTGGCCAGGAACTTGGTCTCCATGTCATCCCAGCTGTTCACGCTTCCTGGCTTGAGGCGACGATACCAATCGAAGGCAGCTCCGCGAAGAGTGCCGACGAATGACCGCACCATCAGAGGCTCGTTCCCAGAGATAGCACCCAGGTGCGATTTGAAATAAATCAAATGCTGGGTGGGGGAACCCCTTCCATCGAACGGCGTGAAGTTGATTAGACTAAACTTCGCCGGATAGGGGATTGATTCCCATTCCCTCGGGTATGGACAAGGAATGCCCGTTTTCTTTACCTCTTGAGCAGACAGCAACGTATTGATTTTACTCTCGAGGCTTTTGATCTTCAAGTCTTCACTTGTATCCCCGTTGGCATCCTCACTACCACCCCCTGCATTGATGGGAGGGTTATTGGCATTGTGAGCTTCATCCCCATCCGCGTGCTCCTTTTCCTGAGCAACCTGGTTACGGTGGCTTGGTTCACCTTGTTGGTTCCTGAATGCTTGGATTTGCTGTTCATGCATCTCTCTCATCTGCTGCATGGCCGTCTCCATCTCGAATTTAAAACTTTCTTTCTGCTTAGCCAAAGCGTCTTCAAGCATTTTGGCCATTTCTTCCGCGCCTATCATGAATGACTCGCGGGGTTGTCCTTCGCTGGACACTGTATTGTCCGATGCGACAGCAGAGCAGGAATCCGATTCTTCATCTTCCGAAGGCAATCTTATCCGAACCCTACCATAAGTTCCTCGTGCGATGGCTCCGGACTGCAGACGGGTTACACGCCGGGACGCTTCCAGAAACGATTTGAGATCAATCTGTGTCGATGTCTCTTTGCTGGTCATGTTGGCGGTGACCTTCGGAAATTCTCCATCCTTAACCACTGTTCTTCTTTGCCGGAAGCGCCTATGCCTTGGTTTTGGCGTTTCGGTGCCGAGCCTTTCGAACACTGAAATTCTCTCGGGGACTCCCTTGATGCAGTTGCATTGAGACAGTACTACCCGAATGAGCTTGGCACATGGGCACTGAGTTTCGAGCCCTTGAGGGCTTCTTTTTCTTGTTTTGTTCGTACCCCCAGCACGATAGTACAACTCGTCCATTTGATCGGAGTAACCTATCGCGTGTTGGCATGATTTCCCAGGTATAACGTTATCATCCTCGGATGACAACGTTTCCTTCTGAGAGCAAACTGCCTTATTTGGACTTCCGAGAGTCACTCGCCTCGAAACACGCCTTTGTAGACATGAATTCTCAGCGGGCTCCCGAACTTCGATGCGCAAGGTAGTGCGCTTGGGTGCCGTAAACTCTTTGTCATGTTGAGGGTTGTGTCGACCCCCAGCATGTTGATTAGTTCGGAGCCTCTTCATCGGGCCCGAGCGTTCATGGACTTCGTTGCGCTCGTCGGGAATTGGACCGAGGCGCTCCAAGATTGACCTCCTTCCTCGGGATGGTTCGGGAGGTTGAACTCGTTTTGAAGGCTGTAAAGGTCGATCCTCGGCCTGACTCACCACTTTGGACTTTGGCCTCCATATTTTGTGAGTTAGTGGTGATTTCTTGGCTACTCCATTCTGCCACCTTCTACGGGCTTCTTGAACTTGAGCTCGTGCTTGTGCTGAGAGTGCGCGGCGCTTCTGAATGCGATCCTCCAGCGTTGAACGGTTCCGTTTGACACGGATCCATTCGTTCGTTGGTGGCTTGGAGGAGTTGCCATTCATTGGTTGTTGAGGTCGTTCGCCTCTTCTGTTCTTCAGATCCGTGTTGTAACGGATCCCGTCCACAGATTCCATTGCCTTTGCGATTTGTTTCGCAAGGCGCTGACGTTGCCTTTGGCGGGCTCTCTTTGAGAGAGTCACTACGCCCTCGGCAACGGAAGATTCGGCCAGAGCAGATCTGACCTGGTTGGAAGGAGAGATCTCACCCGATGCAGCTTCGGCATCAAACGGGGCGAGATCTTCGTTGGCAGCTTCAACTTCTTCGTACCAACGAAGTTTTCTCTTGGAAGAGAGCTTTGGAGACTTGGACTTGCGAGGGGAGGTGGATTCGGACGAGGATGACAGATACTCCTCGAACTTTTGTTGGTCGAATTCGTACTCGACCTCCTCCTCGACCGGGATCGGGATCCGCGGCTGCGACGCGACAGCTTCGGCAGTAAAGCTGTTGGCTCCCACTGTGGTCGCCAGATTGTTCGCGGGAAAAATCGTAGCTTTCTTCATTGTTGATATCATTGCTATCTCAGTTAACAACTTTATGCGTTACTTTCATGTTTTGAGTTTCTTCAGATTCAAATCGTATCATAACGGAAATATCAGTTCTTTGTGCGAGCCACCAAATGGTGGCTCAGCACTGTGCGAGCCAGTTCGTACGTTCTCGGGTATTTTGGCTCTAACTCTCTCGTCCGATCTCTGAATGAGGTGATTCAAGATGCGTTGGAAAGCTAGAGAAGAAACCTACAACTTCCAATGGCCGAGCCACTCATGGTGTGGGCTTACAATGGCAGAGCCACTCATTGTGTGGGCGAGACACAACTCCTGGCTGAGTCGTTTTGCCTTCGTACGTCCTCGGGTATTTTGGCTCTAACTCTCTCGTCCGATCTCGGAATGAGATGATTCAAGATGCATTAGAAAGCTGATGAATAGACTTACAACTTTCAATGGCCAAGCCACTCATGGTGTAGGCTTATAATGGACGAGCCACTCATTGTGTGGGCGAGACACAACTCCTGGCTGAGTCATTTTGCCTTCGTACGTCCTCGGGTATTTTGGCTCTAACTCTCTCGTCCGATCTTGGAATGAGATGATTCAAGATGCGTTAGAAAGCTGACGAAGAGACTTACAACTTTCAATGGCCGAGCCACTCATGGTGTGGGTTTATAATGGCCGAGCCACTCATTGTGTGGGCGAGACACAACTCCTGGCTGAGTTGTTTTGCCGTTTCGCGTGTCACGTTGACTCGTATGATTCACTGATTCATTTCATACATTTTGTAACTCGGAGGTGGATGATGAGTATGCGGGCCACTTGGCGATGGCTGGTGAGCACATTGGCCACTTGGAGGTGGCCGGTGAGCGCACGGGCCACTTGTTTCGCTTCATACGCTTGTCGGTGTCAGATGATCCTCTTTGACTCGGATAATCCCCTTCGACTTGGATAATGGCATTCATCGCCTTCTCTTTGTCTTGAGCTATGTGCAGACACCTATAGGCATTTTTAGATGCCTACATAGACGTCATTCTAAACCTTTGAAATAACCAGCGACAAAAAAGAAGTGCAACCAAGCTATTTTCGCCTTACTACACGTTGATGATCTCGCCCTCATGTCGATATTTTCTTCACAAAGCTCTCAAAATTCTCAACTTTAGGGCTAGGGATTCAGAGAGAGGAAGAGGGGCTACTAGGGTTTGAAACTCTGATGTAAGGATGTTAATTTTCATGAAAACACATGTTTATATATATGCAAACCTGAAATAAACCCGTTTGACCCGAACCAGGAATCCTAATCTGACTAGGAAAATGACATTCGGTATTTTGACCATAACTTTCACGTCCGACCTCAGAATAAGGTGATCTAAGACTTGCTGGACATCTCTTGAAGATATCAAATATCTTGAAGATACCTACAACTTTTGTCTTTCCAAATTCTAACTAAATATATGAGAAAAATATAAAATCTCTTCACTAGTCATAAATTTCCAGATTTATACATCGAGCATGAATTGTGCATTTGCTCTTATATATATACATATATACATTGAATTGATTTCAAACCAATTCCTAGCATACTCAAACATCATAATATATTATTTATAAATATATAACATATCTATTATTATTTATCACAAAATATTTAAATTTTTGGGATTTTACATTCTTCCCTGTAGGCATCGAAAATTGCCTATAGGTCTCCATGAACGGTTCTGTGTTAAAGAATGACGATAAACGACACTATCCGATTCACAGTAGTCTAATTGACATCGATGAACGATTGAAGTGAATCGACGAACTACGTGAGTTGATGGGATTTCGGAACAACGAAGACCCGGGCCAATCAGGAACCCGGCGATGCCCTTCATGTCTCGATCACTCTACAGATAGTCCAACCACTGGAACGAATCGAACTCTTCGTCACGCATCCAACGCACTTGGAATCACTCAAATCCGAGTTCGGACGAAGAATTTATGGCGAAAACAATCGAATGCACCTCAACGGAGCGTCTCAGGCTGAACTGGGACACCCGGGGTGTCTCGGGAAAGTCGGAACCTGAGTTGTTTTGCCTTCGTACGTCCTCGGGTATTTTGGCTCCAACTCTCTCGTCCGATATCGGAATGAGATGATTCAAGATGCGTTAGAAAGCTGACGAAGAGACATACAACTTTCAATGGCCGAGCCACTCATGGTGTGGGCTTACAATGGCTGAGCCACTCATTGTGTGGGCGAGGCACAACTCCTGGCTGAGTTGTTTTGCCTTCGTACGTCCTCGGGTATTTTGGCTCTAACTCTCTCGTCCGATCTCGGAATGAGATGATTCAAGATGCGTTAGAAAGCTGACAAAACGACTTACAACTTTCAATGGCTTAGCCACTCATGGTGTGGGCTTACAATGGCTGAACCACTCATTGTGTGGGCGAGGCACAACTCCTGGCTGAGTTGTTTTGCCTTCGTACGTCCTCGGGTATTTTGGCTCTAACTCTCTCGTCCGATCTCGGAATGAGATGATTCAAGATGCGTTAGAAAGCTGATGAAGAGACATACAACTTTCAATGGCTGAGCCACTCATGGTGTGGGCTTACAATGGCTGAGCCACTCATTGTGTGGGCGAGGCACAACTCCTGGCTGAGTTGTTTTGCCTTCGTACGTCCTCGGGTATTTTGGCTCCAACTCTCTCGTCCGATCTCGGAATGAGATGATTCAAGATGCGTTAGAAAGCTGACGAAGAGATTTACAATTTTCAATGGCCGATCCACTCATGGTGTGGGCTTACAATGTCCGAGCCACTCATTGTGTGGGCGAGACACAACTCCTGGCTGAGTTGTTTTGCCTTCGTACGTCCTCGGGTATTTTGGCTCTAACTCTCTCGTCCGATCTCGGAATGAGATGATTCAAGATGCGTTAGAAAGCTGACGAAGAGACTTACAACTTTCAATGGCCAAGCCACTCATGGTGTAGGCTTACAATGGTGGAGCCACTCATTGTGTGGGCGAGACACAACTCCTGGCTGAGTTGTTTTGCCTTCGTACGTCCTCGGGTATTTTGGCTCTAACTCTCTCGTCCGATCTCGGAATGAGATGATTCAAGATGCGTTAGAAAGCTGACGAAGAGACTTACAACTTTCAATGGCCGAGCCACTCATGGTGTGGGCTTACAATGGCCGAGCCACTCATTGTGTGGGCGAGACACAACTCCTGGCTGAGTTGTTTTGCCTTCGTACGTCCTCGGGTATTTTGGCTCTAACTCTCTCGTCCGATCTCGGAATGAGATGATTCAAGATGCGTTAGAAAGCTGACGAAGAGACTTACAACTTTCAAAGGCTTAGCTACTCATGGTGTGGGTTTACAATGGCCGAGCCACTCATTGTGTGGGCGAGACACAACTCCTGGCTGAGTTGTTTTGCCTTCGTACGTCCTCGGGTATTTTGGCTCTAACTCTCTCGTCCGATCTCGGAATGAGATGATTCAAGATGCGTTAGAAAGCTCACAAAGAGACTTACAACTTTCAATGGCCAAGCCACTCATGGTGTGGGCTTACAATGGCCGAGCCACTCATTGTGTGGGTGAGACACAACTCCTGGCTGAGTTGTTTTGCCTTCGTACGTCCTCGGGTATTTTGGCTCTAACTCTCTCGTCCGATCTCGGAATGAGATGATTCAAGATGCGTTAGAAAGCTGACGAAGAGACTTACAACTTTCAATGGCCAAGCCACTCATGGTGTAGGCTTACAATGGTGGAGCCACTCATTGTGTGGGCGAGACACAACTCCTGGCTGAGTTGTTTTGCCTTCGTACGTCCTCGGGTATTTTGGCTCTAACTCTCTCGTCCGATCTCGGAATGAGATGATTCAAGATGCGTTAGAAAGCTGACGAAGAGACTTACAACTTTCAATGGCCAAGCCACTCATGGTGTAGGCTTACAATGGTGGAGCCACTCATTGTGTGGGCGAGACACAACTCCTGGCTGAGTCGTTTTGCCTTCGTACGTCCTCGGGTATTTTGGCTCTAACTCTCTCGTCCGATCTCGGAATGAGATGATTCAAGATGCATTAGAAAGCTGATGAATAGACTTACAACTTTCAATGGCCAAGCCACTCATGGTGTAGGCTTATAATGGACGAGCCACTCATTGTGTGGGCGAGACACAACTCCTGGCTGAGTCATTTTGCCTTCGTACGTCCTCGGGTATTTTGGCTCTAACTCTCTCGTCCGATCTTGGAATGAGATGATTCAAGATGCGTTAGAAAGCTGACGAAGAGACTTACAACTTTAAATAGCCGAGCCACTCATGGTGTGGGTTTATAATGGCCGAGCCACTCATTGTGTGGGCGAGACACAACTCCTGGCTGAGTTGTTTTGCCGTTTCGCGTGTCACGTTGACTCGTATGATTCACTGATTCATTTCATACATTTTGTAACTCGGAGGTGGATGATGAGTATGCGGGCCACTTGGCGATGGCCGGTGAGCACATTGGCCACTTGGAGGTGGCCGGTGAGCGCACGGGCCACTTGTTTCGCTTCATACGCTTGTCGGTGTCAGATGATCCTCTTTGACTCGGATAATCCCCTTCGACTTGGATAATGGCATTCATCGCCTTCTCTTTGTCTTGAGCTATGTGCAGACACCTATAGGCATTTTTAGATGCCTACATAGACGTCATTCTAAACCTTTGAAATAACCAGCGACAAAAAAGAAGTGCAACCAAGCTATTTTCGCCTTACTACACGTTGATGATCTCGCCCTCATGTCGATATTTTCTTCACAAAGCTCTCAAAATTCTCAACTTTAGGGCTAGGGATTCAGAGAGAGGAAGAGGGGCTACTAGGGTTTGAAACTCTGATGTAAGGATGTTAATTTTCATGAAAACACATGTTTATATATATGCAAACCTGAAATAAACCCGTTTGACCCGAACCAGGAATCCTAATCTGACTAGGAAAATAATATTCGGTATTTTGGCCATAACTTTCATGTCCGATCTCAGAATGAGGTGATCTAAGATTTATTGGAAATATCTTGAAGATACCTACAACTTTTGTCTTTCCAAATTCTAACTAAATATATGAGAAAAATATAAAATCTCTTCACTAGTCATAAATTTCCAGATTTATACATCGAGCATGAATTGTGCATTTGCTCTTATATATATACATATATACATTGAATTGATTTCAAACCAATTCCTAGCATACTCAAACATCATAATATGTTATTTATAAATATATAACATATTTATTATTATTTATCATAAAATATTTAAATTTTTGGGGTTTTACATTCTTCCCCCCTTAAAAGAATTTCGTCCTCGAAATTCAGAAATCATACTTAAGCAAATATTAATACTAGAAAAGCACGTAGAGGGTCTAATTTAACCCGCAACCATAAATATCTCTGAATATTTACTCTTGATAAGCATATAGGGATATTTATATTTAACAATCCAGGATGAATATATTCCCACTCAACCCTTAATCGAATGGAACTAGTACGTCGGGCAAAAAATCCAAACAAGGAACCCCCCATATATATACCATGTGTTCCAAAAGATTAAGAATTAAGCGGAAATATCCTCATTCTAGCGTTAAATCTAAATATAACCACACAAATAATCGCACACATAAATCAATCTACTTCCTCAATAGTGCAGGATGTCGCGCGACATAACATATTTGCGCTCCTGAAAATCATCTTCGATGTCTACACTTAACCATCTAAAATATAAATACCCCTACTTAACACCTAACTAAATGGAATAAGTATATCGAGCGAAAAATCCAAACAAGGAATCCCTCATATATATACCATATGTTCCAAGTACTTAGGAGATAAGTGGTAATACTCTCATTTTAGTGTTAAGTATAAACATCGCCATACATGCAACCATAAGCCATAAACAAGTCATACAAAAATTTAATTTACTAGATCAAACAGGTGTGGGTAGTCGCGATGTATACCCTCCTCGCGCTCCCAAGAAACCTCCTCAACTCCTTTCCGGTTTCGCTGAATTGTCACAAAAGGAAAATATCTTATTTCTAAATTTCTTATCTTCTCTAGTAAGCATACAAACTTGGATTTCAATCGTAGTCAGATCATTCTAAAGCTAAATCTTTAGCGTTCATCATTCGCTGGTGCTCTACATCATGAAAGTGCTTCCTAAGCATAGAAACATGAAATGCATTGTGTATACTAGACATCGATGTTGGAAGATCAAGTCTGTATGACACAGCTTCAATGCTCTCCAAAATCTGACACGGTCCAATGTATCTCGGCGTAAGCTTTTTCTGTCTCCCGAATTGCTAAACACCTTTCACATGTGATACCTTCAGCCTAACCGAATTTCCAATCTGAAACTCCAAGGGTTTTCATCTCTTATTAGCATAGCTCTTTTGCCGACTCTAAACGGCTAGATACTGATCTCTGGTCAATGTTACTTCCTCAGTAATCTGTCTCATAAGCTCTGGCCCAAGTATTAAACTCTTCTCCGGCTCTACCTAACATATAGGCGATCTATAAGGTCTCTCGTACGATACTTCATACGGGGTCATACCGATTCTCACTTGATAATTATTGTTCTAAACGAACTCTATCAATGAAATATGATCCTCCCAACTACCTTGAAAGTCAAATAACACAAGCCCGCAACTTGTTTTCCAACACCTAATTTACTCTTTCCGTCTGACAATCCGTCTTAATTTGATATTGTCGTATCTGGAACTCCACGAAGTTGAATAGTCTCCTGAATAAATATCCTCCCTAGAATAAAATGTGCTGACTTTATCAGTCTATCAACTATCACCCCAAACCGAATCATTCTCTTTCTTTGACTTCGACAATCTTACAATAAAGTCCATAGAAATGTCTACCCACTTCTACTCCAAAATGGGTAAAGGCTGATGTGTTTCTGTCGGTCTCTGATGTTCCGCCTTTACTCACTGACATGTAAGATACTTAGCTACATACTCTGAAATCTTCCTACGCATATCACTCCATCCAAAAAGATCTCTTTAGGTCCTTTTACATCTTAGGGGTCTCTGGATGCACTGTGTACCGAGTACGATGTGCTTCATCTAGCGACTCCCTCTTAAGCTCTGCATTGGCTGGCATAACTAACCTATCCTTTATCTGTAGACTTCTATCTGCTCCAACAGTCCAATCAGTCTTAGGCTCTTTGGAAATTTCCTCCTTTTGGATCTGAATTCAATAGTTTTCTAACTGAGTTCTGACAACTCTGACACTCCAAGCTGGCTGCACTGACACAGCTCCCTACAATGCACTGGTTCTACCAATCTCATGTCTAAAATCACACTGGCTAAGGGTGAGAATATCTCAATACAACGAGCACCTTTAAGCCGAAACCCGATGTTGACGTTTCTTACTCAAGTCATCTGCTACACCATTTTTCTTCCCCAGATGATACTGAATCGCGGACTTGTAGTCCTTAATAAACTCAATTCACCTCATTTGTCTCTGGTTGAGTTCCTTCTGAGAGAAAAGATACTTAAGACTCTGATGTCTGTGAATAATTCAAACTGTACTTCATATAAGTAAAGTCTCCATGACTTTAGTGCAAATACCACTGCTGCTAACTCCAAGTCATAAGTGGAAATAGATCTTCTCATGTACTCTCAATTGCTGCGAGACATATGTTACTACTCTCTGAGTCTGCATCAAAACGTCTCCTAACTCTGCTAATGATGTGTTTGTGTAGACCACAAATGTCCTGTCGTTGCTCGGAATAGTTAAAACTGGCGCTGTAGATAATTTAGCCTTCAAGGTACCAAAGGCCTTTTGGTACTCCATGCTCCAAATGAACTATACACCCTTCTTCGTAAGGCGTGTAAGTGGTATCGAAATCTTCGAGAAGTCCTAGACAAACTTCCAATAATGACCGGCTAAACCCAAAAAGCTATGAATCTCTATCTCTGTCTTCGGCAGATTCCAAATCAAGAACTGCTGAAATCTTAGCCGGATCTATTGCTATGCCCTTTCTGCTAATGATGTGACCGAGAAATCTGATTTCTGAAAGTCAAAACTCACATTCGCTGAACTTGACATATAATTGATGCTCTTGTAGAGTCTGCAAAGATAACCGGAGATGCTGCTCGTGCTCTACCTCCGATCTCGAATAAATGAGGATGTCGTTGATAAAAACTATCACAAACTGATCCAAGAAGGGACGAAAAACACGGTTCATCAAATCCATAAATACAGCGGATGCATTGGTCAACCCAAATGGTATGACCAAAAACTCAAAAGATTCATATCGAATCAGGAAAACACGGCTTTGGAAAAATCCCTCTCCCGAACTCGCAACTACAATAACCCAAAACGAAGATCAGCCTTCGCAAAACATGCCCTTCGCGCAGCTGGTCGAACAAGTCATAAATCCTAGGTAATGGGTACCTATTCTGGATAGTGACCTTGTTCAACTCGACATCCAACATGTATATGAACTATATCTAATTCAAATATGATCAAATTAAGATTCATCATAATCCCCTTAGGATTCTTAAATGTATAACATAATATATTCATGACTAAACGTGTAACATCAAGCGGCTCAAAACTCCGCGAACGCACCTCAAAATGGCGCAACACAGCTCCACAAAAACGAGCAGGAAAAACAGACATGATATCTGTTAGTAAAACAAGCATATCTTTCTTTAGGAAAACTATTTTTACAAATAGTTTTCTGTTTTGAAAACTAGATTCACACATATTTCAAATGACATAAGTTTGGTTCAGTTTGGAGTTCATTTGTTATCCCAAATCTCTAGTTAGACATTATATATGTGCAGCCATTTTTCTATAGGACATGTTATTAGTAAAAAGATCATATCTTTCTCTATACAAATGATTTTTAAGATTAGTCTTCTGTTTTAGAAACTAGATACATATATCTTTTATTTGGAACTAGTTTGGTTAAATTTGGAGTTTATTTTCTATTTCAAAATCTTAGTTAAACATGATATAATTGCTGTAGTTTTCTGCAGAAAATATTTATTTAGTACATCTCTTAAATTTCTCATATATAAATGAAATTATGAAAAATCCTAATGATCATGATCATGATACTATCATAAATAGCAAGATAAAAATTATTAATCTAGTATTGGTTTATGTTTTAACATCAAAAATTTAACTTTTATCATATCATGTTAAGATTCAAGCATGAAAACACATATTCAACATCATATTAAACATCTAACTAGTTATTTAACTATGGGGAAGGATTTGGATGAAGATAATCTTACCTTAGATATTGTTCTAAGCCTCTGAAATAACCAGCAACCAAAAAGAAGTGCAACCAAGCCGTTTTCCCCTTGCTACGCGTTGATGATCTCGCCCTCTTGTCAATATTTGCTTCACAAAGCTCTCAAAATTCTCAACTTTAGGGCAAGGGATTCAGAGAGAGGAAGAGGGGCTGCTAGGGTTTGAAACTCTGATATAATGATGTTAATTTTTGTGAAAACACATATTTATATATATACAAACCCGAAATAAACCCGTTTGACCCGAACTAGGAATCCTAATCTGACTAGGAAAATGACCTTTGGTATTTTAACCATAACTTTGACGTCCGATCTCAGAATGAGGTGATCTAAGATTTTTTGGAAAGCTCTTGAAGATACCTACAACTTTTGCCTTTAAGTTTTTTCCAAATTCCAGCTACATATGTGAGAAAAATATAAAATATCTCCGCTAGTCATAAATTTCTAGATTTATACATCGAGCATGAATTGTGCATTTGCTCTTATATATATACAGATTTATACATCGAGCATGAATTGTGCATTTGCTCTTATATATATACATATATACATTGAATTGATTTCAAACCAATTCCTAGCATACTCAAACTGCATTTGCTCTTATATATATACATATATACATTGAATTGATTTCAAACCAATTCCTAGCATACTCAAATATCATAATATGTTATTTATAAATATATAACATTTTTATTATTATTTATCACAAAATATTTAAATTTTTGGGGTTTTACAGTTTGTGCACTTAACACTCCTAATATTAAAGTCCTAACATGGTACTGTAGGCAATAAAAATTGCTTTTAATCCCTATCAGAGAAGTTCAGAATAAGACTGCTAAAACCCCACCCGAAATAACTAAAAAGGAGAAAACGGTGATATCTCTCAAACCGGAAGGAATTTGGCTAAACGGACAGAAGCAAACTGAACCCTATGGGGTCAGTTTGGTTAGCTCGTCTCATCGAGATAGTCGATTTTTATATATAATTCGTTAAATTCCGACTTATGGTTTAAAGGTTATGACATGTTCTTCGTAGCATGTTCTAGAGCTCGCCTGCAAAGGAGTTTAGCTCGCCTGAATGAGGCTGGCTCGCCTGCACAACCTCGCCTGTATAGCCTCGCCTACATGCTTGAAATTTGCTTGTATAAAGCAAGCTCGCTTGATGGCTGGAAGCTCGCCTGCACAAGGATAACTCACCTGACAGCTAGAAACTCGCCTGTATGATCCAAGCTCACCTGAAAGCTCGCCAGCTCGCCTGACAGCCCAAGCTCGCCTATAATGACAAGCTCGCCTGTACAACTGGACCAAGTCAACCACTTGAGCTTAAACCGTGGGAGTGGGTACACCCACTCCCCATGATCTAAGGGATGAAGTATGGTTCTCCTAACCTCTAATGGTCACATCTCAAGATTTAAGGGATGGAGTTATGGTCCCCCTCAACCATAATCCCACAATTTGAGGGAGTGGTCATGCTTATTTAAGGGATGGAGTTATGGTCCCCCTCAACCATAATCCCACAATTTGAGGGAGTGGTCATGCTTCTCCTCCACTATAAATAGCCAATGATGGCATAATCCCACAATTTGAGGGAGTGGTCATGCTTCTCCTCCACTATAAATAGCCAATGATGGCTATCAAATGAGGGGTCTTGAACTCTTGATCAAGACCAAACCTATTTGGCTCCTTGGCAATCAGTTCTCTTAAGCTTTAAGAGAATCCAGCCTGACTCTTTGCATTGTCCTTGGCAATCAGTTCTCTTAAGCTCTAAGAGAATCGAGCCTGGCTCTTTGCATTGTTCTTGCATTGTAGCATCTTCTTCCACTTTTTGGCCTTGATAGCCATTAAGCTTGGGAACTCGAACTCGATCAATACGAGCTTCTACTACATACTGAAGCTCACCCGCAACTTCGATCGGATCGTCCAAGGGAAGCAAACTTGGTGCGAGAACCGAGGGAGGTGTCCTATCGCTACTAAAGTCTCCACGTTAAACAAGGAGGGCATTCCCTCCGTTTCTGTTATAATTTTGATTCATTAGTTTATAATAAGCTATTCTTATAAATACAAACGAAACCCCCGTTTTGGAAAATCAAAATTTACACCTACAGGTACTCAAAAGTTCAAGTTGTTGATCCATGACAATTAGCAAACCCCTTTCATATTAAGTCCTTGTCACTTGACATCAAAAACCCTTACTAAGTGATTTGTACAAGTCAACATTCCCACTGTTATTTGTATCTCCACTCCCACTATTTCTTGATCAAATCTTCCTATAGTTAGGACCAAAGCCAAAAGCCTCTCTCGATTCCTTCAATAAACGAGAGGTCTGCTTTCAAGTCAGAATTCCCTTTCGATGAACGAAAGGCCTCTACCCAAATTGAATGATCAAACCTATAAAAGTTATGGTCGTGTCAAACCACCACTTGGTCGAACCTTCCCACGGTTAGGACTAAAGTTAGAATTTCATCTCGATAAACGAGAAAGTCATCTTCTGATCGGGTAATCAATCCTATAAAGTTAGGGCTATCCATTTCTCTTTGATTCTCGGAGTGGAGATCCCACCCTTACTTTCACCTTTCAGATTCTCTAAGAGTTTCTTTTGCGGCAGGAGATAGAATATAAAATTCTTCCTCTCTAGCATCGGGTTCGTCTTTGCCCCAAGAAAAGACCTAGAGATAGAATATAAATTTTTCCTCTCCAGCATCGGGTTCATCTTTGCCCCAAGAGAAGACACCACCTTCTAACACTGAAATCCATGCTTTACACGCATGAGAAATTTTATCCCTAATCCTAAGTAGGGATAGGTCAGCTCCTAACACGTGTTGCCGGTGAGTCTTTTACCGCGAAAAAGACACCATAATTCATTCTAGGGGACTTTATCTTAATTCCTAATTAGAGATAAGTATACACCTAACACGCGTTGCCGGATAACATTTCTCTACGAAAGGACACCGGGTTTCACATCTGTGAGACTTTATCTCAATCTCTAAATAGAGATAAGTTTATGCCTAACACGCATTGTCGGTTAGTCTTTTACCATAAATAGGATAAAAGCCCACGTATTCGACATCGTGGTAGGCCATTATTAATAACACCACAATCCATGCCTTACATGCATGAGAAATTTTATCTTGAACCCTACGTAGAGGTAAGTCTACGCCTAACACGCATTGTCGGTTAGTCTTTTACCATAAATAGGACAAAAGCCCATGTATTTCGACATCATGGCAGGCCATTATTAATAATTCAATAATCCATGCCTTATACGAATGTGGAATTTTATCTCAAACCCTAAGTAGAGGTAAGTATACGCCTAACACGCTTTGTCGGTTAGTCTTTTATTGTAAACCAGACAAAATCCCACGTATTCGACATCGTGGCAGGCCGTTATTAATAACACCATAATCCATGTTATACACGCATGGGGAATTTTATCTTGACCCCTAAGTAGAAGTAAGTCTACGCCTAACACGTGTTGCCGGTTAGTCTATTTTCGTGAAATTAACAAAGCCTATGTACCAAGTCTAAGAGAATTTATTCTTTTAGCACAACGTTACATGTGAAACGAGTTTAAATAATTCACATGCTAGCCTGATTTAAATGGTAGTCGGTTAAGGGTCATCAAATCCGTTGATGGTTGAGGGTTTACCAAAAATCCTATGCACATTGCTAGGTAGCCTATTCCCGTAAGAATGGTGAAGTCTACATATTCAGTATCGTAGCATCAAATCTAAGAGAGTTCATTCTTTTAGCATAACGTTATATGCGGAACGGACTTAAACAATCCGTATACTAGCCCGACTCAAACAGTAGTCGGTAAAGGCCCGTCAAACTCGTTTATGGCTGAGGATTTGCTAAAAATCCTATAAGTATTATGGTTATTTATTCTAAACAGAATGAGTAATCGTAATAAGGTACAAAAGTCATTGACGCACCAACTTCACCAGTCGGTCTCATAACTTGAACACCCGGGAGAACATCAATTCCAGTCGAAGTTTCCACGAAGGACCTTAGACGCATTCACAGTGGTAGTCGTATCAGCTCCAATAGCTGGTCCTACAACCAAAACTCCCCTATGGTTAAGCAAATAACTAGTAGGGCGTAAGGGTAAGATCCATACTTACAGATGAACCAGCATTAATGGTTGGTCCTGCAACCTCTACACTTGGGCCTGCCATGCGTTACAACGCCGGTCGAGCTTAAATTGTATAGACTCCAGTTAACGTATGAGTATAAATTATGTTTACGCCGGTCAACACGTTATAGCGCAAGTCAACGTTGGTCATCACATTATAATGAAGGTCAACGTCGGTCAACATGTTACAATGAAGGTCAAACGCCGGTAAACGCGTTATAATGAAGGTCGATGTCGGTCAACACGTCGATAATTTTATCAAAATAAGGCTCAGGATAATTCTTAATTCCAAATTAACCCCGATGAGCTCAATCGTGATCCAGATATAAACTCCCAACGAAGATGATCAGTTTAATGTCGATTCAATGACACGAGTTAAAATCAGAAACTAATACACCAGTTTCAGTTTGAGACTTCGACAACGGTCAGACGATAAACGTAGCACCGGAAGAATTTTAGCTATTTGACAATGTAACGCCCCTCCTCTGGGAGGTACATAAAAATTTGAGCATGACCTATCTGTAATAAGAATGGTCGACCTGCTAAATCTTTATGCACATCAGAACATAGATATACTGAAGGGCAAAAAATAAAGCAGTAGAGAGGCATATGCAATACCCAAGATCACGAGGTTGACAACAGAGTCCATTGAATACCAAAATAGAAGAGAACTAAAGGGTAATACAAAATATTACAATAATAGCAGTGGCTACAACATTAATACATGTTTTATAAGTCAAAGGTACTACAAAAGTGAACATAAATTAACCCCTATTAAGATTTTCCTCTGGAGCTAATCTTCAAATTCAGGGTCTGCAATGCCCTTATCCTTGCCAGTTGTATGACCTGCGAGTGGATTCAGAAACAATAGGGGTGAGCCTAAGGCCCAATAGGTAACCATAAAAATCTCGGGTACAATCCAAGGGAACGAATGAAAATGATAGACATAGATATCAAACTTGAACAACGGGGTCTCAACATTAAGTTGCCATTCTTATATCGTAATCATTGACCGAAGTGAAATAACATGTAAAGATGAATAATCAAGGTCTAATATTCAGGATTCCAAACTCCCCAATCATGGGATAATCAATAAACCGCGCATGCTTTTATACACCCACCGGTGAGCGTCCTCACACAGGGCATTGTCCCACCGGGACACTATAACATTACCACCCACCGGTGAAGCTTACTTCACACAGGGCATAATCCATGAATATAGACAATCAATCATCAACGAAGAGAGGAATACTATCATTATCAATAGTTGAACCATCGAATCAATTTGAATTGTTGCAATGAAATCATTCAAGGATATCGAAGGTATAAAATTGAAATAAACAACATTAGGATAGCAATGATACCAATCAACAACGAGCCCATGCATGAGGTGAATCAAATAGGAATATTATGAAAATGATAAGATATACAATTAGCATGGGAAACTAACTCGCAGGAATTTCAAGAAAGTAATCAATCGAACTCTCAAAGACTTGAGAGGAAACAATGAAAGGTTACCTGCCGATTATGTCGGGATCCACTCGGCCAACGAATGAATCCAAGATTCTATGTCCTATATATACATGTATACCCACATGAGATTCTAGACACTATGTCTTTTAAAACTTTAACTTAAAACTTATATCAGGGTATAAGCTACACCCTAGATGATTGCATCTAATATCTCTAATATGCACAGCAACCTAAGTAGTGTACATGCAGCAGATTTAGGTGAATAGATGGTACAGCAATTGATGTTCAAAATGCATGAAACTAGTCTCAAATGACTCCATTATGAGTCTAATTTCAGAATATAAAACTTTTACATCAATGCATAGTGTATAGTAAGAGTTATGCTCTCAACAAACTACACATATCAAAACTGTAGCAGAAAAACATAGGTTACTATCTGAAATGAATAATTTATTTTGGGTACTTAACACTATACAAATGAGCTCATATTTGGTAGATAAGTGATACGATGGGTTAGATTCCAAGTCCAATTAGTTTCATCAAACTTTTAATTTTATAATGCATGTTACATGCAAAACAACACAAGGGGGTAGACTGGAATTACCAGTACATATACTAGGTATTAGAACTAGGTTTAGACTTACCAAACGTTACTCAAATTAATTAAAGCTTATATCAACAGAAAGACAATTGAGTCTAGTTTTAGGAATAGAAAGAATTGTATGCATGCATTGCATATGTTGAGATATATGCTCTTTAAAAAGGATATAACTCAGGCAGACAGTTTCAGACACATGCACTGAGTTAAACTATATTTTCAAACAAGTAAATGATCTCACAATTAAGCAAACAGGGTCTCATTGAAAGCCACGAAAGTCTAGTTTCTATAACAGAAAGAATTTTATGCATGCATGGTTTATGTTGAGATATATGCTCTTTACAAATGACATAACTCAGGCAGACAGTTTCAGACACATGCACTGAGTTAAACCATACTTTCAAATAAGTAAATGATCTCATAATTAAACAAACAGGGACTCAAATGAAATCCACGAAAGTCTAGTTTTTATAACAGAAAGAATTTCTTCATTTGGATATATACAAAGAAAGTTATGATTTGTTTAGTGGTAGTGTATCTTGCTGGAAATTTCTGCACGAAATTTCTGTTTCAAGATAAATTTGACATGCATGCCCTAAAATGTTACATGCAAGACCCCAAGTATAATATAACTATAATTATTGATTTATTTCAGTTCTAAATGATGGAATGAAAGTTTTTTTTAGAGATTATACCTTAGAATACTCTTTCCTCCCTTTCCAAGCTTCAATGAACCCCTTCTTGACTATCCTTGAGCTCCCTCTTCTTCTTCAAGGTATGCAAGGGTTTAGGGTGAAAAAAAATGAATGAGGAAGAGGATATAGAGGAGGGTTGCTGCTGGCCTGATATAGAGTGAAAGAGAGAGCGAGAGAGATATGATAGGATTTTCTTGGAAGAGTAAGAGATGTGAAAGGTTGAGTGGTTGACTAGCTTTTTCCCCATGCACTTATCTCTTGCAATAATGAGTTTTTTAAGGGTTTAAAATGTAAAATACTCCCACTAACATGGCTGACCAAAATTAAATAATTATGTTAATTAGAGTGTTCAAATTAGGTATTTAATGATTTGGTTATCTCTAATCAAGGTTTAAAGCATGGTTAACTTAGGTTTACATGCTAAGTTTGTATGCATGCTATGACTTAGTTAACTAGATCATAATATGAGAATTAGCTAAGTTAAATTATCATACTAGAAGATTATATGAGATGCAATGAAGAAAATAATCTACTAATTTATGAATTGGTATCGGTAACAGTATCCGATTAATGCAAGGAAAAAAAATTTTGGAATGTTACAGGCAAAATACTGAATAGACTGAGAACTGAAGAAGTCAAGAACTGGAGCTAGTTACAGGACCCTTTATGCCAATTGAAGGTTAGGCCTATCATATCCAAAGTATTCCGGTCTCTCCTATAAAAGAATGAGACTGAAACACTTCGGAGGGGGTACATGTAGGCGTCAAAAATTACCTATAGGTTTTCACACAACTCAAAATGAAGAGAAGGTGATGAACATCATTATCTAAGTCAAACAGCATTATCCATGCCATAAAAGAGCTAATGAGTGCACAAGCAAGTCAATAAAGTGTACGAGTCAACGAAACGACAAAATGCACAAAACGGCGGAATAAGACCAAATTGGAAAAGCCCCTGGCAGCCAAGTCGCATCAAAACGACTCGGCCAAGGCCAGATGGCTCGCGCCCAGAAATGTCGAAAACACATCTTTGACAGTTTCTCTCAGGATTTGTTCGTTTCAAAGCCTCCCAACTACTTTGATATCATCTCTAAACATGGTTAAGTGGTTATTAACTAAGGATAAAGTAAAATCATCAATTCCTATTCTAAAACGCTGCATCCGAAGCCTATAAATACAAGCCTAAGGCCCCTACACACAGGAGATCCAAAATTTAGGCGAGGTGTTATCCCTGTGAAGAGTGAATCATGAATTTTAGAGAGGCTAACAGATCTTGGCAAAGTTCTTCAACATAAAGAGGGAGAGTTCGAGAGATCTGAGGCCTATTCCCCTTTCCTCCGGATCAAACTTGGTTTTGATCTCGAGAAGAGTAGTAATCTCGCTTGGTTGAGATTATTTACTTTTACGAATACTTCCTTTGTGAAGTAAGAGCATCGAATTTTTATTCTGCCAACCAGATTTGATCTGCGACGGTCCACAAACTAATGCGTCTGCGACATAGGCAAAGATCCTACACAAGCAGCGGGTGATAAACATCTTCTGCATGTGTTTAAAGAGGGTTGTAATTTTTGTTTTATTTGTGTAAGTGAGAAGTTTTATAAAAAGACTAACTCTTTTGAATTTATTGTAATTGATAAACATGTAATGGATTCGACAAATAAACCAACTTTCGACTTAAACACCACCTCAGGCATCCTACAAGTATGTCTCAATGGCCTACTTCATCGGTATATCGACGCACAACCCTAAACATTACTGAGATGTGCTCATAAATGGTATCCATACAGACAAATATACTATTCTAACTAATCATCTC
>NC_033798.1:27492164-27515731 GCF_001876935.1 Asparagus officinalis
AAAGTTTACTCAGTCAGTTAACTAAGTAAGGATTGTACTAGAGGGAGATTAAATATCAATTAAGTACCTCATTCCTTGTGGAGAGCTTTACGCAACCCATAAACCTTGCCTTAGACATCAACTAATTCAAGTAAATTTGAACTGGTTCACTTAGGGATTTTTTGTTCCTTAATGAGCTCGAATCATTAGGGGCCAACGTCTAATAATTTTTAAAAGGCTTGGGTTTGTGTAGTGAGCAATTAGTAATTTGTGTGCTAAGAAAATAGTGATGAAATCCCTCATCTTATCTTGATTAGAGGGTTTTTACCCTTAAGAATGCTTTCAAGTGTGTCAAATCAAGATGCTCAAATCACTTGGGTGAATTCTTACTACTATATGCAATGCAACCCTAGGAATTAAAAGCAACTACAAAGGATGCAATTTTTTTAAAATTAGGGTTAACAATCAAACAAATGTGAGGTCAGGAGATATTGTTTGAATTTATTATCTTGTTAGTAAATGTTCAAGTGGAGGGTAAATTTTATTATGGTTGACAAAAATAAAATCCTTTTTTTAGATCCTAATTGTCTCTAATTGTGAGAAACTGACCAATGGTGGAATTGAAAATACTAGAAAGAAGAGTTACCACAAATAAATCTTCAAATCATTGATCTCTAATCCTTTATCTTCAATCTCCAAGTGGTTCCTTCACAAGAAAACACACAAATTAATGAACCATAATAAATAAAATCCTACTTATAAGTACCTTCCCTTACAACGGCGCCAAAAACTTGACGGAGCATAAATGTATACCTTTAAAGTTGTTAGTGCACAACCAATCAAGTATAGTATAAAAAGTTATAGATCCCACGTAGAAGATGTTTTTAGGAGAAAATTAAAATTGGTTCTTATATTGTGTGTGTTACAATTAAGAGTGATGAATGTGATTGTGGAGAGATAGAGAGAGTAAGAGTGATTGTATGTAAATAAAAACAAAACGAGATTAAGAGTGGAGAGAATACGAGTGGATGTGATAAAGTGTAAATGTAAACAAAACTAACAAAAGGAAAAAAAAGAAGGATGAAGGAAACAAAATCAAGAAACACATGAGAGAAAAATCAAGAATTAAGAGAAAAATAAAGAAAGTAAAAGATGGGGGATTTAATTAGAGATATGAGGAATCTAGAATTGAATCCACTAGCTAGTTTCACACAATTTCTAGAGTTCCCATAAATATTAAATCCACATCTTTAAAAAAGGGCAATTCCCTAGATGGTTCTAGCCTCAAGGCAAATCAAAGAAAAGGAAAATAAATAAAAATAAAAACTAATCCTGAGAGGGTTCTAGCCTCAAGGCGAATAGTGCAAGAAAATAAAATCTAAATTATAAAATAAATTGCAAGAATTTAAAATAAGAAAGTAAAGATATGAAAGTAAATCTACTTTATTAAGCATGAAAAAAATCTAAGGTAAGAGGGATCTAGCCTATTGGCTATTTAAATAAGAAAAAAAAGCAAAAGATAAATTTATAAACAAATAGAAAATTTACATCCCAAGAGGGTTCTAGCCTCAAGGCGATAGCGAACATTCATCTTGATCTTCATCTTCATCCTACCTACATCTTCATAATCAAACAAAGAGAAGAAAAGAAAAATATGAAGATGTGAAAATATTTTTTTATTAGTTGCAATAAAAAGTTATAATTTGGAAGGTCTTCTCAATTAAGAGTAACACTCCTCTCCAAAAGGAGTTTTTATAAAATATTTCACACCCTAACCCCTCACTCTCTATCCCTATTTATAGCATCCAGTAATGAATGAGAGCCATTGGATTAAACTTGCTTTCCAAGTTAATCAATTTTAACCTTTAGTATCGATACTGGTATCAATACAGGTACCGATACTGGTATCGATACCCCTATCGATGCAGGTATTGATTGATATTGATACCGGTATTGATATTAAGTATCAATACTTATATCAAAAATCTAACTTGACAGATGGCTTCATCTCGTCGAGATAGGTGATTTTCATATATTATATGTTAAATTCTGCCTTTCGGATTGGGAGATATCGTTATTTCTTTGCGGCCAACTATCTTGAATATGATTTATTTTCATATTGGATTTTTGTTTTCTCTGGCTTCTATAGGTTTCTTGGCTTGACCCTGTGCTTCAATAAAAGGTTACAAAATGAGGAAGTTAGAGTCTTTTGGGATTTTATTCATTATTTCTTCATTAACCAGCAAATTAAGATAAAAATAATTATTAGTAGTATATTTATTCATGTAAAAAATAATAAGGGTATAAAATTATAATAAAAATATGATTATCACAACATCTTGTAGAGTCCTATTACACCTTGGAGTATGGGTCCTATTTGTATTATGAGTATGATTTCTATTTGTGTTAAGAGTAGTAGGTGTGTTTGGTTTGCAAATGTATTTGCATGTTATTTTTACTACATATGTTGGAGTTGCATTTTAGTGTTTGGTTGAAGTGTTGTTTGAACTATGTGTATTACAAAATAAATGTTTGGTTGTATGTAATTGGAAGTGTTGGGATTACATCATATCTTTTTCTTCAAAAATTATTATGAATTTAGCATTATCCAATATATTTTAGAATTTTAATTTTTCAAAACTAAGTTTTTCACCCAATATATTACAAAATTAATTCTAACATACATCTTAAAAATATTAATTTTCTAGTTCATATTGTGTATATGTAATAAGAAATCAAAAGAAATTTTTATGTGATCTTCCTAATAAAAGCAAAATATCTTATAAGAATTTAATAGTTTCATTTCACATGCTAAAATCCACAAAGGAAATATCAAAGTAGCGCTGAACTCAAACTACGAGAAATCTAAGATTTATGTTTCATAGGAAAAAAATGTAAACATATGCAATTGCAAAATTAAATCTATACATAGATCTTCTAGGTCATTATCAAATGAGTCAACTATCATAGTAAGTATACTCTTAGCAAGAAAATTAATTCAAATCAACTCGTTGCATAGATTAAAATGTATAGATTTGATCATGTGTGTTTGGAGTTGAAAGAGGTGATTGTAACGGAGAAAGCACCACTTCTCTATTTTCCCAAATCACAGATGTGAGGAAAAAAGAAGCATTTCAACTTCTCACGTTGCAACACAGTTCAATTTGAGCGCTATTAAAACAACCTTATTGTAAGGAGTTCCTGTTGTTGCAACAACACTTAGGGTTTCTAACTACTTCAAAACAAACGTGTGTATTAGAGCTTGGACATTGTTGGAACTGCATGAAGTCCCACCCCTAAACCAAACACATCTTTATTGCAATTAAGAGCAAGAGTCTTATTGTAATTAGGAGCATGAGTTCTATTATGGTTAGAATTCTGTAGGACTTGAATTACATAGAGTGTCCTATCTTAATTGGGACTCTGTAATTACAGATTTGGAAGGCATCCTAATCTTTTAGAAGTTATAATCCGATTCATATTGAGTGATATTTAAATAAAAATTTTGTAGAAGTATTTTATTTAAATAGAAACTCCTATTATTATAGAAAAATACTATTCAAATTTAAGATCTCTACTTGAAGAGATGATTATAACATGTAAATCAACTTAGTTAAGAGAAGCAAAATAATAAAATCTTAAGAGTAGAGCCTTGCTTGCTCCACAAAAATCTACCTTTTATGTTTTCCCCTTGCAATTGTAACTCTCTTCTATATTCTTTTAATTCCATTCGATACATCAGTTGGATGACTCCTTCTCCTTCAACCTCTCCTTGTTTTAATCCAAACACTAATCCGAACAAGAGTTTGATCATTTTGGATTAGGATTTTCAGCTTGAATTGGAGGAAGTTGAAGGAGAAGAATGAGCTCTATTGATGAGAGTGAAAGAGAGAGTGAAGGAGGTGTTAGATAAAAGGGTTAGAAAAAAATTTTGAGTTTGGGAAGGGTGAAGGAGAAGAACGGTGTAAAATACAATAATAACTTTAAAAGGTCATGGGAAGGAACGAAGAAAAAAACTACAGCGGTGTTATTCGTTTCAAATTGTTGATTTAGACTCACACAACTGTCCATGAATATGACATTCTTAGATTAAGTACCGAACTCAAATTTTATAGCTAGAGCCTCAGACTCTTGGATTGGGTTTTTTATTTATTGAATAGAATTGTTAAACTTTTGGTTTGGATTATTAAACTTTTGATTTGGATTAATAGATTAAGGGTCAGGTTCTTGGATTATTTGCATGAGGAGCTTGAAATTAAGTTATTATGTATATAATAATTATTAATAAAAGTAAATATTAATTTGAAAAACCACAGTCATTTCAATTACGGGATGAAAACAACAAAACTAAATACATCTTGTAATCATCTAAACACATATATGTTCAAGCACATAAATGAAAATAACTAGTGTTCAAGTACATAAAAGAAAATAACTAGTATTCGACGATATAAGAGCTAATTAATATATTTAAATATGAAAATATTAAATATAAAATTTTATATCAAACATTTGGCATCAATTATTTGAATGATTTAATATTAAATATTTTTATTATTTGATATATTAAAGTTTTAGATTTTATATATATATATATATTTCATATCTAACATCTTAATAAAAATGAAATGTATGTAATATAATATCAAATATTAAAATATTTATATATTTATGAAATATTAATTAATAAACATATATAATTTAATATTAAATACTAAATATATTAAGTGATTAAATAATATCAAATATGTTTTATTTTAAAGGAATTAAATAAATTTACATAAGTTGATTACAAATATTTTAAAATAAAAAACATTCAATGTTACTATATAAATAATTTAGAAATATAGAATATTTTAAAACTAAATATATTCAATTTGAAATATAATTAATATTTAAATAAGTAAAGAGAAGAGGAGAGAGAGAATCTTTAGAGTAAGATCATAATATACCAATTTTAACTTGGACTTTTTCTTGAAAATTTCTCATTGAAAACTATAAAGTTAGAATAGAGTGTGGATTTTGAAATCCTAGTCCTAATAACAATCATAGACAACCAATAACACATTGAATTAAAATTAAAATCCTAGTCCTAAACCAATAATATATTAAATTCAAATCCAAATTGTAGTCTTGAACCAATAACATTTTAAATATAAATCAGAATCCTAGTCCTAAACTAATAACGCCTTCAATTTAAATTCAATTTTTAGTTCAAAATAAATAACACCCTAAATTGAAATCTAAGAAAAAAATCCAAGTCCAAATCTACAATGCTCAACCAACAACCATTGTACAATTCTCGTCGAAAAAAATTTACCGTCGATGTTATTTGATATCCAATTTACCCTTTGCCAAATTATAAATACCAAAAGAACGATGTGGCTATTTTAAATACCAAATTGATAAATGAGGTTCATTTTAAATTCCATATTGTAATATAACATGAAATAATTATATAAAAATCTTTTTAGTTATATGGTCTAACGTTATTCACGTATATAAGAAATGGTAGACATTCTCAAGGTAGAAGAGCTTTACTAAAAACATCTTGAAGGTCTAAGGTTGGATATGCGCTGGGCCGGTTTAGGCTTGTGAGCCAGCCCGATTGGACTTAAGCCGAGCCTGGTCTGAACATGGCCAGACCGGGTCAAAGTGGCCCGGTTCTACTTCTTTAATCCCGGGCTTAAGACTAGATCTAGCCTGACCCACAACCTACATAGTGTGTAGGTTGAATCTGACCCGGTCCAATGCTGTTTAGATCGCGGGTCGGACCATGGCTCACATTTTTTTCTTTTTAATTTTTTATCTTTTCTTGTATTAATATTGATTAAACTATATCTTTGTTTGAAAATAAATATCATCTCTTTGTTGTAATAGAAGCATTAACCATTAATATATTTTTAAAGGACTTGTTAACAAAGTCTTTATTCATGAGCATTGAACTTCTAATTGTAACAAAATAAAAAGTTGTATAGGATATTATTTAAGGATAAAAACAAAACATATAGTTGTATCACTTATACTCGTCAAACCATCTATAGGAAATAGCTATTGCAATAACTTTTTTTCCATTTAAACATAAATATATCATACGATTACTCATTGGAGGCCACTAACTATGAACTTTTTTCATATTTATTCTACTAAATATTATAATACATTTATTAATTTATTTGAAAATTTGAAATATATCATGAAGGCATAAAAAATGGAACTCAAAATTTATAATGAGATTATTTTGTCTCTATTTTCATGGTAAATCATATTTCCTACACTGATGCATACAACTAAGTTACAAACATTGAGTCTTTACAACGTAACTAACATTTAAAAGAGATTTTATTCAAATGAAAAGTTAATCTTAATTTCACATGTCATTGTATGTGCAAATACACTAATTATTTTGAAAAAGATTCAATTTTCTTTTTCTAAAAAAAGACACAAGTTACATCTCATTTCACAAAATAAACATAAATATGTATGAATGATAATGATCATCGGTTTTGTCACTAGACTATATTTTTCTTATCATATTAAGCAAAATGGCTACTAATCAATTTTTCCTAAAAATACTATTAATTCAAACACCAAGTGTTGCATCTTGCAAGAAAATAATAAAAGGAGGGCCATTATGGAAAAATCCCATAGAAAACTATGAAGAAATTTTCCAAACATCCAAAATAAAAAAAGTAGTTGTTAATTCTTCAACTCGACAAGCGACACACTATGTTTATATTTTTTATTTTAAAGATGGGCTGATTATGTGTCAAGCTGAAATTAAAAAAATATCATAGATCAGGACGGGCTGAGATGGGTGAGGCTTATTTCTTTGATCTCGGGAATAGAGTTGGACCCAATGCGACCGATGACCCGAGTACGTCATAGGTCGGGGTTGTGGGCTGAGTCGGATTGTGATCCATAACAAGTTAAGACAGACTAATGAGTGGAGTTGAATCGTGACAGGTGATAAGCTAGAGCGGGTCAGCCCGTGGGTCAACCCAGCCCTAGAAGGGTCAATTGGTGCAATCAATTCTCTCTTTAGAATTTGGGGGGCGGCGGCGGCGGCGGGAATCAAAATGGAAAATATAACAATTCGAACAAATAAAGACTTCTTCCTCAAGGGGCTGTTTGGTTGTATGTTTTTACCATGTAAAAGGATGGAAAGTGTAAAAAAGTGGGTCCCAATGTCAGCTTTCATCACTTTCAATTGTTTGTTTGTAGTTATGAAAATAGTGTAAAGTAATTTCATATGCTGATGTGGCTTGTAAAGTGATTTCATAAAAAAAGACATGATTTTAGGAGAAAGCTGACATTGAAGTCAGGAAAAAATAATAAAAAATAATTCCAACCAATATGATCATTTGAGTAGGGACCACTTTTTACACTTTCCAAACAAACAATTAAAGTTACATTTACAAACCAAACAAGCAATTTATGATTCCAATGGAATAAAAAACAAGCAAAGAAAAGTATAAAAATAAAATTGATGAGGTGGACAACAAAAAGTTGTTTCATAAATACACAACTTTACCAACAACAACCAAACAGCCCAAAAGGAAAAATTAATAATTCGAACAAATAAAGACTTCTTCCTCAGTCCACTTAGGTGCGACAAGTAACAAGCCCCATGGTAATCTCCCACTCCCAAGCTCTCCAATGGAAGCAAACCCTCCGATCACCGATCGTACGGCACAGATTTATCCAAATCAACAGCGTACGGACGGCCCCGATCGTGGCGGCGAGAAGGGCGGCGATCGAGGGTTTGAGCTACGAGCTTAACGCTATCGCCATGAAGAGCCTTGACTCTGCGACCGATCGGAGGCGAGTGCGCAAGGCGTTCGTCGATGTTCAGCAGAATCTCGATCATTGCTTGTTTAAAGTCCGATTTTTATCGCAGATTTGTCCTTTGAAATATCACCTATTTTTCTTGTTTAGGGTTTAAGTTGCAAGTTATTTCCAATTCTTGAGGAGTTTCTAACAGTGATATTTGCTTTTTTTTTCTTTTTTACTTATTTTGCAGAATGCTCCCGCTGGGATACAAGTGGCGGAGGTGAGTACGCTAAATTGATTTCAATATTTTTAGTTTGTTTTGTTGGAAAAATCTCGCTGTCAGTTCAATTTATTGCTAAGGAGGGTATTCATTTAAGAAATGATGAGAAAGAAACTTCACAACGGATAAATAATTAAACTTTTCTAATAGTACATCAAATAAGGTACAATTACAAATGTTTCATATGAGGAAGTATTCAATGTATCCTGCTATAATTGTGAACCAAAGGATATCAACACTTGGATCAATATGCAAACCGCTTATCTCTAAATCCAGTGATGCAAGGCTTGGTATCTTTTTGGCACACGTATGGTTTAGACGCACCGGATATTCTCTTAAAAGTGGTTCCAAATGCCTATAGACTCCCAAAAGCCCGAAATCTCATAACTGCTTCTTCATAAGGAAACACCTTCACATATAAGACTGTTATTTGTACATTTCCTAATAGTTTAAGTTTTTAGTTCAGCTTGTTGTAGAATTTTCTAGTTCAAGGGAGGTTACATTAGTACAGTGGCACACAATGTGTTTGTTGATTGTCCTGTATGAATATTGAACTGGTTTGCAGAGATATGAGAAAAATTCAATGGGATGGGAGATATTCTGGAAGAGTTGGTTGCCAAGTCCTGGCGTGGCCACCAAGGCCGCCTTATTCTTCTGCCATGGCTATGGTGATACCTGCACTTTCTTCTTTGAAGGTTTGCAGACCAGCTCAATCAATCCGGTTTGGTAGGGTAGTTCTCTGATTGATATTGACATGTTAAAAATGTTCCAGGGGTTGCGAAGAGAATAGCAGCTGCAGGCTATGCTGTTTATGCTATGGATTACCCAGGCTTTGGCCTCTCACAAGGCTTGCATGGCTATATTCCAAGCTTTGACAAGATGGTGGATTATGTCATTGAGCAATACACCGTCATCAGAGGTTCGTATTCTTTACCAGCTCGTTATTGGTCTTGTTGGCTTTTATCATCATCATCATCATCATGTACACCTAAGCCTTTCCCTATCATGGTAATTTTCTTCGAAAGATTGACCATGCTTTAAAACTACGTGTCGACATAATTTTAGCTCTCTCTGCTATTACCAGGTTCCAATGTCCTTGCGAAAGTACTTTGCCTTTCTCGATCTACCCATCTTGGTGATAATTCACCAAGCCATATGATCTTTTCTAGATCTTAAGTCCTTTGACTATATTAGAACTCTGAAATTGTGGTAAGATTTGAGGGTCATAATTTTATTTTCTCACACATGATGGCAAGTTGGGAGCAATGCTGGAACCTAGGCTATTCAAAGTCCTGTTTGTAAGTCTACTTTTGAAATGCATATATTATGGTGTTTGAACTTGAGTGGTTTTGTATTAAATGACCTCTTCTCTCGAAGAGGTTGTCCTATGCAATGAGAACAATCCCTGTTAGAATCAAACAAGCTAGGTTCTTCCATTAGGCATAACCAAGGTTTAGAATTGGTTTCCTATAAGAACAAATTGATCAGGAGAGAGAACCAACTATGATCAGTGTGTCCATGTAGATTACAGATATCAAATATAGGAAGCAACAAGTTGGATAAATAGTTTTTAGAATCAAGTTTGTCAATAATCTTAGTTGAGGATGTTAACAACATAGCAGATGCAGATTGTTAGACAGAGGAAAAGAGAATGGAACTGTTATGACAGTGTCTGTCGGCTAAGGTAGGGATTGCGAGAGGCACAGATTGCTGTGGAAAATTGAAAGAAAGAGATTGATAATAGAAAGTAAGACAATGAGTAGTGTTCCCCTGGTATGGTAACTTGAGTAGTCATTTCTTGTTTCTTTTAGTGCATGTGTTTGGTAACTAGAGTAATTGTGTTCTTCTTTTCCTTCAGAGGGGGAGGGGGAGAGGGGGAAATTGGTTTGATTAGTTGGTCTATGGTTTACATGAGACAGGAAGCCCTTGTTCATCTGCCAGGATAATTGCCGTAGTACCATATTAAAGTCCCTGCCTCTATACCAAAACTCTTAAATATGGCGAGAGTTGAACATTATAATTTATATTTCTAAAATTCCCATAGTTTACTCAATAATTGTAGCTGCTTTAATCCTAAAACATTCCTGCCTAGACTTGCATTCTACTAACTCATACAAGGAAACCTACCCCTGACTATTGTTTTCTATGGATAATGAGAGAAGCTTCACATACAATGTTAGGGTTTCATATATTTTAACTCCATTTCGGAGGTCCTACTGCATCTTCGACAGCAATAATCAAAATAGGCATAACCTTATGGCTGATAACCTCCTTATGAGTGAAAAAGTCCCGAGTTCCTGCTGCAGTTTCAATGCCTAAAGTTAACATAAGCATGACCTGATGACCAGGTTATTAGCGGAGGGTTCATGTTTCTATCCATAGATTAGTATCCTGGTGTTCAGATGTGTGTGCTGTAATGAAAATGCATGTTTTTTGATTTTATGTTTCTCTGGTAAGACAAAAGCATAAGAAGTCAACTAAGGTTACCTGCTTATATGGTGGCATCCTTATCATTTTGCTCTGCTTGCTACCTGCTTGAGGAATAGTGATGCTAACTCCTATAACAATAGCACCATTTGAATATTTACAAGAGGTTTCAAAAGATCCTTTCAAGTTATGCATCAAAATCATAATCCAAGCAGCCATTATCACTTGTAGGAAAATGAATAATAATCTTGAATAGTGGTTCTTAATACAGCAATGAAGGAAGTTAGAGGGCTACCCCACTTTCTATTGGGACAATCTATGGGTGGTGCAGTTGCTCTCAAGGTTCACTTAAAGCAACAAAAGGAGTGGGATGGTTTGCTTCTTGTTGCTCCAATGTGCAAAGTAAGTCTCCTAGTTTGCTGATCTTTTGACCTGATTACACCTGTGTGAAATTATCAACGCTTTACATGTTTATAGTATAGAATGAGCAATTCTTTTGCTTGCGTCTGGGATTGTCATGGTACTTATTTACCTATATATAATGCAGAAGATTTCTGTAATCACATAAGGAAAGGCATCATTATTGTTAGTAACATCTTTGTCTCTTTTGTAGTTAATATTTTACAAGTTTTTGAGTGCACATTATTTGCTTTTTGAATTGTTATTGCATTTGATATTTGCAAATAGTGTAGCAAGTTTCTGTGTTCACATCACATTATTAAATGACATCATCATTGTAGGAAACAGTTTTCATCTCTCGTGTTTTCTTTCGCCTAATATTGACTGTAGTTTCTAGGTAGAAGGGATAGGTTTCCAAATGTCAATGAATCTCCCCTCTGTTTTAATCTTAGTGCTCCAGATTGTGTTATATGTGTGAGAATTTAGGGAGCATTTGGGAACCATGATGTTTTCGCCAAAACAAAAACACCTTGTGTGATGAGGAACATAAGCGTAGTGTTCTGCTCGGAATGATTCTTTGGATAAACCAACATAAGAAAACACAAATATAAAAATTAGACACTTCCTTTAACAAAAAATAAAAAAAATCCAAATAATAGGCTTCACACTCGGGCACTTCACATGCCCGCAACTCACGTACCTAATACTAGCTGCAATTCACATATATGTTTTCTCACAAACATTTTTCTCTCCCCATAAATGAAGAAATACAATCCCTTTTATAGGAATAAAACAAAACCTAATCCTAACTAACACTGTTTTAAATATCGGCCGGTAATCGATATTATCGGCCGAGTTATCGGATTTGGGAGCTCTCCGATAGGATAACTTGGATTTTTAATCGGTTATCGTTTTTGGCAAGTTATCGGGGAGTTATCGGCGTTATCGGTACTTATCGGCCGATAAGTAATATTTTTTTGTCGGGATTATCGGCCGATAAGTAAGGCTATGCAATCGAATGGTTTCATCGTGCGGTCAAGATGCAAGTTTTGCTTTCTACAATTAATTAGTGATTCTAAACATGATGATTTACATTTTGGTATGTTTATATTTCATTAAGCATAGTTAGATTACATTTTTTAGTTATTATATTATATATATACACCATCTAGTATATCACTCCGATAAATACTACTTATCCCCAATATATCCCCGATTTTCGCTATCCGATAAGAATTTTGGTCGTCCGATAAATTCCTGATAACCGATATTTAAAACCTTGCTAACTAATATATAATAAATAACACATTCTAACTAAATAATCCTAAGTAACAAATTCAATCTTAAGTTCCTAACTAAAGATCTCAACTGAATGAATAATCAAATCCGAAAAAATAAAAGTCTAATTAAAATCTTCATCAAATCTTCTGCCAAATTTAGATCTAGATCTATCCTGCATCAAATATCTCATTCTTGAAGAAACTCATCCTTTAGTTTAAAATTGCATAGCATTGATAGATTTTGAATTATTGCATTGTCGATGATAAAAACTACAACAATGGTTCTCTTCGGTTCTGATACCAAATGATGATGAATAGAAGCATAGTGTTCTGTTAGGAATGATTATTTGGATAGAGAAAAATTAAAAAAATTCTAGTGTAGAAATTGTACTCTTCATTTAAAGAAAAAAGTTACAAATGATGAGCTTCATACTCGGGCACTTCACATGCTAGCAACTCACATGTCTAATTCTAGCTGTAATTCACATGCACGTTTTCTCACAAACATTTTTACTCCTTCCCATAAAATGAAGAAATACAACCCTTTTCTAAGAATAAAGCAAAATCTAATCCTAATTACTAGATAAGATCAAATAACACATTCTAACAAAATAATCCTAACTTAACAACAGAATCAATCCTAACTATCAGTTTTCTGCAGCTCGTTGGACTTTAGTTCGGCTCGTTTCAATTCAGACCCAGTTCATAAGTATGCTTTCAAAGGGTCATTTTAGTATCTACTTCAAAATGTGTAGTTTTCCAATTTATAATTTACTCAATAAAAGGAACATGCAAATGCTATAGGAAATTTATTTATCATAATATCTGAATTACAAAATAATATTCATATTTATTAATTTTCATGTGTACATCAATGTTGGAAATAACAATAACACATGATGTAACATTTTACCACCTATTATGGGTTAAAAAACGCAAAAAGATGTACCGCATAACGTAGGTTACTTTGTTTATTAATTATTATTTACATTATATATATATATATATATATTACATTATTTATATATATATATATATATATATATATATATATATATATATATAATATTCATAATGACTATGAAAACTTTCAAACATAACATCACAATTAGGAACAACATTTTTCATATTGTTTAATTTAAAAAACATAAAAGATGTTCATAATAATTTTAAGAATTAAGAACAAAATATATAGAAAAATATTTTAATAAAAATTCTCTACTTAATACAAGCTATGTAGATTTACTAGGAAGTATCACCATCGAATACTCAAATATATAAAAATATATAATCATAAATTTATAGGTTGTTCATATTACATCCATTTTATTAGTCATATTCATAGTTTTACAATCACATAATGATGTCACTAAAATATGACATTAAGACTTATCAAACAATTCAAAAGTAATTATTTAACTACTTCAAGTTTAAGAAAGAATATACTCTCATGTCTCTAAAACTTAATTTGAAATAATGTAAGTTATATTACATAACGCAATATAGCATGTTATGGTAACAAGGCTTTTCCCAATAATGGTATTATATAAAGCCATGTCCCTGTATCCTATCTTTTACAAATTTGTCGTGTCTGTATCTGCTCTCGCAACTGTATTTGTGCAACATAGTCCTTGACAAACATCCTATAAAATGTGGCCAAACAATGACAACTCCTGACCTGATATATATCCCTAGCAGTAGGCCAATCTCTTTAGGTTTAACACTGTGGAGTTTTGGGTGAAAATTAGGGTTATTCTCTATCATAGAGAGGTACCCATTTTATATAAGTGCACTATTACAAATAGGTCCTTATAACATTGACTAATTACTATCTAAATAACTCAACACTCCCCCTCAAGATGGGCGATAGACAATGTTACATTAAACGCTAGGCGCTCCTAGGCGCCGGACTTGGCGCCCAGCGCTTAGACGCCTAGGCGGACGCCTAAGCGGTTTCTGGGCGGTTTTTTTCTTTTCTTTTTTTAATTGTGATACTTGAAGAGATATATATATATATACTCAATCAACATTGCATAAATACAAAAATACCAACACATATGCTATCCAAACTTATTATTGTTCTATTTTGTAGGTAAAAAACAGCAACTTCATTCGTTATTGCTGCAACTATCACTACAAGGTGAATGCGGTGATCCATGTACAGTTGTAAACTTGTAATCTTTGAACAAATGCAATTGTAATCTTTGAACAAATGCAGTCCTGTTGGACAAATGTAATCTTTGAAGTTTGAACAAATGCAGTTGTAATCTTTGAACAAATGCAGTTGTAATCTTTGGACAAATGTAATCTTTGAACAATTAAACTTTGAACAACCTTGAACAACAAAAATTACTTATAAACTTAAAATGAACTTAAAATTAAACTTAAACAATTAAACAGCCCCATGATTACATATTTACTTTCTCTTTCAAAATTCTGAGATTTACAGTTTAAACTTAAACAATTAAACTTAATATAATATAAATATATTAAGTTAACATTTAATAAAAGTGGATTAATGTGTGAAAACATCGTTAATGTTGCATAATCTTGCATAATCTGTACATGTTTACGAGGTTTAAACATGAAGTTGTGTAATACAAATCCAAAGTTATCTGTGCAAATAAAAAAAAGGGGGAAATCCAAAATATCCAAAGTTATCTGTGCTAAGCGTCTTTAGTCCTTTACTTACAGAGGAGATGAAGACGAACTTGAATAAGAAGCTCCCAGTTGAAGACGAACTCGTAGACGAAGCTCCCAGTCGAAGACGAAGCTCCCAGGCAGTTTCGAAGACGAACTTGAAGAGTGAAGACCAATTCGAAGACGAACTTGAAGACAAACTCGAAGATGAACTCGAATACGAGCTCGAAAGTTGAGCTCGAACTCGAAGACGAGCTCCCAGGCAGGATCGAAGACGAGCTCGACGAGATTGAAGACCAGATCCCGGTTGAAGACGAGCTCGACGGGATTGAAGACGAGCTCGACGGGATTGAAGATGAGATTGAAGACTATATCATACTCTCTAGAACTTAATCCTTTTGTTAAACAATCAGCTAACTGCTCTTCTGATTTCACATATCTCAAAGTCAAAACTCCTCTATTCAGTTGCTCCTTGATAAAGAACCGATCGATCTCCACATGTTTGGTGCGATCATGCTGAACTGGATTGTTTGTAATATTAATCACCGATTTGTTGTCACACCAAAGTTGTAAGGAGTCTCTTCTAAACAAACGCAGCTCAGATAATATGTTTTTGACCCACATCAACTCGCATAGACCAACTGCCATAGCCCTGTACTCCGCCTCAGCTGTAGACCTAGCCACCACATTTTGCTTCTTGCTACGCCAAGATAGGAGATTACCTCCAATAAATACACAGTAACCTGTAGTGGACCTACGATCATCCATACAACTCGCCCAATCAGCATCACAGTAGTCCTCAATTCTCAGATGTCTAGAACTTCTGAACCACAACCTCTTTCCTGGGCTTCTTTTAATATATCCAAGAATTCTGCGAACTGCCTCCATATACTGCTCTCTAGGATCATGCATATATCTACTCACCACACTCACGGCATGAGTGATATCAGGTCTCGTATGGCATAAATATATAAGTCGTCTAACTAGTCTTTGATATTGCTCTTTACTCACTGGGTCACCACCCTCGGCACACATCTTAAGATTCTGCTCGATAGGCGTAGATGTAACTCTGCACCCCAACATTCTTATCTCTGAGAGAAGATCCAGAGCATACTTCCGCTGAGAAAGCACTATACCCTTTCGTAACCTTGCAATTTTAATTCCGAGGAAGTATTTCAACTGCCCTAGATCTTTAACTTCAAATTCCTCTCCCAATTTCTTCTTCAACCGTAGGATTTCTTCAACATCATCTCTAGTGATTACAATATCAACATAGACCGCCAGAATAGTGATACGAGTTTTGAAGTGCCTGTAAAACACAGTATGATCCCCATTACACTGCTTGTACCCCATACCGCAGACTGCCAACTTGAATCTGTCAAACCATGTCCTCGGAGACTGTTTTAACCCATACAAAGACTTCTTCAACTTGCACACCTTCCCAGCTAGTTTTAACCCATACAAAGACTTCTTCAACTTGCACACCTTCCCAGCTACTTGAGAAGTAGCGAAGCCTGGTGGAATCTCCCAACTTGCACACCTTCCCAGCTACTTGAGAAGTAGCGAAGCCTGGTGGAATCTCCATATACACCTCCTCTTAGAGATCTCCATGCAAAAAGGTATTCTTAACATCTAGCTGATGTAGTGGCCAATTAAAGTTGGCAGCACATGACACCAACACTCTAACAGTGCTCATCTTTGCTACTGGAGCAAATGTCTCGTCATAGTCAATGCCATACGTTTGACTGTAGCCTTTAGCAACCAATCTGATTTTGTATTTGTCGATCTTGCCCTCTGGAGTTTGCTTAACCGTATACACCCACTTAGATCCAACAACACGCTTCCCAGCTGGTAAAGGTGCCAGCTCCCATGTATCATTCTTCTTCAAGGCCCGAAGTTCCTCTTGCATAGCACTCAACCATCTAGGGTCTTGCTTAGCGATCTGCCAGTTGTTAGGTACAGACACTGAATGTAATGATGCAATGAATGATTTATATGCGGGTGGAATGGATGCATATGAAATGTAATTCGTAATGTAATTCGTAATGTTAGTATCTCAACTACCAAACTTAGCTGGAGGTTTTCTAGCATTGACTCTAGAGGTTCTGCGGGGCAAGACGGGAGTATTAGAAGTATCAGGGGAGAACTCGTTACCTATCGACTCAGGTGGAGAAGTCACTAGAGAGGAGGGACTTGGGACCAACATTTGTGGGCACTGGTATAGGCACAGGAGGCGGCTCATGCTGCTGTTTCTGTCTCTTCGTGTACACTCTCAGCTCCCCCTGACATTGACTGTCACCTCCTGAGTCGTCACCACTACTCGACGGTGTACCATCACTACTCGGTGACTCAAGAGGACATGGAATCATCCCAACCATGATGTCATTTTCATTCTCATTTTCATTCTCATTCTCCCCCTCTTTACTAGCATCAGTAGAGTCATCTCCAAACAAGGAACTCAACTCCGTCTTCTCCCCATAAAAAGGTTCAAACTCCCAAAAAGTAACATCCATACAGACAAACAACTTTCTTTCAGTGGGACACCAACACTTGTATCCTTTTTGGCTTGATGAGTAGCTAACAAAGATACATTTAACTGCTTGCGGATCCAGTTTACTCACCATTAATCTGTGATCTCTCACATAACATGTGCATCCAAACACTCTTGGTGGAACAACAAAAATATTCGAGCCCAAGAGCATCTCACACGATGTCTTCATCCCTAATACTCTTGATGGCATCCTATTGATCAAATAAGCTGCTGTCATGACTGCCTCACTCCACAAAAATTTAGGCACATTCATTGTCAATATCAATGAGCGGACCACTTGTAGTAGATGCCTATTCTTACGTTCAGCTACCCCATTCTGAGCAGGGGTGTCTGGACAGGTGGTTTGATGAAGGATTCCCTGATTAGAGATGAAAACGGCAAACTCCTTGTTAACATACTCAGTCCCATTATCTGTTCGGAGAATCTTCACCTGTACTCCAAACTGTGTCTTCACATAGGCCGAGAAGCCTTGAAAACATTTGTAAACCTTAGATTTCTGTTTCATCATGTATATCCAGACCATATGTGAATAACAATCAATGAAAGTAACAAACCATCTAAAACCACTAATAGAGGTAGTAGGACATGGTCCCCAAACGTCAGAATGGACAAGTGCAAATGATTCACAACTTCGAAGACCAATCATTCTATAAGTAGAACGAGTATGTTTTCCAAGTTCACAGGCATTACAAAATAACTCTTTTCTATCCACTTTCTTCATTAACTCAGGTTCTAATCTATTCATACTCTCAAAAGATAAATGCCCTAACCGGCAATGTTGAAGCATCGCTTCTGCCTCTGGTCCATCGCTAACAGTAGCAGCAATCATTGCAGCCTCCTTGTTCAAGTACTAAAGGCCATCACGCCTGATGCCAGTCCCAATCCTCCTCCCCGTTTCCTTCTCCTGGAAGACACACAAATCTCGATCAAATAACACGGCGCAATTTAATTGATCAATGAGAGAGCTAACTGAGAGTAAGTTAACTGGAAACGAAGGAACATGCAATACAGATGACAAGGTAACAGATGAAGTGCAATGGACCGAGCCAGTACCTCTGATGGGTTGGGATGTCCCATTAGCAGTCTGAACTGTCTCAAGATGCATATGCTTACTCGGATAATATAATGCAAACTCACTAGATGCTCCTGTGACATGCCTAGATGCACCTGAGTCTATGATCCAATCAATATGAGTTTTAGTGGATGCAAGTGCCTGAACCTGTGTACCTTTGTTCGCACGAGCATAACCAATGAAGTTACCAAAGCATGTAGTGGTATCCAGATCCTGGATGACTTGTCCCTTGCCCTTCGAACTCTCAGCCTGAAGCTTGAACAGACGTAGTTCCTCCAGTTCTGTTATTTCAGCTCCAGTCATCCCAACAGTAGTCTGGGACTCATCTGCCACAGCTAGGTGAGCAACTCCTCGGCCTACACGTCCCCTGCCTCCTCGACCTGCACGACCACCTCTCTGTCCTCTGCCCCCTCGGTTACCACCAGTGTTGCGGGGTTGAGGGCAATTGTAGCTGAGATGCCCTTTCTTTCCACAATTATAGCACTCTCTATCATCTCTGATATGAGCATCTGGAACCACCAATGCCGAGCGAACGGCAGGTGAGGCCTCACCTGTCATCACCTTCTGTCTGATCTCCTCTTGTTCCATCGATGCAATAGCCTCATCTAAGGAGGGGAGAGATGACAGATGGCACATTGCTGCCCTCCTTCCCTCAAACTTTGGGTTCAGGCCCTTAAGAAAACAAGCCACACGCCTGCGCTCAAGATACTGCCTCCCCAAAAAAACATCTGCTGGGTTTTGTAGTGATAATGGATCATTGTGATCCAAATCCGCCCATAAGTGACGTAGCTCTGCTGCATACTGGTGAACTGTCTTCTCTCATTATGTGGTAGCATCAATCTTCTCCTCCACTTCCATCATCATCATCACACTCCCAGCTTCAGAGTACATCCCCTCTAATGTCTTCCAGACATCAGCTGCACTTGAGATAGACTCCACCATCCCAGCTATGGTTGGAGACACAGAAGTCAACAACCAAGAAACCACAAGAGAATTAGTATTACTCCATGTGTTCCACTCAGCACTCGCCTTATTGTCCTGCTCAATGCATTCCCCCTTCACATACTTTTCAAGTCCTTTGATTCGAAGGTTCAGCAATGCCCTCCTAGACCAACTCAGATAGTTTCTTGTCCCCTCAAGCTTGATGTCATTCGGTAGCAACTTTACCCTCTCCATTACCTGTGCCGACTCCGATGCGGTCACAACCGACCTACTAGAATTCTCTTCTAGTTTGGTCTGAAATACCCTGGCCACCCGCTCCAGGATCTCCTTCAATTCCTGACTAGTCGCAGGCGTCCCCATCTTCACAGTTGATCCCTTAACTCAAACCCAACACAGGATCTTCAGCCTCCACTCCGAGGTTTTAGCTTCTTCTCTATCAGTCTACCCTTCTAATCTCTCTTTCTCAGCAGCATCAGGTGAGTCAGCCCTTCTAATCTCTCTTTTTCAGCATTTGATGAGAATCAAAGGGCCAAAGAAAAAATATGTTGGAGAATCAAAGAGGCTAGGACCGGACCTTCAGATCCCCAAAAAACCCAAGTTAGGGTTTTTCCAAATTAAAGAATGGCAGGAGGCGGAAAGGGCGGGAAAGAGAGACTTTGTCGGAGCGGTCGGGGATCTGGGCTTCGTCGTCTTCGTCGGAGCGGTCGGGGATCTGGGCTTCGTCGTCTTCGTGGAGACTTCGTCGGAGACTTGGCAGAAGGTTAGCGATGGCGTTTCTTCGTCGTCTTGAGATCTGGACTTAGTCGTGGGGATCTAGGCTTCGTCGTGGGTTTCGTCGGATCTTTATCTTCGTCGGGCTCTTCGAGAACACGATCCTGTGCGCGAGACCCGAGAGCTCCACAATCATGCCCAGCTCTGGAAGGCGCCGTCACATAGTTCTGATACCATGTGGAGTTTTGGGTGAAAATTAGGGTTATTCTCTATCATAGAGAGGTACCCATTTTATATAAGTGTACTATTACAAATAGGTCCTTACAACATTGACTAATTACTATCTAAATAATTCAACAAACACATTATCGGAATTTGTTGATATACCCTCATTAGAAACCATGAACTGGAGGAAGTTCATGAATTCAGACATGAAACTACCGGTTTCAAGTTGATATACAACTTCTCTCTACAAAAAGAGGCTAAAACGTTCAAAATAAAACGAATTCTATTTTGGGTAAGCAAAACGTGAGGATATCATCAAAGTAGATGATATAAACTTGCCCAAGTAAAGGACATGAGAACTGTTTCATAACCCTACAAAAAGTGCTAGGTCACTGGACATGCTAAAGAGCAGGACTGACCAATCATAGAAACCAATTATAATCTTAAAGGCAGACTTTCATTTGTTTCCTTTGGAGATATGAATTAATACCCACTTTGAGGTTCCATTTTCTAAAAGATGTTGATAGTCATCATATGCAATAGGTCATGAAGTCTAGAAATGAGATTCATACTTAACCATGATTTCAGTGTTGTAAAAAGCAGAAAAAAGCACTAAAAAAAGTGAAAGTGGCACCTTGCCACTCTGCTTAAGGCTGAAAGCGCTTTTGAGACGAAAGTGGCTTCAATGCAGTTCGAAGCGGCCCAACAGTGCGGTCGAAAAGCAGCTCAAAATAGCCAAAAGCAGCCAAAAGCAACACAAACACTAGTGTCAAGTGGTTGACTGCTTTGTGTGGTATTTTTCTATGTTTTACCTGGTTTTTTCCCATGATTACATGTTGTTTCTTCTGTTTCTTATAGAGGATTCTACTTGAAGTTTGGAAGAAACTTGGAGTAATATAATGATGATTGTAATTAATAGATATGTGTTTAATAGGTATCTTATTTAATAGGTATGTATTTAATATCATCAAATATGCATCTCTAGAAAATTTCCCTTTATTTTTTGCTTGTCTAACAAATTTTTTGATTTTCTCTCATTTCTATTGAATTTTATCGATTTTTGAAATTTCAATAGGATTTGGACCATTTTTTCTTGGCGCTTTTTCTTTTCACTTTGAACCGCTTAAGCCCCAAAAAACCTAAGCCGTGCCTAACCGCTTAGCTCTGCAGCTGCTTTCTGGTTTCCATAACCTTTCATGTCACGAGATCTATGACATATGCTTAAAATCCCTTGGGAATGAAATCCATCATGCATATTATCATTAAAAATCAATGAGAACAAATGAATCTCAGAAGAGTGTGCAGTTAGCTCCCTAGGAGCCTTGATAGTAGTGGCTACAATCATACACATTAGTTCTTCCTTTTAACTCTCTCGAAGAAATTGGTTCTTGTTAAAAATCTGGACAATCTTGTTGCCCATTTAATTTGTAATAAGTAATAACCTCTTTTTTACGGTTCTTTGAGTTTGGAAGGTGTCAACATTATTTTTTTAAAGAAATTCTTTATAAATTAAAATTTTTTTTCCTTGTAAAAATTTACTCACACAAACATAGATGATTTTCTCATATTGAACTCGTACCTTACAACTTCAGAATTGGGAAGAGTAAGATGTTAAGTTATGATCCATAAGATGAGACTGTTGTAGGGTAGAGCTATTTACAACAGCATGCTGTCCCATTCTGTGTGGGCATATGGATTCTTTTCATCCAAAATTCAGGCTGGAAGCAGATCATACACTATTTATTTTGCAATAGAGATTGATGAAAGTGATGATTAAGAGCGACAGGGTCAGAGTTGGTCATAGTTGGTCCAACCAATAGGACTAGTGGTAGACTTAAATGAAATGACAGCAGGAAAAAAGCCTTTATCCCAAAATTTTGAGTCAACTACTAAAATGAAACTAGATTATCGGGTAAATAATCTGACATTTGCTCTTCGAAAAATGAAGAAACTAATAACTAATAGCCCTTCTAAAAATGAAATAATTAATAGCCCTTGACAAGCTGAGAGGGGAAAAAAATTCATGCAGGTGGACCCAAAGATTTGGGATCAAGGTTTTGTTCTATATTGTTATTTCCAACTATGCCAATAACTTTATAAAGTGAGATATTTGTTCAATAATTCATGCAATATTTAGAGATAACTATGATTTGCTTTTATAATGTTCCCTTTGGTAAGCTCACATTGTTTATCTTCAAAACATGACTTTCATTCTGAATTAAAATTTTGTTTTATCATTTTTTTGGAAATGACATCCTTGAAAAACTCGGTAGATCTGTTACAATACTATACTACTATTTCTCATTATCCTCTTTTTTTTTCGGTTGCTTGAATAAATCCTTGTCACTTTTGGATTCTCTTTGAATTGATAGTGCAGTGAAATAAGATGCTAATGTTTCTGAATTAACAAGATTGCAGCAGATGTGACGCCTCCTGGACCAGTTCTAAATATGTTATCTTTAATGTCATACATTCTTCCTGAAGCAAAGTTGTTTCCACAAAAAGATATAGGTGATCTAGCATTCAGAGAAGCCCATAAAAGAAAATTGGTCAGTTTCTTCTTCCAACTATATTATTAAAGCTTTAAGAGTAACTAAAGTGGCCCTTTCAGCCTTTCTCATTCAAAATCTTAGATTTTAGCAAGCTCATAAATAGCTATTACCCTTTTGCTGTTCTGGAAATAGATAAAAACCTAAGTTTACCCTTTTAATAGCTACGTAGGACCTGCTTAAATGGAGAGGTAAAAAGATTTTAGCTTTCCTTCTTTGGAAAAAAAAGGAGAGATTTTAGCCGGATGATTTAGGCAGAAAATGAATCCAATACACTTTGTTATTATTAGTAATTTAATTACGATGTATAATTTGGGATGTATAATAATGTATAGTTTTTGAAAAGAAAATGGTGGTGTAGTACAAAATAAGCTCCAAAATCTCATGAAGCATCAATCACTAGAAGAACATTAGAGGGTGGCAGTAAAGTATGATAGTGATCAGAAAATTAGTGTTCCTTGGTTAATTTATCTAACCATTGTATTCAAAGCTATGCAATTGATAAATCTTTTCCAATGTGTAGGCTGAATTCAATGTGATCTCGTACTGTGACCAAATGCGACTAAAGACAGCAGTTGAGCTTATTAAGGCTACCCAGGATATTGAATCAGAACTGGAGAAGGTAAGCTTTCTTTTTCTTGATCTATGCATTTTTTCCCTTTTTCCTTCTATTATAGGGACACATATATTCATCTTTACTAAATATGTCAGTCGAGTATAAATCAAAAGGAGAAGTAAT
>NC_033798.1:27515741-27541513 GCF_001876935.1 Asparagus officinalis
ATTTTAATGATCTTTATGGTAGGTATTGTTAAAACAGTTTTGACGTTTGTTGAACACAGAAAAAAATTGATCGCTAATGGCCGCTTTGTAGAACCAGTAGTAACAACTTGGAGTGTCTTAGGTTTCATTGATCCCCTTGTAGAGTCTTCGAAAGGAAAATCAAGCTTGAGAACTCTACGTGCCGAAGTTGCTTCTAGGTCCAGGCACAAGATCGAGTGAAGGGCACCGACGGCCAACCCACCCGAAGGAGTGGTGGCAGCACTACCCTCACTAGTACCGAAGCGTTCAGCGACAAGGGCTACATTGCCCTCGGTCGGGGCGACATTGATGCAGCGGGTCGATGGAACTTAGCAGGGGGTCATGTCGACGGTGAAGAGGTCGAGTGAGAGTGCATGAATATTGAAGAGGAAGAGAGAAGAGGAGAATGTGAGAAGAAAGAGAAACTATTTATAGGGTTAGGGTTTTGATCTACCGTCCAAATTGTGCCACGTGTTAAAATCTGACCATTCATTAGGCGGGGCATAGGTGAAAAGCTTATGAGGGATACACAAAACAAGGGGCACACGGATATTGAACCCTCTTAGGGCACACAAATACTAAAAAGTTCAAACAGTGATCAAATGAACACGGATAAAAATTTGCGAAGCTGTCTTCATTAATTAATCAAAAATTTACATCAAAGTTAATCAGTATAGGAAAAAAAGACAACTCGACAAATAAAATTGAGCTCATAGTTACATAGTACACGAGATTTGGCGGTTCACGATACAAATTCGGGCACGCAATTCGCCACTTAGGATATTTGGATTCATTAGGGGATAGCTTGGTACGGTATGCAAGTTTACTTAGTGGTACGTTGTAAATTTTTTGGGGTGCGTTTAAAAATTTTCATAGTATATAGTAGAAAACTAGAAAGCTAATTATGAATTTTAATATAAAATACTTAAATACTTTTTTTGATGGAGTTTATTTCTTTGTTCTTTTTTTTTATTTCACAGAGTTCATTTTAGGATCATGGTTTCGTTTTACATTTAATTAACATACGTGTTTAGTTACAAAAAAGTCATTGACTCATACACTATTGTGTGTCTCCCTTCACTTAATTACACATTGCATTGGGTTTTACACACATGCACTTAAAGAGACTTTGCATCTAGCATACTTGTAAGTGGTATGTTAATCTTAGGGAGTTGGTTCGTGTATCGGAGAGAATCTATTCACAAATATACCGGGAATCGGTTCGCGGGAACTGTACGACGGTTCGAGGAGTGTTCGGGGAATCAGGCAACGATCATTACACTACTACATATTCCTGGAATTACGACCTTCCTCGAAGTTGACATCTGAGTTCCACTACCTTTCTAAACAATTCGGCGTAGCCACGCTTCGCAGACTCCAAACCCTTCTTAATAGACTCTAGTTCAGCCTTGGCACGCTCCGATTCCTCCTTAGTGTAGTCCATCTACATTCAGGTATGTATGATCTGTGAGGATCTAACATTCAACCCTCAAGTCTACAATGACGCCCTTCAATTAGTCCATTTCTTCTTTAAGCTTCTGAATCCTAAAGAGTCTCGGAGACCTGAAAGATCTATTATCCTAAGATGAGGATCCATGGTTAGACATTGATCAAGAGTGGAAAAGTGACAAGTGGAGGATGATTTGATGAGAATGGGCACACTCCCTATCCCGTACCCATTATAGAAGAACCTAATCACCCAGCATGTGACACTTGTTTGGTCAAAAGTGGGTCAAAAAGTTAGTCAATAGTGATTAAATCAAAGCATAGTAAAAATGAAATTTGCCTTGAAAAATGGGGTTGATCCGGGGTGGCCGGGGGGGGGGGGGGAGCATGGATATTATAGCATGCCCGTGATGAGATATTAATGACGAATGAAAGCATAATGACTTGTTGAGGATCATTATCTAGATAAAATAAAATAAAATTACAAATATTGAAATCGTACTCTTCATTTAAGAATAAAAAAGATACAAATGCGGGTCTCACATCTGGGCATCTCACATGCTAGCACCTCACATACCTAATACTAGCTGCAATTCACATACAGATTTCTCACACATTCTTTTCTCCTCCTTCCTAAAATGAATAAATACGACTCATGTTATAGAAATAAAACAAAATCTAATCCTAACTAATAGATAAGATCAAAAACACATTAACGAAATAACAATTAATCCAACCTAAAGAACAAACTCAATCCTAACTAAAGATCTCAATTAAAAGAAACAACAAATCTTTAACAAGAAATCCTAATCCAATTATATCAAATCTTTTTGCTAGATTTTGATCCAAAGTTGTCCTACATCAAATCTCGCCTTGGAGTTTAATTTTGATTTGTATTGATGGACTTCGAATTGATGCATTGTCGATGTTGATGCTGAAATGGTGGATCCCTTTCGCTCTGATACTATTTAATGAGGAACGAAGCATAGTGACTTGCTGAGGATGATTATTTAGATAAAATAAAATAAAATAATAAATATTAAAATTGCACTAATGAGGAACGGAAGCATAATGACTTGTTGAGGATTATTATCTGGATAAAATAAAATAAAATAATAAATATTGTCTTTTCATTTAAGAATAAAAAGATACAAATGCGGGCCTCACATCTAGGTACCTCACATGTCTAATACTAGCTACAATTCATATGCATATTTCTCACAAATATTCTTCTCTCCTCTAAAATAAAGAAATACAACTTCTTTTATAGGAATCAAATGAAATCTAATCCTAACTAATAGACAAGATCAACTAACACATTAACAAACTAACAACTAGCCCAACCAAAAACAAACTCAATCCTAGCTAAAGATCTCAACTAAAAGAAACAACAAATCCTTAATAAGAATTCCTAACCCAATTATATCAAAACCTTTTGCCAAATTTTGATTCAAATCTGTCCTGCATCAAATCTCCCCCTCTTGAAGAAAACTTGTCCTCAAGTTTAATATTAAATTGCATTGACATATTTTGAATTGATGCATTGTTAATGTTGAAGCTAACACATTGGCTCTCATTGGCTCTGATACCAATTAATAAGGAATAGAAGCATATTGACTTGCTAAGGATGATTATATAGATAATATAAAATAGAATAACAAATATTGGAATTCCACTCTTCACTTAAGAATAAAAAAGATACAAATAACATCTAGGCACCTCACATGCTAGCACCTCATATACCTAATACTAGCTGCAATTCACATACATATTTCTACAAATATTCTTCTCTCCTCCCCCTAAAATGAAGAAATACAACTATTTTTATATGAATAAAAAAAAATCTAATCCTAACTAATAGATAAGATCAAATAACTCATTAACAAAGTAACAATCAACCTAACCTAAACAATAACCTCAACCCTAACTAAAGATCTTGAATAAAATAAACAACAAATCTTTTAACAAGAAATCCTAATCTAATCATATCAAATCTTTTTGTCAGATTTTGATCCAAACCTGCCCTATATCAAATCTTCCCCTATTGAAGAGACTTGCCATTAAGTTAAATATTGAATTGCATTAATGGACTTTGAATTGATGCATTGTTGATGTTGAAGCTAAAACAATAGAATAGATCCTCTTAGCTCTGATACCAATTAATGAGGAATGGAAGCATAGTGACATTGTATTTTTCATTTAAGAATAAACAATATACAAATGCGGGTCTCATACACGGGCACCTTACATGCTAGTACTTTGTATGCCTAATACTAGCTGCAATTCACATACATATTTCTCACAAATATTCTTCTCTTCCCCTAAAATAAAGAAATACAACTCCTTTTATAGAAATAAAATAAAATTTAATCCTAACTAGTCGATAAGATCGAATAACACATTAACAAAATGACATCAATTCAACTTAAACAACAAACTCAATCCTAACTAAAGATCTCAACTAAAAAAAAAATCCTTAACAAGAAATCTTAATCCAATTATATCAAATCTTTTTGCTAACTTTTGATGTAAATCTGTCATGCATCTAATATAATGTCAAGAACTTAAGAGTATGACTATATACAAATATATTGGGTCCGATCACTTTGATTGGTCATTCCAGATGTCGAAAAACATTACCAGATTTCCTTCTGGTCAATCAACAAATGTTGTGAATTGCAAGCGGGACTGGTTTTTATAAAAAATCATTCAAATAGTTCTCTATGGATGAGCCACTATCAGATAATTCTACTTTTTGGTACTCAATGGTAAGTTCTACCGATTGATTTTTGATTTCTCAATGGCGAGCACTATCTAAATCATCTAGAGAGTTCTCTACGGACAAACATCTGTCGGATAATGCTACTTTTTGTATTCTCAATGGTACACTATCAATTTATTTTGATGTTCTCTATGGTGAGCGCTATCAAAATCATCCGGATAGTTTCTACGAACGAACATCCATCAGATAATTCTACTTTTCGGTATTCTCAATGGTAAGCTCCATCGATTTACCTTTATATTCTCAATGGTGAGCGATATTACAATCATTCGGAGAGTTCTCTACAGACAAACCTCTATCGGATAATCCTACGTTTCGATATTCTCAATGGTGAGCTCTATCGATTTATTTTGATATTCTCAATGGTGAGCACTATCAAAATCATCCAAAAGATTCTTCCAAGGACAAACCCCTATCAAATAATTCTATAAATTTATGCGGGTATTCTCAATGTTGAGCTCTATCAAAATTATCAAGGAGATTCTTCTAAGGACAGACCTCCACTAGCCTAATTTTGCAATCTTACCTCAATAGTGAGCTCTATCGGGAGATTTTTATCTCAATTTCTAGTACGATTAAATAAAGGATAATTAAATTTAAATCAAAGTAGTTACTCAATTTATTGAGGGTCTACTAAGCACAAACAAATGCAAGACTTCTAATATCATCAATTCTACATATGAATGCATGAAAATAGGTGTCTATGGTTTAGGACTACAGTACCGATACGAATCACGTGAAATTGACATATGTAGATCTTCATCCCTACTTCAGTTAGGACAGATGACCAAAGGAAAAATTGTAGAATAAATAGTATATGATTTTGTGAGTTATGTATGTGCAAATAGGAGTCAAATGAATTGAAAAGCAAGTCTAGTACTTGCCTTACGGTACTACCGACGTAGATCATGCGAACGATTCTCTCAAGCCATAACTCCCTCAGTCTTGGCCGGTTGCTTCTACGCGAGATGAACGAGGCTGATGAATACGCCATTTGCTTTGGATTTCTCTTTGTTGGTTTTATCTTTTTCTTTCTCTCGGCCCTTACTCTCTTTGGCTTAAAACGAGAGAACGAAAAGAATGACAGAAGGAGGGAACAAAGAGCTCAGGGTTTCAACTCATTCATACACATAAAGTTGTATTTATATGGGCCAATATAGAGGAAGTTGGTTTGGGTTTTTGAAATGGCATCGAGTTTAATTCAACTTAAGTTGGATTAGGACTGATATTAGATCCAAAGAAGAAGCGTGGGCCACAAGATTGATTACAGAAATTTAGTGTAAATTTTATTATTTCCTTTGTTTTTGTTGCACATGAAGGATGTCACATAGGCCTGCACAAAAAAATGTGCACCAGACGTGTGGTGCATTCTAGTGAAGCATTACAAATACATTTTAGTGTAAATTCAATTATTTCCTTTGTTTTTGTTGCACACGAAGGATGTCACATAGGCCTACACAAAAAAATGTGCACATGACGTGTGGTGCATTCTAGTGAAGCATTACAAATACATTTTAGTGTAAATTCAATTATTTCCTTTGTTTTTGTTGCACACGAAGGATGTCAAATAGACTTGCACAAAAAAATGTGAACATGATGTGTGGTTCATTCAAGTGAAGCATTGCAAATACATTTTAGTTTAGCGAAGATTAAATTAAAATTAAAAAAGTTTTTCGATTAATTGAGGGTGAAGCTGATTAGTTTCTATCTTAATAGAAATTATCTTTCTTAGCTTCAACAGAGAATTTTTAACGGCACCAGATTTTTGTAACAGTAAACAAGCTTTACATCAGGGTATTGATCGTTAGCTTTCATTTTGAGGAATAAGGAAATAAGCACGTCGAATGTTGGAAAGAGGATCCGTAAGAAGAATTTAACTTTAAATTTTTGAGTACATTGTGTCAAGACCTATGACAGGTTGAATTAATTGCCACTATTAGATAGCTTTAAGAATAGCTGGCTTGCATCGCAAATGTAGCTGAGTATGACATTGTACGTCACAAGGTCAACTCAAATACTTTGAAAAGATTGTAGTATGCAGAACTTAGTGGTTGATCTTAAGTGAATTAACAAGAGTGCATTGAGTGAAAGATGTGAGGACCATCAAAAGAGAAACAAGATCATCTTAAACGACGACAGTTACTTCGTATAGAACAGTGGGTGCAAGATCTTGAGGGATTAATTTGAGAAGTTATGAATGTACTATGTTGTGGTAGTGTTGTTATGATTGTAAATAATATGATCATCAAGAGTTAGTTGTCCAATCGAACCATTTTTCGTGGTTCGATGTCCTTGTGTCTATGGGAAAATGGAGAGGTTTTACTAACTTTAAGGGGTTGTTTGGTTTGCTGCAAAATAACTTGCAGCAAATGTTGCATTAACAAATGTTGTCTGTAGCATTTGTTGCAGGAAATCAACTTTAAATTCGTGGTTTGAATACCTGCAATTATATTCTAAGAAATGTTTCTCTAATGCCAATTCATTGTTTGGTTGAAATTCAATTAGTGCAAAAGCTACATAAGTTTTCCATATAAGGAAACTTGAGTGTAGATGGTTTTCTATTTGGAAAAAGATTTATTTTGTCAATGTAGAATTATTTTTATTTTTCAATTTTCTTTTTTGAAGCTTGCACATTTCCTACCATTGAATTGGCCTTAACATTTGTTGTAAGCTTTTTCTATAAAATGCAAGTCTGTTTATCTTTCCTACAAAGTTGCTAACCAAATAATGTATTTATAAATCCGGTTGTTCTATTTTCTTTTACAACTCCATTTCCATCGAACTAAACAACCCCTAAATCACTCATCACAAGAGTATTTTTGTTTTTCCTGATCTTCTCTCTATTAATGCCATGCTTTGAAAAACCCTAACTAATTGTATTTATCTCATGCAAAGCTTCCTAAACAATTCCCAACAAAATTCACTTAAAAGGATTCGAAATCTGGAAACGAGTATACCTTACCAAGCTCATTATAGATTTGTTAGTTGAACCTTCATCTCATAGTGAGCTTGGTTAGATGAACCTTCATCTCATAGTTTTGTGCTAACTTCCCTAAGCTTGGTTGTTGTCGGTTGTTCTTACACAAACTTAAGCTAGACTGGAAACCTTCCACCAGATGTTGGGATGTTTTTTAACTTCATATTTGTGATCAACGTCGAGCAACTTTGATCCAGTCCAGTTGGCTTTCATTGGAGCTTATATTTAACACAATCTATAAACTCGAGTTTGTTTTTCACTGCCAACACCATCATCATGGTGTGGCTCCAAGAAGGATAATTTTCACAAGAGAGAACATGAGTCACCAACCCAATAGTAGGATTGTTAGACAAGCGAAGGAAGTAAGGGTTGTGATGCAAAACGGTCGTAAGCCGTTGATCAAAAGATGTTAGGATTTGCTAGAATTTTTTTATTTTAATAATGTTTGATCTAATCTCTATTTTTAGGCAAGATTTCCTTAGGATTTGATTTATGATTTTTAGGATCTCTAAGAGTTTAATTTGGTAGAGATTTTATCTTTATTTCCCTTTTATTATGATTTGATTAGGATTTGATTTAGTTTCTAGATTTAGTTTTCTCCCTATAAATAAACTTGTAATTCTACATAAGGAGTAGACTATGATTAATGAAAAAAAAAATTCTGAGATGTGAAATTTTTGTTAGCATGTGAAGTGGTAGAAGTTATGACATGAAGTGTCAACGTGTGAGGCAGTTCTTCTATCCTTGCCCGCCAATTACAATATCCTTCACTCAAAATTCACTCAAATATTTTAGCCATTTATTCTCTCATCAAAATATCAAAACCATTCAAAAATATCAAAAGAGAATTCCAAATCCCAAAAAAACGGAATACTGTTCATGGGCGAAGAGCAACCCAATGTAGTGTTCGTCTCGTATACATTAACCCCTCTTACTGTTCGTGATGGATTATGACAACATTCTGCCAAGCTGTTGCCGATTTCTCACCTCAAATTGAAGCCCTCCACCTGCTCCCCATTAGGTTGGCAGCCATGTTGATGGTCTCAGACATGGATGCTCTCGGACGTGGAGGGATCACCATGCATGAGAGGGGTAAAAATACTTTGAAATAGTCCGGATTAATGTTTCATGGAAGATGAAAAATAGTCCAAAACTGCTTTCATGTGATATGAAGAATAGAATCGGTAGGAAAATCTCTTATTGACTTCTATTTTTACATGGGTATATATGGCATACAAGAAGATACTAGAGGTTAAAATCGTTCCTAACCGATAGTAACAAGAAATGAGCTTGAGTGTGTTAAGTGCAAAATCATTTGCAGTCATATAAAGGCAATTTGAAATACACCTGCACAAGCTATAATCGATTCCGTCAATAGTATATTGTTTGGTTCAGTGCAACTACAAGGATTGTAACTGTAAACTGTAAAGATAGCTAGCTTCAGTTGGCCATTTGTGCATATTTGGACACAAGGCACAATTGCAACCTTGTTATCGGCTAATAGAGTTTAAGTTGCAACTAATCCTGAAAAAAATCCAAAAGAGTCTGATATCTAAAGCGAACACTTGTAACTACAATTGCGGCTTTCAAATGACAAAATTTCAACTACAGATGCACGAAACAACAGTTATAACAACCACAATTGCATGCAACTGGCACGTGCATTACCATTACAGTTATAGGAAACCGCACATCCCCTAAGATTATGTTGTTTTTACATCTTTATACTCTATCTAAAAGTCTATAGTGATAATTTCTAACCCATGTTTTGGTATTTTCAGGTTTCTTCTCCATTACTTATTCTCCATGGAGCTGCGGACAAGGTAACAGATCCAAAAGTGAGCAAATATCTATATGAAAAAGCTTCGACTGAAGATAAAACTCTCAAGTTGTATGAAGAAAGCTACCACTCCATTCTAGAGGGAGAACCAGATGATAGGATAGAGAGCGTAATTGATGATATCATTTGTTGGTTAGACTCTCGTTCTTCATCTGTCAAATAACACGGTGGCACCATCGTTTGCAGTCATGTAGCTAAAGACTATGAGGAGTTTTTCTTTCTTTGGGTCCAACATTGTTAAAGTTTCTGCTCAATTTGAAAGAATGAATTGAATCAAGGAGGTCTCCCTTACTAATACTTATTCCCTGATTGGCGTGCATGCATGATAGGAGTTTCAAGATTTCCGTTGATCAAGGAGATGGGTACAAACTTTATGTTGTAAAGAGCCAAATAATTGATGCATTCTTTTCTTCAGGTTTATCATTGAAGAGAATGATTTGAATCGATTTTATGCAAGAGAGGCATTAGAGGCACATTCTCCACCACACCTCCCCTCCTGCTACAGTACACCGGGGTCTACTTGAGATTTAAAATTTTAAATCTCAAGTGGGCCTGGTGCACTATAGCAGGAGGGGAGGTGTGTTGGAGAGTGTGCCTCTATCATTTCTCTTTATGCAATTGTGTTATTATTACCGGATGTGTTATAGGAGATAATTCTTTGTTTTTCTAATGTGTTGTTGTGATCCAAAGATAAAAATTTGATTGTATCTTGAATCTAAAACAGTCCAAATTGCCTTTTTTTAACAGCTATTAGTTTTTTAGTAATTGGTAATGTATAAATTGAGGTCCAGATTTCTCTTACTTAAATAATAATCATTATCTGATCACTTAAATTGGGGTCTAGATTTCTCTTTCTTAAATAATAATCATCGTCTGATCACTTTATAATCACCTTTGGAAATTTATTTTAAAAAAAAATGATATTTTGTTGAGGTCAAAACCAATTAATTAATAATAAATGCTGTCTGCCATTGACAAATAATGGAAGTCTTGCTACCAATAAGTAAATAATACTGCAAAATTCACAGAACAGTGGAAGTGAAAATTAATGATCTTGATTTAGTCGAAGTTACTTTCTTAATAAGCATATGTTGAAGTTAAATGTCTTCTGAAAGTGATAAGAGTAGCAATTTGCACATTCATGTAAACAATCTTGATTGGTAATTTATTAAACTTAATGCATAGTGTTTCCGCTTATTACTTGCACAAAATTTCATCCTGTCATTTTGATTCTTGGTTATTATTACCAATATCAATTATATTAGCATCAATTTCAATGCACATATTCCAATGGCATGAAAATATTAGGGTTGTTAATCCAAATTTTCTAGGGTACTATTAATCAAGAAAACAAAAAATTTCTTCCCAATAATCTTTAGCATTAAATCCTAATCACATGTGGTTTAAACCCTAGTTAGAGTTGATCCCAAATGACATTAAGCCCAACCCAGAACAATGTTAAATACCCTCTTAAACAATTTTTGTACAGCCATGTTCTGAGAGGGGAGATTTGCACAAAAGACCTTATTTACACAATTTTACTTTACCGATGGCACATGGGCAAGAATATATATACACTCAGCCTCACATTCTCTCTCTCATTCTCATTTTAAAAGAAAAACTATCCAACTCTCTCTCCCTACCTCCCTCTAATCGGCCAGCATAACAGCCTTATACGCTCCAAATTTCCACCATTAATCCCTCTCTAAATTCTCTTTCTCAAGCTAGAAGGAAGGAGGAAGTCTAGGATCCACGAAGGAGTGATCTTGGGGGTAAAGAGAGTCAGACTGTAGGACGCCAATCTCTGCTTCTGGACCGAATCCATATTAAGTATATCGAGGATGTTACTCACATCCTCCTTCCACTTATGGGCTGTAAGAGGATCTGCTGACCCCTGAAACTCTGGTGCTCTCATCTTCTGGTACCTCCCAACCATACGGAGCCAATCCTCCTACTCTGTGGCTCTATCTGGGACTGCTGGTGGAATAGCTGTAGGTGCGGTCTCTTGGGATCTCTCACTGATAGGAACTGCTGGTATCCCCTGTGGCTGATCCGCTGGTGGTGGTGGTGGTGGTGTCGGTGGCACAATATGACTCGCCACAAGCTCCTCAATTGCTGCCATCCTAGCTACGATGGGAGCCATGAGATCAATAAGGTACTGGGGAGCCTGCTGCGACTCAGGTGGTGCCTGCTCCTGCTCGGGTGGAGCCTGTTGTGGCTCAGGTGGAACCTGTTGTGGCTCAGGTGGAGCCTGCTAGGGCTCTGCCTGAGCGGCTCTTCGAGTGCGGGGTCTGCCACGTCCTGCCATCTCTGATCTCAAGAATATAAAAGTTCATGAGTCAAAGTAGACATATATACATACATAATGTATCACAATACGATTTTCACAACATATAGTATTCACGCATATACTTTAAACAAAAATAGTTGTCATAAAAAAATTTCTCAAAATTTTGAGATATACGCATATACTGTCCTCACTCATACTAGGAAATTCCTATCGGACTCTAACATGAATCCTAAGAAACTCTATCCTAGCTCCACGACTCGATACAGGAAGATCCTAACGATATTAGAACTAGAGCTCTGATACCAACTGTGACGTCCCTGGATTCACACAAGGCTGCAGTCCAAGTTAAAACCAAGAATGTCAAACCTGCCATGCACCACATCGTGCAATAACATGTTTCACCATCACAATTAACACCTGCCATGCACCACATCGTGCAATAACATGTTTCACCATCACAATTAACATCTCTCTAGTAGAGTCAATAATAGGTGTAGGTACAAAGGATGTTTCACCATCACAATTAACATCTCTCTAGTAGAGTCAATAATAGGTGTAGGTACAAAGGCAAGTAAAGGGTAATACAAAAGATAACTGATGAAATGATAAAGATCAAATAAATATTCCATCATCCGTCATACAGATATACAAAGTAAATGTCTGAAATAAATAAACCGGAGTTCTCAACAAATCTCAAATACAAGTGTCTGAGTAAAGGAAATAAGGCACACAGCCTTTACAACTTCTAAAATATAGTCCTCAAGTGTCTAAACAAAGTCTACAGTGGAGCTCCAAAATAAAACATAGCTATAATAGACAGCTGAACACAAAAGTGCATCACCATCAACCTGCGACTCTCCGGGCTCCGGGCTCGTTACTTGAAAGGGGGAGGGACAACGAGCGTCAAAGCGCTAGCGACCAACATTATAACCAACCTCAAGGGAAAGGGCTCGTTGTATAAGAAAATACAGATTTATACATAGAATAATCATATCATTACTCCTAACTGTATAAGAAAATACAGATTTATACATAGAATAATCATATCATTACTCCTAACAAATAAAGGGTTTTAGTATTTAGGAAACTACAACACGAGCGTAGGTACGTCGAGTGAAATAATCCAAATAAGGAAACCCTCATGTATATACCTTATATCTCAAATTGTAAATCCCTAAATACAGAACCCAAAATCTAATGCAAGAACAATAAAGAAAGGAGACAACCTATTGCAATACGTAAAACAAATGTCATGTCGGAATCACATAAGTGTCATGTCCAACCTAAGTAGCTATCATGTCTCAACTTCATATAATCATGTCATGTCCTGATTCAGCTAAGTGTCATGCTCATGGTCTAACCAATATCCAACACATGGACTGATTTTTGAATGTCCAACATGAGGACTGAATGGATTATAGTTCAACACGAGGACTTTAATGGATTATAGTCCAACTCGAGGACTGTGTATATAAAACATGGAATGCTAATGTTAAAGATATACATATCCTATTCTTGCACGTATCTCAATGTACAGATCTAAGCTTGTGACAAACATGTCATCTTACATGCGTAGATGAAACCATAAATAGTGAAATTAATACCCGATAAACGAGGCGACTCCTCGTACTCAAAATGATAAACAGTACACTCGAATATATATACACTATATATATATACACAGCAGGTGGTTAAACAGAAGAAAGAAAATAAATCACTCGTCAGTCGACTCACAGTCGACTGGGATCTTCAGTCGACTCGTGGTCGACTGGGATCACCAGTCGACTCATGGTCGACCGAAAGAGGAACAAAACTAAAACCCGACAGTCGACTCATAGTCGACTGGGGTCATCAGTCGACTCACAGTCGACTGGGGTCATCAGTCGACTCACAGTCGACTGGGGTCATCAGTCGACTGAACTGATGGGTTTTCCCTGTTCGTGCAAGTTGTGTTATTTCTGCAAAAATTCATCTAAAAATCAAATTCATCAAACTCAAGCATTGTATTATCAATTCTAAACATATGAGACAGTGAAAAATTCGTATAAAACATGGAAAACGAAATCTTGCATGTAATTCTAAACATATGAGACAGTGAAAAATTCGTATAAAACATGGAAAACGAAATCTTGCATGTTAGATCTAACATTTAATCCCTAAACAGAAAACGAAATCTTGCATGTTAGATCTAACATTTAATCCCTAAACATGTATGAGAGCATTTAATCAATACAGAAACTCGTTTTTAAATAAATTCTCAGATCTTGGTTTCATCAAAGATTCGTTGGTGAGGATTTGGAGATCTGAAACACATGATTTTTAGCATCTACACTAAAAAGAACATCGATTTATACTTGAAAATTATTCTTAGGCACAATAAATCTCATGAAAAACGTTTAAAAACTCTTAAAAACATGGGAGAGGGATTGGACAAGATGCTACTCGCCTCTGGTGTGTTGAAGAACAACTCCCTTCGTTGCAAACCACAAGAAGCTGCTGAAAATCCCGAAAATCTCCCAAAAACGCCAAAAATCCGAAGTTATTGTTTTAGAGGGGGAAAGGGGGCTAGGGTTTCTGGGGAGAACTGATGAAAGGGTGTCTTTCTCGAATAAAAGAGATAAATACCAATAGTTAAAACCCGACCCGAAAACCCAAACAAACCCGAACTGTAAAAACCTAGAAATCAGCCATCGGTCGACTCAGGGTCGACCGAACCCATCAGTCTACTCACAGTCGATTGGGATCATCAGTCGACTCGCGATCGACCGAACAGACTCTATTTCTGCCTGTACATGATTTTTGCAAATTTGCAAAACTCAACCTCAAACCTGATGCATATATACATTCACATAAACTCAAAACACTAGTTATCATGCACAACCATAACATAAAGACATTTATCATAAATAAACATTATTTTTCACTAATAATCACATATATAAATTATAAAAATGTACAGGGTTTTACATTCTTCCCCCCTTAAAAGAATTTCGTCCTTTAAATTCAGAAATCATATCTAACGCATAATAATACTAGAAAAGCACGTCGAGGGTCTAATCCAACCCTCACACAATACACCTTTCGTAATATTAAACATATAGTGATATTTATACTTAACTATCTAAATGATAACATTCTCACTCAACCCTTAATCTAACGGAACTAGTACGTCGGGCGAAAAATTCAAACAAGGAACCCCCCATATATATACCATGTGTTCCGAAAGATTAAGAATTAAGTGAAAATACTTCATTCTAGTGTTAAATATAAATATCAAGATATAAAAAGCACAAGTAAGAATTCACATCATAAATAAATTTACCTGCTCAAACAAGTGTGGGTAGTCGCGTCGCATGTCCTCCTCACGCTCCCAAGAAGCTTCCTTAACTCCACTTCGGTTCCACTGAACTTTCACCAATGGAATAACCTTGCTCCTAAGTCTCTTGTCTTCTCTAGCAAGTATAGACACTGGGATCTCAATAGTAGTCAAATCATCTTGAAGCTCAATCTCTGGTGTATCCAACACTCGCTGCTGTTCCTCATCATGCAAGTGCTTCTTAAGCATAGAAATATAAAATACATTTTGTATACTTGACATAGATGCTGGAAGATCTAGTCTGTATGACACAGCTCCAATACGTTCCAAAATCTGGAACGGTCCAATATATCTCGGTGCTAGCTTTCCTCGCCTCCCGAATCGCTGCATACCTTTCATAGGCGATACCTTCAGCATAACCAAATCCCCTATCTGAAACTCTAGGGGTCTTCGTCTCTTATCTGCATAGATCTTCTGTCGACTCTGAGCGGCTAGAATCCGCTCCCCGATCAATGCTACCTTTGTAGGCGTATAAAATTGCTTATAGGTCCCTTAGCACAGCTCGGCACAAACCGACGAACCAACGAGACGACGAGGTTGACGAATCGCACGCAAGCAACGGAATACATCCATTCGCGTGTGGAATCAAGCCAAGTGTTCGAAGAGTCAACGAGTCATCCAACCAAGGGAAGACTCGGACGAATCACGATCGAATCAAGATCAGTTTCGGACTCGAACTCAGAAGTGGATTTACTACCAAATCAGGAATCGGATTTACTGCCAAATCAGATCAACAAATCAGAGTCTAAGTCAACCGAATCACGGACAGAACCGAAAAACGGATACAACGCAAAACGACGAAACCCAACGCCTAAGGGGGGCTCGGCCAAGGCCGAGCCACCCATGGGTGGCTCGGCCTAGTGCCGGCCACCCATAGGTGACCGACCCAGATCTGTGCGCGGGCACAGTTCAGAGAGCCTATAAATAGGCCCCCTTGGTTCATTTTTCAGAGGTTGGAACTTTGAGAGCCGAAACTCTGCCGAATTGAGATTTGAGCTTGGAGTTTTGAAGACTTGAGGACTTGAACATTCAGATCTGGTTCTCGGCGAGCATCCCCACGTCACAAAAGGCAGGAGTTCGAGAGAGAGAGATCAGATCTGAGATCTACACGAGACCATACTCCGGATCAAAGCTTGGCCTTTGATCCCGAGAACTAAGGGCGATTATTTCCTTGGTGAATTAATCCCCCCCGGCTATTATTTTCTTTGCGAAATAATACCCGTTAAATCGTGTAGATCTGACCGGATCTAGATCGCGCGGTGGTCCACGGATTAACCCCGGCGTAGGCAAAAAACCCACACAAGCGAGCGACCGTAAAACAGGAGCTCGTGATTCGTTCGAAAGGAAAGTTGTAATCTTTTTCTTTTTCTTTGATTTCGTTGTAACCGGATCTAAAAAAGACCGGATCTTTTGTAACCAAAAAGCAATTACTTGAGATAACAATGAATTCAATGAAGGCAATTTTCACCGCAAACAATCTGGCGACCACAGTGGGAGCCACCGATCTCGCTGCCGAGATCGTCACGTCGCAGCCGCGGATCTCAATCCCGGTCGAGGAGGAGGTCGAGTATGAATTCGACCAGGCCAAGTTCGAGGAGTACCTTTCATCCTCGTCCGGATCTACCTCCCCCCGCAAGTCCAAGAAGTTCTCCTCCAGGAGAAAAGTTCGTTGGTTTGAAGAAGTTCAGAACGCCAACGAAGCTCTCACCCCAGCTGACGCCAAAGTCGCGTCGGGTGAAGTCCTGCCGACCTCCAACCAGGTCAACCCAACTCCCGCCAACGCCTCCACTGTTGAAGGCGTTGTGACTCTTCTCGAAGAGACCGCCAATGCGACTCAACGCCTTGCGCGCAATTTCGCCAAAGCCGATGGAGTCCACGATGGGGTCCGCTACAATGCGGATCTGAAGAAATAGGAGAGGCAAACAGCCTCACCCCACTAGAATGCGTTCCTCCAAGCGCGCCGACGAAACGAAATGGATCCGAGTCAAACGGAACCACCGTCGACACTTGAAGAGGCGGATTCACAAACGCCGCGCATTGCTTGCCAAGCAAAAATCCTTGTGCACCAAGCGAGAATGAAGAAAGAAAAGAGTGGCCAAGAAGCGCGCCATCAACTTCCGCCAAGTGTGGAGGCCGAAACCGCCTGTAACAAAGTTTCAACCTCCGGTGAATCAACCAAAGTCGGCCGTAATCCATAGCTTCTCCGGGAGATCATGGCAGAATCATCCCAAAAGAAGACCATTTTGGAGCGGCCTCGGTCCACTCCCGATGAGCGAGTCAAGGCTCCATTCAAGGAGCGTTTGGGCCCGATGAAGAAGCCCAGAACGACTCAACACGCTGGGGGTCGCCATCACCTCCAACGTGACAAAGAAATCAGGACAGCTACGCGCACCAACTTGCGCATTGAAGTCCAGGAGCCCGCCGAGAACTCACGCCCAAAAAGGCATGTTTCGAGGCGCGTCACTTTCGAAAGCCCAAAGAAGGCAATTTACCATCAGAAGGAAACATTACCGTCTGATGGTGATAATGTTATACCTGAGAAGTCGTGCCAATACACGATAGGTCAAGCAGACGAATTGTACTATCGTGTTGGGGGTACGAGTAAAACCAGGAAGAGGAGTCCCCGAGAACAGGAAACTCAATGCCCCTGTTCCAAACTCATTCGGGCAGTATTGTCTGAGTGCGACTGCATCAAGACGGTCCCCGAAAGAGTTTCGGTTTTCGAAAGACTTAGTACTGAAACGCCAAAACCAAGGCCTAGGCGTTTCAGACGAAGAAGAACGGTGGTTGAAGAGGGAGAATTTCCGAGGGTCACCACCAACATGACCAGCAGAGGGACATCGGCACGGGACAATCTCGAATCGATTCTGAAAGTATCCCGGCCTAGAACCCGTCTACAGTCCGGAACTATCAAGCGAACAACCTATGGTAGGGTTCGAACAAGACTCCCTTCAGAAGATGAAGAATCTGATGCTGGCTCCGCGGTTGCATCAGACAATACGATATCCAGCGAGGGACAACCCCGCGAGGCGCTTATGATAAGTGCGGAGCAAGTGGCCAAAATGCTTGAAGACGCCTTAGCTAAGCAACAGGAAACCTTCAGGTTCGAAATGCAGATGGCCATGCAAAACATGAGAGAAATGCATGACCAACAAATCCAAGCATTGACGAACCAGCAAGGCGAACCAAGTCGTCGCAACCAAGTTCATCAGGAGGACGTGAGACGCATAACGCCAATAATCCTCCCGTCAATACAGGGGGTGGTAATGAGAATGCTAACGAAAACGCAGGTGAAAACTTGAAGATTAAAAATCTCGAGAGCAAAATCAACACGTTGATTTCCGCTCAAGAAATGAAGAAAACAGGCATTCCTTGTCCATACCCAAGAGAATGAGAATCAATCCCATATCCGACAAAGTTCAACCTAATTAACTTTACGCTGTTTAATGGGATGGGTTCCCCCACTCAACATTTGATTTACTTCAAATCACACTTGGGGGTAATCTCCGGCAATGAGCCTCTGATGGTGCGGTCATTCGTCGGCACTCTTCGCGGAGCCGCCTTCGATTGGTATCGCCGCCTCAAGCCAGGTAGTGTGAACAGCTGGGACCGAGGAATTCATTCTCCAGACCTGCCATAATAATCTGTCCTTGGATGTGTTAGAAGCAATGGGGACAACACCGTCCAAAACGTGAAAGGATCTGAAGGTCCGAGGGGAGCAGGCCGAACGATTCCTTAGGAGAAAGAAGGCGGAGAGAGGCCAACAGGAGACAAATGCTCCAGCACAGAATTTTAACCCAAGGGGGAAAGGTAAGGCACATGCTAATGCAGTTGATGCTAATCAAACTTTCCAATTGCAACCTCAGCAACAGCAGCAGCAAAGAGCGCCACAACAATCGCAGCCGCAATGGCAACAATGGTCTCGGAAGCAAAGAGCGGAGCCAAGATTTCCTAAGGTGTACTCCTTCAAAGATGACGAGGTGCCCGGCATCTTCAAGTACCTGTTGGAGAACAACAAAATCCAACTGCCGGCGATCGTGGATCAAGAAGGGGCTAGCAAAGTGACGGATCCGAAGTATTGTGCCTACCATAGAGCGGTCCACCACCCTACGAAGTCATGCTTCCACCTCAAGGATAAAATCCAGGCATTAATTGATGTGGGCGTCATAACCCCGAAGCCTGCCAAGAATGTAGGGGCAAATGCAGTGTCAATCAGCTTTGGATCGGTGCCCACAACATGGTTCGAGCCGAAGCACATCACCAAAGTGGGAATGAAAATGGTGAATGATGACCCATATGGATAGCGTTAAAAGAGACTTGTGCCACACACAGCCCCGAACGGTGAAATCCTCTGGGTTTATCCCGATCTAATTGAAGACGGACAGTGGGCGACTTCCTCGAGAAGAAAGGGTAAAGGGAAGTCCTGCAATGCTACATTCGCAATCTTCGAGGAGGATGGCGATGAAGCTCCTACTTTCCCGCTCTCCGAAGAAGAACAAGAAGCCTTCGCCACTAGAAGAGGAAATGAGTATCACTACAATTATCCACCACCTAGTGAGCAGGGGGTGAATAAACGGGGACCAGCCAAAACTCTCAAGGAGATGGGGGTGATTACAAGTCCTACACCGGGCGAAGAGGCTCGACGACAGCCGGTGAATAAACCGAAAGAGAAGAATCCCCAGGAGGTTCAGAATCCGAAGCAGTCTCGTTTCAGTCGCCCGATTGGAAGAGACAAACCGGAAAGCTCGAAAACTCCGCAAGCCTTCGATATAATGGCTCAATTAGCCAATATTCTAGCACGGATAACGCTGTATGAGTTGCTGCGGTTGTCTAAGGAGACTAGGGAAGCCTTACAAGAAGCCTTGGCTGATTCTGAAGTATTCCTCACTCGGGTCAAACCGGCACCTGAAGAGCTAGAACTGTCAATGCAACATTGCAACATAGCGGCTAAGAACCTTCCCTGCATCACCTTCACCAAAGAGGATATGCAGACGAAGAATTCAAACCATGATCGGCCCCTATATTTCATCGGATACATTGGTCGCGGATAAGCAACCATTTAAAGGGTTTGAGAATTATTTCACTGATTCTCTCCTCTATGGTAATGAATCCGACACGGAACCATCGGTCCAGGGCACAGATAGCGGAGAAGAAGCTGATTTCGAAGCCGGATTCGATTACAATGGTGGTTTTGTTTTAAATGACATTGTACCCTTTGTAATCAATCTTGACGATGAACAATCGTCAGAGGTAAGTTGTAACTGGCAACTTGCCGATATTGAAATAAAAGATGATTTAGAGTACTCGTTGTCTCTTGATGATGCGACAAAAGGACTACACGATAATCCTGATTTACATATGCCGCTCCGATCATCTTATGTAACAAAGAAACGCCTCCAGCATTCCTTCGGAACAACCCTGGTCGTGCCTGCCAAAACAGGAGTCGAAAAAGAGGTGATTTATGGTAAAGGAGAGAATTTTCCATTACCAGATCATTTCCTAAGAGAAGACGAAGAGGAAGATAAACCTGGTCGACATTTATCTAAGTATAGTCCTGAAGCGCGCAAGCTCATGGAAAAACAGGGATATAATTTCACACTCGGAGAAGGCTTGTACTTTGATCGAGGTTCCCGTATCCCAGCTAAAACAACATATGTGCCAAAAGGGAAATCAGATGGTTATTACCGTCACAAAAGAGGCTTAGGCTATGTTTCCTCGTCTGATGATGAATGTGGTTAGCAAATTATCGATCAAATTGCTAACAAAACTAAGAACGGATACTCTTCTGATTCTTTAGCTGGGGATTTCGACGCAAGTTTGGGGGAGATGTTCAAGAAACTGATGTCGCATATGACTATGGTCGATCCTGTGACGATCGACGCAAGTTTGGGGGAGATGTTCAAGAAACTGATGTCGCATATGACTATGGTCGATCCTGTGACGATAGAAGACGACGATCAAATGCCAACGTGGGAAGATCCATGGGTTCATCACCTAAACATGCAGTACGGTGATAGGTTCGAACAAAGAGAACCGCCCACTGAAGATAAAATAGTCCAAGTTAACATGGGTAACGAGGCCAACCCAAAACCCATATTCATCAGTGACAGCCTTCCCCCAAATGAGAAGGAGGAGTTAATTGCTCTCATCAGGGAGTATATTGACGTCTTCACTTGGAACTATGAAGATATGCCAGGGCTCGACCCCAATGTGGCAATGCACCGCCTCGATATCAAGCTGGATGCCAAACCTGTCAAACAACAGCAAAGACGGTTTCGTCCGCAGATCATGGAAGCTATAGTTGATCGAATCAGGATTTATCCGAGAGGAACAACATCCAGACTGGTTAGCTAATATCGTTCCAGTTATGAAGAAGAACGGTAAAATCAGAATCTGTATTGACTTCAGGGACCTGAACACGGCATGTCCGAAAGACGACTTTCCTCTCCCAATCACAGATGTCATTATCGACAATACATGCGGATTTGAGAGGATGTCTTTCATGGATGGGTTTTCAGGATATAACCAAATCAAGATGCATCCAGATGATGAGAAGCATACAGCGTTCAGAACGCCTCTCGGTGTCTTTTGCTACACGGTGATGCCTTTCGGTCTAAAGAATGCAGGCGCCACATACCAATGAGCAATGACTAAGATTTTCCAAGAACATCTCAGGAAAACAGTCGAGTGCTACGTTGATGATTTGGTTGTAAAAAGCCGCAACAAAGAAGATCACATCAAGGACTTGAAGACGATGTTCGATCTCATGCGAAGTCATCAATTGAAGATGAACCCTACTAAATCCTTCTTTGGAATGTCTAGCGGAAAATTCCTTGGATTCGTCTTCACCACTAAAGGTATACATATCGATCCTGACAAAGTGAAGGCGATACACGAACTGCAACCTCCTAGAAATCTGAGAGAGCTCAGAGGATTGCAAGGGCGGCTAGCTTACATCCGGCGGTTCATCTCAAACCTTTCTGGGAAGTGCCAACCATTCTCTAAGCTAAACAAGAAAGGGGTGTCATTCATTTGGGACGATGCCTGCCAAAAAGCATTCGAAGATATCAAAACGTATCTGGCGAATCCTCCTGTTTTCGTCGCACCAAAATCGGGTAAACCGTTCTTGATTTACATCAAGGCGATGAACCACTCGATAAGTGCTTTACTAGCACAAGACGACGATAACGGTCAGGAACAGGCAGTTTATTACCTATGTCGGACCTTAATAGGCGTCGAGTCTCGATATCCTATGATCGAGAAAGAATGCCTCGCCTTGGTATTCGCGATGCAAAAGATGCGGCATTACTTGGTTGGACAGACGATTTACGTCATTTCCAATGTTAATCTAGTACGGGTGTTTATGATGCAACCAGCCTCTATGAATTGGCGGTTAGCGAAATGGGCTCTTCTCTTGTCCCAATATGATTTGCACTTCAAACAACAGAAGTCGATCAAAGGACAAGCAATTTGTGATCTTCTGGCGGCAAACCCGACCACAGATACGGCAGAAGTATATGATGATTTGCCGGATGAAACCCACGAGGTTAACATTACGTCGCACCAACAAGTATGGCAATTATATTTCGATGGTGCCTCAAGGGCAGTTAATAGCGTAATAATCCCGGGAGGATCTACAGTTTCCTCCGGGGTTGGGGTTGTCCTAATCTCCCCGGGGAAGCATGTGATGCCTCGAGCTTATTCGTTGACTAGTCCGTACTCCAATAATGTAGCCGAATACAACGCGCTTCTCATTGGACTCAGTTTCGCCAAGGAGCTGGGGGTCGAATATCTCGAAGCTTTTGGGGATTCTCAATTGATAGTCAACCAAGTCCGTGGAGAGTATGAAGTCAGGAACCAAGACCTGATTCCGTACCACCAGGAGGCCATCAAAATGGCAAAATCTTTTGAAGAATTCTTCATTGAATACATCCCCCGTCTCCAGAACGCTTATGCGGATGCACTGGCAGCACTAGCGGTTTCACTTGCGCAGCCTCCCGAAACAGAGCTGTTAGTCACAGTAAGGACGCATCAGCTCTGCATACCCATATACGATATGGATATTGAAAAGGAAGACGATGGAAACATAAACACCAAGGAGGTGAATTCAACTCAAATGTCCCGAGATTGGCGTTTTCCTATCATTGACTACGTCCAATATGATATTTTACCAGAGGACATAAAAGAAAGGGAATCAATCCGTCGAAGAGTACCAAGGTTCTTCTATAACACCGAGACCCATACGTTATACCGTAGAGGGTATGATGGTTTGTTACTCCGATGTCTTTCGAACAAAGAAGCAGAAGAAGTTCTTAAGGAAGCACACGAAGGAGAATGTGGTGCGCATCAACCTAGTCCCAAACTGTATGATCGCATCAGGAGAATGGGATATTTCTGGCCAACGATGGTTCGAGATGCAATCGAACACGCACGAGAATGCCACGCTTGTCAGATACATGCGAATTATATGCATCAACCGCCAGAGCAGTTGCACACGTCAACCACGTCTTGGCCGTTCGAGACATGGGGTATGGACATTGTCGGTCCTATTTTTCCCCCTTCAGTCAAAGGCGATCGATTCATCCTCGCAATCACAGATTATCGTCAGATTCTGCGACAAGTTCAAAATCGAAGATGTTTCGTCGACAGCTTACTATCCCGCTGCGAACGGATTAGCTGAAGCGTTTAACAAGACGATCATTAAGATCCTGTCCAAGCTCGTGAAGACCAATAAACGAGACTGGGACGATAAACTCGGTGAAGCACTCTGGGCTTATCGCACCACCATACGCACGCCTACGGGAGCTACCCCGTATTCGCTGGTATACGGATGTGAAGCTGTGCTACCGCTGGAAATTCAGATTCTGTTCCTTCGGATCGCTCTCGCAACGGAGATGACGACCGAAGAACAACATCAGAAGCGTCTCGAAGAGCTCGAGAGGCTGGATGAAAAGCGTTTGGAGGCTCAACAACACATCGAGTTTTACCAAGCCAGGATGTCAAGGGCTTTTAACAAAAGAGTCCGACAGAGAAGCTTCAAGGAAGGAGATCTGGTCCTCGCTGCTCGCCGACCAATAATTCTCACCTCCAAGAAGAAAGGTAAATTCGAACCCAAATGGGAAGGACCGTTTGTAATAGACACAGTCTATTCAAACGGCGCATATCGCCTGATTACTCAAGAGGGCGCCAGGCAATTAATGCCAATAAATGGGAAGTTCCTGAAAAAGTACTATCCCTAGTACATTCAGGATAACTCGTTTACCGGGAAGTTCCTTGAAGAATATTACACTTAATATTCTAGAGGATAACCCAAAATCATTGTCACCACCAAAATCCCTCACTGATCAATTTCAATTGACAGTGGGTCCACCAAAAATGTTTTTTCTGGCCCTCTTGATTCTCTCCATGAGCAAGAGGTCCACTTTCAGTTCGGAGTCCCTTTTCGATAAACGAAAGAACTCCTTCCCTTTTTCTCTTTGGTTAAACCTTGTTCATGGTTATAACCGGAGTTGAAAATACCACTTCGATAAACGAAGGACCCATTTTCAGTTTAGATAACTCATCCTATAAAAAGGCAAGTCTATCTAAATTTTCCAGATTCTCGGAGTGGACACCCCACTTCTAGTTTCTTCCTCGCTGGAAATAGAATATAAAATTCTTCCTTTCCAGAATCAGGGAATAGAATATAAAATTCTTCCTTCCTTGTTTTCGGGTTCGCCTTCACCCTAAAAGAAGACCGGGAAATAGAATATAAAATTCTTCCTTTCCCGCATCGATCTTTTCCGAAATTTGTCAATTTAGGATTCATCCTAGGAAGTTTATCCCGAATCCTAAGCAGGGATAAGTCTGCGCCTAACACGCGCTGTCGGTTTAGTCTTTTTCCGTAGAAAAAGACACCAGAGTTCGATTCTGGGGTATTCTATCCTGAAACCTAAGCAAGGATAAGTCTGCGCTTAACCCGCGCCGCCGGTTAGTTCTTAACCGTTAAAAAGAACACCCGTTCACATATTCAACATTGTGACAGGTTGTTATTAATAACACCAGAATCCATGCCTTACACGCATGGGGAATTTCATCCTGAATCCTAAGAAAGGATATGCCGACGCCTAACACGCGTCGCCGGTTTAGTCTTTCTCTGAAGAAAAAGACACCAGAGTTCGATTCTGGGGAATTTTATCCCAAAGCCTAAATAGGGATAAGTCAGCGTCTAAAACACGTTGCTGGGTAGCCTATTCCCATAACAATGGCGAAGACTACGTATTCGAAGTTGTAGCATCAAGTCTAAGGGAGTTCATTCCTTTAGCACAACGTCACATGCGGAACGGATTTAGACAATCCGCATGCTAGCTCGACTCAAACGGTAGTCGGTAAAGGCTAATCAAATCCGTTAAAGGCTGGGGGTTAGCCAAAAATCCTAAAGTCAACACCTAACACGTGTCGCCGGGTAGCCTATTCCCGTAACAATGGCGAAGTCTATGTATTCAATATCATAGCACAAAGTCTCAGAGAATTTACTCTCTTAGCACAACGTTACATGCGGAACGGATTTAGATAATCCGCATGCTAGCCCGACTCAAACGGTAGTCGGTAAAGGCTTATCAAACCCGTTGAGGGCTGAGAGTTTGCCAAAAATCCTAAAAGAATTATGGTCAATCATTTCAAACGGAATGAGGAATCATAATAAAGATAAAGACAAAAACCAGTTCCACTAAAAAGATCAAAAGTCAAAACATTCAGCAAATAAAATCATACATCAAGCGCATGGCCAAAAATCTGCTGATTAAGCTTAGACAGCTTCTCATCATAAGCTTGCCTTAGCTCAGCTCTGATGGAGTCCTCGTCGGTGGCTAATGTCTTCACAGCAACCTCCTCCGTCTCGGTCAGCTTCTGCTTCAAAGATTTCAATTCCTCAGATAAAGCAGTATGGGCTTGTTGATCCCGTATCTTCGTCATCTGAAGAATACTCAAAGTCTACTCTTTCTCATGGAGCTCTCTTCGGAGCTGGTCTATCTGGGTCTCACAAGAGGCAATAGAAGAGTCAAG
>NC_033798.1:27542513-27568002 GCF_001876935.1 Asparagus officinalis
AACAACAATTCTCTGATTTTGCCCAAATTAGTAGTTCTTTTCTTCTTAATGTTTACCTTGATTCAAAAAAAGAGTTTGATTTCAAGAAATTTCACAATTTATTCGATTGCACATGAGAAAGAAAATATAATTGTTGTATTCTTTCTTAAAAATGACAATATTACGATATTTGGATCGTAGTTTATTATCTTTGAATTTCTCATGCAAATTTTGCAATTTCGTTATTTATGAGAATTATTCTTATTACTATTTTATTAGTTATCTAGGAACTCTAGTGGGAAATGTTCTCACTGAGCGCTAGCTCATTCCGTTGTTTTTAATATTTTTCAGATCCGGCGTAGCTTCCTATTAGCCGACTTTTGGGTTTGAGCTTTTGGCTGAGAGGCGTTATATGGAGAGCCTCTTCTTGTTGATGTTACCTTCAGCATATTTCGTTTTGTTTTGTAAAAATACTTATAACGGTGAGCTTGTGGGCTGTAAGTACCAATCATATATATATAGTTGCTCTGATTTCTATCATCAGCAGGTTTATGAATATTTTGAAAATAAACTATGCGATATGATTTGCCAGGCTTGACTTGTGCATAAGACTTGTCTCGTGCACGGGTCGCTGCTGTCGCGTACCCCGTATTTTATGATTTTCCGCTGTAGTTTCGGGGCGTGACACATCTAATCAAAAAAAATTCGACAGATGGCAACAGACTCGCGACACCGTCTCAAAATAGTATTTCAGTCTCCGTCGTCAGAACACAACAAAATTTTAACCGCAGCACGGTCTTAACATTCTAAGATTAATGGCGCAAATCTTGTGCACATCTGATCAACAGAAAAATTACTAAAAATAAAATAGTAACAGTTTTCAGTAGAGTCACGATATCGAGGCTGAAACTGCGAATCGATCACAAATCGATTCCAAACTGAGCTCATAAAAAATTATTTCAAAAATTTTTAGGGTTTTACATTAGGGTCCTCAAACTTCTCCGGATAACTGGTTCCAAAGCCCGATGTTCTTCCCTGCACATGAAAATCTCATGAGGGGGCGGAGTTGTGCTTTCTTGTTGTTCCTCTGACGATCAAATCAGTATTTTGATCTTGAGGGGGGAAATCAAGGACAAAGTGTGTAAGTAGTTATTCTAAGTTGCCAAAACATAGAAGAAGTTTCCCCATGCAGGTTGAGTCAGCAGGTACCCTCCAAATGTCCGCCGTAGAAGAAAGTGAGTCATCTGGTTTTTTAATGAGGGGATGACACTAGGCGCTTGGAGTTGATTGGGTCCGATGAGTCATAAAGACTATAAGGGCTAGAGTAATGATGATTTTGTCAAAGCAGTTAATGCGAGAGCTGTCGGCTAGCGGGGGGTTCGAGATAACTGTCGCTTCTCTGTTTGTTTAGTGTAGTGCTGAGAAACACTGCCTTTTGACTCAGCTACGCAAGTTTTCGGCCCTAAAATCAACCACGTGGGGTGGCCAACAAGTACCGCCTTTTGACTTAGCTACATAAGTTGTCGACCCATAAGGCCGATCGAGTGGAGTGGCTAACAACTACAACTTTTTGTCTCGGCTACACAAGTTGTCGGCCCATAGGGTTGGCCGTGGGAGTGGATTGGAGTCGTCTTGGCCTCAATTCGTGTAATTTAGGCGATGGGTGAAACACGTGTCGGTTTCTCTACGGAGATTAACACTTGTTAATTTTGAGATTATAACAATAAATATCCTCTAGAAAATTTTACAAAATACCATTTAAAAATTTTACAACTAGCCCCATAAAAGTTGCTAAAGTAACAAACACCATGCTGAAAACTTCAAAATATTACAAATAACTCCTTAAAATTTAACAAATTCCAACTTGGGGAAATAATACCCACCCCCCCCCCAAATAAATAAATAAATAAATAAAATTGTCCCACGTCATGTAATGATTGATTAAATGGTTAAAATATGAGATTCAAGTTGCCACAATTGTTAGTAATTTTTGGCAGTGGATCAAGCCAAACAACGAGCTACAATCAGTGGATTATAAGGCGTACATCATACCAACAGACTCGCTAACCTAAGACGTGGCATGAACATTCATTGAAATCTTGAGACATTGAAACTCTAGTTGATTTGTACTTTTTAAAATCCGAATTTTAGAGTGGTAAAGGAGAGATTGACAGTTAAACTATCTAATTCTGAATTTCAAACTTAAGGTTTTTAAGTTATCTAAGAAAAATCTCACCACTTAGACTATCTACTTTAATTGATAAAAAAAAACCTCCATTTTTCTTTTCTCATAACATAGAAAAAAAGATGTACTCATTGTCTCTTCCTCCATAAGCATTTAATGTATTAGGTCATAGATGATCCATAAGTTATAATCTACAAACAATTATAATCAATCATCTCGCTTATTACAGAAAGGAAACTTAGGGTATTCAAAGGGTGTATAAACAAACATATATAAACCTAAGAAATCAAAATAATCCGTGTGAGCACAGGCTTAATACTTATTTTGTATGTATGTATGTATGTAGACGCACGCACACACAAACACACACAAAGGCACACGCATGCGCGTTATATATGTAACGGCTGCCAAAACCACGACCGATGCGGGGCCTGGGACGGTATAAAAATTTGGTATGTCCCGACCGTAAGACAAGGGGTCAACCTACTCAATTCTTATATACAATCCTATCCAAAGTATTATCAAAGAATAGAATATAACAACAAATATTTTAAAATTTTCAGAATCACAAGGTTGACAGCAGTATCCACAGAATACCAGTATAGCAAGAAAAGCTAAATGGAATAATATTACACCACATAATCTGATCTTAGAGTTACAAGATGTATTATTATATTTCCAACTATTTAAATGCATTATTATATGTCCAACTACCTAAAAGATAAAAGTCTACTTCTACCTTAGATGAGCTAGTCTTCTTCGGGGTTTACGATCCCATTGCCCTTAATTGGCTCTGTATCTGCGAATGGATACAAAAAAAATGTGAGCTTAAGGCCCAATAGACAACCATAAACATATCGGGTGTACAACCGTGGTTAGGAAGGAATGGAAGTGTAAACATTCAAATTGAAACTTCAGATATTAATAACGAATTACTAAATCTCAGAATGTAATTCGATAATCAAAAGGAAACATGGTAATATCAATTAGTGAATAATCAAGCTCAATAGTCAATATTAAGGATTCTAAATTTCCAAATCACAAGATGTATCAATAAATCATGCACGCTTTCAAATAAACACCCACTGTAGAGCTTCCTCATGTAAAGGACAACGTTTCCTAGGACTATTTTTATTTATCACCCACCTCACATAAAGGGCACTAATCCGTGAATATAATGCAACCAACAATAAATAAAAATTGTCACCAATTAAGGCAATAGAGTCATTGAAATAAGATATGACTCATCATATCACAATCAACTTCCAAGTTTCAATAGCACAATATTGAAAACGAACAGACAAAGGTATAGCTATGAACAATAATCAGCAATCAACCTACGCATAAAGTAATTCAATAAGACACAACTGAACATGAAATTTTTAAGAAGGTAAACAATCGAACTCTCAATGAGTTGAGAGGAACCAAGGAAAGATTATCTATGTTTTGTGACAAACTCCTTGGCACCATCAAATAGTTCCAAGAGGGTCACTCATATATACACACACACACATTCACATGCTTGAATACATATGAAGCCATATGCAATGCATGATCATGAATGAATAGAAAGGACATCGACTATGCCATAGATTGCAACAGCGAAAAGGGTAATCGAACATTGTCCAAATTGTGTGAACTTAGGGTCGTATTATTCCTACATGAGTTTACTTTCTAAAACATCAAGTGTTTATCAGTTTAGCAACCAGAGACTTAGTTATACTCAAAAATGTGTGACACGCACCGACTGAAAGAACGTATCGTATTGAAAGATACATGTGGCTGATTAAGGATTCAAATGATGTCCTAAGTAAAACTAGAACTAAAAGGTTCATAAGCGATAATGGTGGATATGAACCAAATAATTAACAAATAGTTCGATAAATATTCGAGTAACTATTCGGCCATATTCGATTCGGTAGTTCATTTACCACTAAACAAATACTTTTTAGTATTCGAGTTTACTAAAGAATAGAATTTAGCCAAATGTATATTAGATTCGTTTGTCTATCAAATATTCGTTTAAAATTTGATCACTTATTATTTGTATTATTACACATATGATGTCATATTTTTAACCTACTTACCATTTCTACTTAAGTTTTATGTACTAATTTCTCTTTGACAGGGAGTTCGGTTCACAAAGTGAGTCCGCGACTGGGAAGGTCGTCAGCTCGATTCATGCTTTCCGAGCAAACGTATAGGCGTATAGCTATTGCTTTACAAAAATAATGAGTAGGATATTCACACTTGACAAATCAATTTGAACAGTAACATCCGCCGGTAACAAAAGCAAAGAGATGACAATTTCTCGTAATTAATCTCACCATCAAGCTAGGCATTACAGTTTGAAATCTGCTTTCAAAATAGATTGATTGCCTCACCTCAATAGGGCAGGGCTTGTTGAATAGGGCGATAACCTCTGCCTGCTCGCATTCTTCTTCTTCTTTGCCGCCTCCTTAAATCTGTTTTCTAATGAAATTTTGATTTAAATATATATACATTATAAATCATAAAGGAATATTTTTTATTTATGAATTTAAATACTATTTAAAAATCAAATTCTTTAGGGAAATAAATATACTTTGATATTCGATAAGTATTCATATATATTCATTAATATTATCATTATCATATACCAAGTATTCGAGTTCGAGTTCGAAAAACTCCATATATGAATATTAGAGTCATTCGAATTTGATAATTTTAAACAAAGACAAATACAAACACCTTAGTATTCGATTCGATTTAATCGTTTACCACCCCTAATAAGCGAGTTTAGTTTCTAAAACATCAATGGGTTTTAAAAATATGGACAATGTACAGGGAGATATGGTCTTAAAGGTTCATGGGCATCATCAATATAACAACATACAAAAAACAGATGTATGTCCTGAATCTCCCACGGGTTTTGGTTAACAAAAATTCATCAAAACTTGATAAATTTTTACTGAAGAAAGCATGGCAAGTTTATTTTCTATATTAAAAGTCCATATCATCATATCCCAAACATAGGCAAAGATATAAACAATTAAATCAGGAAGGGTCAAGCTGTTTGACCAGGACACATGCATTGACTTTAACCATAGATTCGAAATTACAATTGACATCCAAATTATCTCAAACCAGATTCAAAAGATAGATAATTGAGTCTAGTTTCTAAAACAGAAAACATTTTTAGAAATTGACATGTACAAAGAGAGATATGATCAAAATACTAACAGAGTGTCCTGCTGGAAACTGAAAAACGTGGCTGAATGATAAACTTATCGACTTGCAAGCTCTAGGCATACAAATATTGCTTGACAAGATAGTAACCAGAGACATACAACCATGAATACGATATTAAGTACCAATAAAACTAAGAAAGATCACAGCTTTATTGGTTACAAGGTATAAAGGTGGTGGCTTTGTCGACAAAAAGGGACATGCATATGGGCAAAATTTCCCCAAACCCTAATTGAACGTGCTATATCACCAAAGTTGAGTATGCATGACTAACTTCATTTGATATCAAAATCAGATTCAAGACTCAAAATAAAGCATGAGTGAAATAGGGTTTAAAACTATATTTAGAAGTTGCCCTAAGTTCATTTCTACCAAGAAGTGCTTAGAATTTCTCCTAGAACTTGCTTCTACTCCTTTAATTTGAGCGAGAAAGTGCTTGATGGAGAAATTGCAATGGGGATATAGGGGTTTTTTGGGGCTGAGCTTGGCTGGCCAAGAGAGGGAGAGAAGAGGGTGAGATGGGTCTCTTTTTTCTCAAGAGAAAAAAAAGAGAGAGGGAGGGAGAGTGAGTGGAGGTTTATATAGGTTGTGATGTGATAAAGGAAAAAGAAATTTGTGCAAATTGAGAGGGTTTTTATGCAAAATTCACATGGCAGCCCAAAATGACTTAAAATGCAATTATATGCTAAAGAGAAAATATTATTTGATCGTTGGATTAGCTCTAATTAAGGCACAAGACCACGGGTAATTAGCGTTTCATGCTAAAGTTTATTGTGGCCACTACATCTTGATAAATTGCCTTAATCCAAGCATAGGTAGACTAACAATCTCATATTTGTAGGTTTCTAAACTCGTGCTACCAAGATCATGAATTACCGATTTAGATTCAAGAGTCGATACCAATAATAGTATTCGATTATCAGTGTGTGTGTGTGTGTGTGTCGATACCAATAATAGTATTCGACTATCAGTGTGTGTGTGAGCTACCGAAGGATGAAAAAGTCGTGGCGCCCGCCTTACTGGTCACACAAAATGGGTGGGCCTCACCACCTTAATATCTTGGTAGATCATTTCATAAAATGAGCCACCCCCTCGCATGCACGCCCGCACACACATGTAGTTAAAAAGGAGCTCTCATTCACACCTAGTATGAAGACTTGAGATACAAATAATAGTCAAAAGGTAAGAAAAATCATGGGCTGCCAAGTATTATAGTTAGGGTTGTCAGGCCAAATAATGTTTACCTTCATATGGAGATGATATTTTATCCTCTCCACACAAAGGAAGAAAAAAAAGTTTATAAAATTTTTCTTTTGTATAGCAGCTAAATGAGGAGAGATGAAATTCAAAGCATTGACACAAAGATGCAGTTGTATTATTAGAAAGATATATTAATGAAATTGCCAATAGGATTACCACTAAAAATATGAAAGAATCCTGTTATGGTAATTTCTGCAGCTTCTGTCCTCTCAAGCCATTCCAAAAATCACGAGCAGTCATCACCTTCTTACCTGGGAGCTGAAGCTCAAGGACCTTACAAAAGAGAAAGCAAAGGAAATAACTGAAAAGTCTTTAGCGTAAGAATTTCTAGTCGTGTACACACATTTAGTTTTTACACACGTTAAAAACACTAAACATATATGTACTTGTGTATAGGGACATGTTAGGTACCTCAAGCCAAGATTCTCCAGCACATGGGAAAACAAGTGCACCACTGATGAATATGATCTCCTTTCCATCACTTAACTTTTCAATTTTTCTGCCAACCCTTGATGTAATGATCTTAATTTCTAAGAGACTGTGATGACCACTGTCATCAATAACTTGAACTCTAGCTCGGGTTCCTGGCCAACCTGCAAATGCTCGAACCTAGAGAATTGGGTTTGTAGTTTACTTATCTAAGCGTGTAAATAAGAATTAAGGCTTACCTTGTTATGAATTGATCTGGCTTCTTGGTCAAAAGAGAGCCAAGATTCTTCAGATGATAGCTGAACAAAAGGGTAAAAGAAAATGAAATACCCATTAGATGGTGGTTTGCCAAATCCATCTGTTCATGTATAATAAATCTCATAGAGATTATGCTTCTCAAAGTACCTCTTTCACACCATCCAAGATATCCCACTAATGATATATCACATCTATGGACTATGATATATCTTCATAATTTACAAACTCGTTGTCTTTTACAAGTTTCAGGAAATGACGAGATTTTTTATAACGCAACTATTTTTGTATATCTTTACAAATGACAAGAGATGTTAAACAGATTCACAATCTAATTGTTCTGTAAATTTAACATAGCATTTTCATTTTGACGTCACCCGCTCTCTCTTCTTCATTCTTCTTCTTCCTTACCTTCATTCTTCTTCTTCTTCTTCTTCTTTTCCTTTTTTTCCCTTTTCCACTAATAAAAAAAGCCCAATGTGTATCTAAGAAGTGTCCCAGGACACATCGATGATGTGCCTAAAACGGGTGGGACTTCATGATAGAAATGTCCATGCTACATACTATAGCAAGACTCTCAAAAGTAAAATTATGCCCACTCTAATATTAAAGGTGAGTCAAAAGATTTACAATGTCACTGTTTTTATTTATAAGTCGAATTAGCTCAAGTACCCTATGCTCCCAGCTCTATCTGTATTCTTAATTCTTAGTGATGTTTACATGTAATATGTACAATATTTTCTGGTGGACTTTGTTTCATTATTAACTCGATTAAATTAGTAGTTTTCCACTTTCTAAAAAGAATAAAAGACGGACAAAACAAGGTTTTTGTAATTAGAGAAAGAATTATCCCATGCTTTTTGTTCTAGTTGCGATCGGGATCTCACGGTCAAAAATGGGAACAACCAGCATGAATGACCAAACCAAGAAGTTCCTAGAACTAGGGTTTAAATAGGTCCAATATCTAGGTGTCAGGTCACAGAACAAAGAAAAAATGACATTACAGAATCAGAGAGTTTAAAGCATATAAGATACTTTGAGAAATATGTGACGTAAAATTAAGATATCCGATGTGACACGACTCCTGCAATCATAATACAATAGTCCGAGGGAAACTAGGATACTCTATGATGAAAATAATGTGATGCACCCATGAAGTAAAAGGTTTATAATGTAACAGGGTGTATTGTAAGAGTCTACTTATACATGTAATATGTGACGGAAAACCAAGATCAGTCAGGCATGTCACTCATTGAGATCCAAACTAACGGATAAGGTAAGGGAAAAAATCTGGCCTTTTAAGGAACTTAAAGCCATTCATTTTGGCAGTGTTCTAAAAAAAGTTTAAGCGCCTGCTTAATCACCCGCATAAGCGAAAGCTGGATAAGAATGCACAACATTTGAGCTATGTGCTCAATTATGCGAACACCCGCTTAATTGGTCGATTTTTAAGTAAATACCCGCATAATTTGCTTATGTGGGCATTGTTTTTTAATTTGATTGTGGACTTGAACCCGTTTACCCCAAAACCCAATCCAACAAACTAAAGTAAAAAAAAAACCTAGCCCTTCCCAATTACTGCGACTCTCTCTCTTTACTCTCGTGGGAACCCAGTGGCTACGACAAGACCCTGGCCTTTGCTCTTCATTAGCTCGACAAAGCTTCTATCTCTGATGATTCAGTGAAACTTCTATCTCTGACGAAGCTCCTCGTTCATTATGAGGATAATGAGGAAGACTAAATGATTTGTTTTTGGTTTATGGACATTTAGTTTAAATTTCAGTGGTTAATTGAACGACTTTTATTTGAGTATCTAGTTACTTTTGATGTATAAATTGAACTTTTAAATAGTTAACTAGTTATTATGTAGTTACTTTTGATATATGGCTTGAAAGTTTACGTAGTTAACTAGTTATTTATTGTTAAATTGCATGTTTGTTAATCTTTTTCTTACTACATTTTCTATTTTCATGAATTTTATATATTTTAACATATGATAAATAATAAATATATATTAAAAAACTCAAAATGCATAATTCTGTGTAATCCAATTAATCAAAGCTTAATCTGATTAATTTGTTAGGTGCTCCCATACCACATGCATAATAAAACTATGTTTTCGACATTGCATTCTGGAAAACACATGATGCATCGGCTAAATATATCTCAACTCACATTAACTTTTTTAAAACAATGAGTTTAAGATGCAGTTAAATGAATTGTCCAAATTGGCTCCGGTTCATTTACAGTGTATTGGCAATATATATCAGGTTTATTAAGATTTTCTATTTGTTTATAAAAATATGAGTAGATTAAACTAAAGCAATTAAATATAGGCCATACTAATTGGATATAACAAAACAAATATCGCTCTGGTTTTAGTCACTGATCACTTTGTCATTATCATTGACTAACAGAAAAGGAAACTATACAGATCAATGCAAGATAAAACTACATCGTGCATCTCACAACTCAGAAATCAATTACTTCCTATTCCCAAACGCACCGCCAATGTGATTGGTATAGGTTGCATATGTCAGATGCATCTATGTACAACTTCTACGTACACAGATGAAATGCCCTTGTTTGTGAAATCAACATGCATTAAGGTAACAAACAGTACAGTACAAATAATATATTACATACGACTGCTTTTCATCGTGCATTTAGTTTAACAATGACATAGTTTGTATTGATGCTTAATGCATATAATATTTCAAAGAACTATGTGCATCATCAATGCAAATGTATGAATTTTGTATCTCTTAGACAAATAATGCTCATCTTCATAGGGGGTCAACATGCAACTGAATAAGAAACTACATGAAGCGCTAGGCTCAAATTCAGTTTGTCCATGTTCCATGGGAGGCATCCAACAAGCATCCACACCATAGGCCATGATTTATTTTTAAATGCTTATAAATATGGACAATTTATTTTTAAATGCTTATAACTATGGATTGTTTCCTGAAGAAATATTGTAAATTATATTGTGCAATTTACAGACTGAGAAACCAGATACTTACTCATGACTAAAGGATCATAACGTTGCATGGACCAAAACTCGATGTAATTAGATATAGTCATGAATACCTAAATCTGACACTTTATTAATGAAGGCCATTTTCGTCGAAGTTGAGTAGAGATCTCTTAAACCTTTTATTGATGATTCTAAGTATTTCGAATTAGTAGATCATAATGACCAATGTGGATTCTCAGTATGATAGATTGATAAATAATCATAATTGTAAATACTTTTTCGCAAATTTGCAGTTATTTTGATGTGCAAACTTGCTTTTGGTATCTCGACTTCAAATATATTAACACCTAGGTCAAAATCATGGAATAATTAAACATCTAGTTGTAAGTGCACATATAAAAAGGTTAGAAATATCGTACTGAAGCACACTTTTACTATGTTCATTCTGAGCATATATACATAAACATCAAACATCAGTATGCTATTCTACTAATAAGGCATATCTTCTTTAGGTGCAGCTAAGTTCCAATGATATAGAGACTAACTGTCATCCTAAACCTGTGTCTGTATAATACATAACCTATAACCTCATGCAGACACCTATGCTGTTAGTTGATGTTTAAAAGCCAACATAAGTAAATCTAAGATTATATTTGCTAAAACGTGATACATAATGCACTATCTGAATGAGTATTTTTCTTAAAAGATTATAAAAATTTAAAAAAACTAAGATAGTAAAGAAGTGATAATATTTACCTTGGGTGCGAAAGTAGCCTTAGAGTCATCCTGTGGTTGAGCTTTCAATCTGGCAGATCCATCAAAAAGAGATGGAAGTTCACGAATAAGAAGCTCTGAACCTATGGAGAAACAAGATTTACTCATCAAAATTTCTGGAGATTTATGATAAATACCATGTTATAAAGTAATGATGATCATCGGAATAGTAAAAGCTGCAGGAAATAAGGCTACTGTTATGAGACACAGAATGGGTGAATATATTAGTACAACTATACAAGGATATGAGCAGCAAGAATCCATTTATTGCATGCATGATTCAGCTAATAAATTTTAAGAATTCAAATGAATAAAAAATGCTCCATCTTTATTCTGCTAACAGAAGAACTTCTAGGCAGTGTTAGAAGCAACTTCCTTAATTATCTCAAGGTGTTTTGCAGATGAGCACAGGAACGCAAATTCAAAAGGTCATGAAAAGCAGAAGGCGTCCACTTACAGGCCAACGTATCTAAAAGGGAATGAATTTAAACCATATTTACTATTTGCATGACACATGCATTGAGATGACAAGAAAACATTGGGGTTAGTGAGAATATATATGTCTAAATTTAAATTTCTCATCAACTAATAGTTTCTAGCTATCCCAAGACTCACTGTTATGCCTTCAGAGTTCATTCACAATACAGTTGGCCATTATGTATCAGTTCTAAAGGAAACTTACAGGTCATATATTTGGATTGGCTGATACTGGTAGTATTCTCATTGTATAGCATGACCAGTGTTTTAAATGTCAACAAACATGTCGGATTTAGAGGCCAACCGACTCGATATAATGCGTATTGCATATTTAGGGTTCATGTCGGATATTATATCGGGGGTCATGTCGAATATGTCGGGCGGATATATCGGGGGACATGTCAGCTATGTCGGCCGATTTTTTAGTTTGAAAAATTGGCTGATTTTTTTAAATTATGTTTATCTAATCATGTTTGGACTTAAATTCTTGATTGTCTTAATAGTGCTTCTAAAGACAAAACTCAATCAGTTAGGGAAAATCGAAAAAAAGACCGAAATCATTTTCGTCGCTCATCATCTCACTCTCCTACGGCATCTCATCGGTCTCTTCTCTGAGTTGTTCCTTCGATATCAATATCGGGTGATCTTCTCTCTTTAACAGCCAACATCGGACTCCTCTTTCCTCACCTCTTTCCTTCAACATCAACCTAAGTAACATAAGTTATTTACTTTTTTTATATGTTTAGACAATAGAATTTATTAACTATGCTTAGATTTCATATATAATATTTATATTACACATGCACACCATCCGATATGTCAATCTAATATTTTTTTCATGTCCCCCGACATATCCCTGATTTTCATTATCTGACATGAATTTTAACTGTCCAACATAAACCCGACATCCAACATTTAAAACCTTAAGCATGACATTTTTAAATCTAGCCCAATTAGTTTTTGTTATTGTTGGATTCAGGTGTTGTGTATATGAGACTGTGGGTGTATTCTGGCTTTGCTTCAATTGGCATCATGCTCTGCTGCAAATCATCTCCCTTTCTTCCACCAAAGGATGGCGACATCGAAAATTTTACTCCTACTACAATCCACTCTACTGTAGTTTTACTCTTCTCTTGTTACCCTCTTCTACACGATGGCCTAATAAGATTATGTAATAGAAGTTCGCTCTCATTGAGATTTTTAATTTGGTTACATTAGACTCTCTTCATTTTGTTCCTTCAAATAATAGCAACAATGACATTAAGGTACTAAGCGTGGGTTAGGTCCTGATAAGAACCTTAATATGATCAATGTCAGTTGATTTTATGTTGGATTTCTTCCAAAATTTAACTATGATTCACTAACTTAACTGAAGTTCTAGTGAGATTGAAAGACTAAGAGTGAGTTATTTCCGGATGAGAGTTTAAGTATGATCAATAAATTTCAATTTAAGTTGAGTTTCTTCCGAGATTTAACTATGATTCTTTAAATCAAAGAAAAATACGACTTGAAGAACTTAGAGCAATCAAGAAGCACAAAATTGGTAGGTGAGCTACCACAGCAGCACATATGGAGTTATGGACCATGGTGCACACACGGTATGTTAAAGAGGGGACAATAAGTAATTAGGTGATGGAGAAAATTTTTAGGGTTTTTTAGATACTAGTCCCCTAAATCTTCAATAATTCCATATTTGTCCCTCAAATCTTGGAAATTGCATACTAATCACTCAAATCCTATAGGATCTTGCAAAATGGTTACTATGTTAGTATTTAAGTTAAAGATCCCAACCATGGTTGGGTTAATTCCTAACCCTTTTGGCTATCTCCTAACCCTACATTTGCAATTGTCTCTCTGATATTGCAAACCTTTGTGAAGCTGAACTTTGGTTAGGATTCCTTTCTAGTCATTGGAGGATAAAAACTCCAACAGGTTTGGTTTTTTTTAAGCGTGTACCGGGTTTAAACCCATTAAGAAATGGGTTGGGTAACATAATAGAGTAATACAATCACTTTACAGCCAACTGTTAGATTCGACAGAATATTTCCATCAAATCTAATGTAATTTAACTTAAAGGACCATTTTGTAAGATCCTAAAGGATTTGACAGGCTAATATGCAATTTCCAAGATTTGAGGGACTAAAATGCAATTATTGAAGATTTAAGGGATTAATATCTAAAAAACCCAAAAAATTTATTCAAACTGTTAATGATTCATGTTTTCTCAAAAGTTATTGTTTACATTTGAAACCTATAGAAAACCTAAACTTCGGAAATATGCAGCTCCACTTCCTATTTGTTTGTTCTAGCTGCTTTTCTTTGATTGCTATAGTGCCTCGTATTACAGTTTCTGTCTCTTCTTCATTGCCAATCTTGAAATGGCAGAAAGACAAAATCATAGCCCAAAAAACAATGCAAACTAAATTAAACAGTTGGGGTCAGATTTGATATTGACTGGTTTCTTGCTAGTGAAATTTCAACCCAGATTATGTCTGTAGAGGGTTGGCATCAAATCCAGCAAACTCATTGCAAATGGCACTCTGCTGCTTGTTAGATAATCAGAATTCACATAAGCTATATGACTATATCCTTTGACATCTAAGTCTGGACAGGCATATGATATCAACTATGCTGCACACCATAAATTTAAACCTTCACCCTCTAGAATTTGACAAAACAACGAATGTTTTTTCAGTTTCCATAAATGCTGTACAAATTGATCTTCTATACCCTCCTGGTACGCTCAGCAATGGGACAACATGCAAGCAAACAAAATTGATCAAGTAATTTACAGAGGAAAACTAACACCAACTGGCCAGAGCAAGAAAATTTTAAAATGAACAATAAAGAAATAAAATGATAAATCACGGTCAATAATCTGACAGTGATGTCATAATGAATCTTCCACAACATTTAACAGACATGATCCAGACAGCTGTACTGATACCATATTGTCCTTGAACAATTACTAGATTACCTCAATCTAACTTCACTGAGAATTGTTTCCTTGGACGGACAGACATGGATACAATTTTGTGATGAATCAAAATGTGTCAACGTACAGCATATGTTATAACTGAATAACATTAAATAGCAGAAAACACATTTTTCAAATAGACTTACTTTTCCAAAAAAAAAGACCTTAAATATTAAAAATAACAGCATGTACCAGAATAAAAACAGATATATTTATGACGCTCCAATATCTCCATATGATATGTAATTTAATGAACAAAAAACAACCTATAACGGCTAATCCCAGGCATCAAAGTAGAGAAAATAATGCATACCTAAACCAAACAACACATTGAGCAATTCCGGTGCCTACAGACAAATGATAAACAATTAGATTTAAGAACCTTCAATATCTGACACTAAGAACTAAATTGATGCCTAAGTGATCCGGTGCACGAATTAATGACGCTTCCCATACATCTATCGATGTTTTGTTTTTTGTGTAAGTGAACAACGATAGGTAAAGAAAGCTTTGTTATTATATAATTTAAATTACCATTCTCATGAGCACTTTGTCCATCAAAAAAGAATTGGTTATGATGCACAACACTCCATGAAACGAAGACTTTAGGATTGCTTGTAATGCTAAGATGAGCCTTCCTTAATTGTGTTAAACACCTAACCAGGGAAATTCTGGACAGAGGTGTTTGACCAAAAAGACCAGATGACATCCTCCAAATTCTCAGTTGACATCCTCCAAATCCTACTAGACTGATGACGGAAAGATAATAGCATTCTATAGGCAAATTTTGAGGTAAAAATAAATGCTCAAGCAATTTGAATAGTATTCAATAACATAAGACTCATCTGTACTTTATTTAGGTCTTGATATTCAAAACTTTCCAAGACCTCCAATCTTTCTCTGCATTATCTATTAATTTGGATGGGCATAGAATAGAATTTAAGACTTTCGACATCAATATGATGGCCTACAACGTTGCATAGGTACGGTTGCGAGTGCGGGTACGGGACACGGAAAATTTGTAAAAATTAGGACACAGGGACACGGCTGATATAATATATAATATATCATATATATATATATATATATATATATATATAGAGAGAGAGAGAGAGAGAGAGAGAAATGGAGAAACTTTGTACCAGTTATTTGGTAATGATGTGGCTTCATCTTGCCCCTACATCACACCTTGAAGTTAGACCTCAACACCCTTCATCAACTCCAATGTAGATGTAGGGGCAAGATGAAGCCACATCACTATCAGTAGCTTGGTACCAAGTTTCTCATTTTTCTCATATATATTATATATATATATATATATATATATATATATATATATAGCCATTGAAATTCATAATTTAAAAAGCTAAAATTTGTCTTAACTATCTCAAGTTTTTCTTTTTATTTTAAGTTCTTTTATTTGATTCAAACACATTATCAAATTCCCAATAGAGCAAAGCTTTTGAAACTCTAGCTTTTTATTTCAAAAAAGAATAGAAAAGACAAGTCAAACTATCTCAAAAAGGGGAAAAAAGCCTAACTCAAACATCTCCATGACTAGTAAGGACCATGTGACTTTTTAATCCCAAAAGTAATTAGCATGTGTGGACCGTGTGGCATTCGTATCACTGCCATCCTAGCTAACAAAAAATAAAAAAGAAAATCCATTCTTATCTCATGGTACACAAGCCCATGTGGGAGATGATGTCATTCTCCACTAAGTGAATAAAAAACTGAGAAAGAGTTCTCCACTAAGTGAATAAAAACTTAAGAGAGAGAAACTGTTCGTCTTCTTCAAGCCTTGGGTGGGGTTGTTGGATCCAAAAAACAAACCCAACAGCCAAATACACTCATTCTTAGCTCTAGTAACTCCCCTCTCATGTGTGAGAAAATAAATCTCGTGTATCCTTGCCATTTGGGTGCGGAACCGCACCCAAAACGTAGACACCGGTACGGAAACCTCAAGTCCGTGTCGGAGTTTCCTAGATGGCCTAAGAGCTCAAAAAGGTATGATAAGAATAAATTATTGGTCAAATTTAAGCAAACTTCTCATCAAAATCAGGCATGATAAAGTCAACTGTATTATCCATTTCAGAAAATTGGAGTTTGTATTTTGTTCGCGGGAAAAATTGTGTTCTTCATTGACGTCATTATTTTCTCAAGTAATTGCTTTTTGCTTACAAAAGATCCGGTCTTTTTATAAGATCCGGTTACAACGAAATCAAAGAAAAAGAAATAAAAATTACAACTTTCCTTTCGAACGAATCACGAGCTCCTGTTTTGCGGTCACTCGTTTTTGTGGGTTCTTTGCCAACGCCGGGGTTAATCCGTGGACCACCGCGCGATCTAGATCCGGTCGGATCTATGCAGTATGACGGGTATTATTTCGTAAAAGAAATAATAACCGGAGGGGATTAATTCACCAAGGAAATAATCGCCCTAGTTCTCGGGATCAAAGGCCAAACTTTGATCCGGATGATGACTGCGTAGATCTGAGATCTGATTTCTCTCTCTCGAACTCCTGCCTTTTGTGACGTGGATGCTCGCCAAGAACCAGATCTGAATGTCCAAGCCTTCAAGCCTCCAAAACTCCAAGCTCAGTTCTCAATTCGGTAGAGAAAATTCTCAAGAACTTTTATGATCCAAACTGTCAACCTGTTTCCACTCCATATGATCTTAATGTACATCTAAAGAAAAATACAATAACGAAAATTTAGCAGATTAAGGGCTTTTATACATTTTTAATCACACTAATACCTAGGGGGGGCTCGGCCGCCGAGCCACCTAGAGGTGGCTCGGTTTTGGCCGAGTCCCCTAGGAGTTGTGGTTTTTTACCGTTTTTCGGTCTTGTGGTTGATTTAGACTCTGATTTGTTGATCTGAATCATGATTTGGCAGTAAACCTGCTTCGTTGTTGATCCGGATTCTGATTTGACAGTCTGAATCCCAATATGGCAGTAAATCCGCCTCGGTGTTTGAGTTCAAATTCGTTCTATGGTTGGATGACTCGTTGACTTACCGAACTGTTTACTTGATTCCGCATGCGAATGGATGTATTCCATTGTTTGCGTGCGGTTCGTTAGCCTCGTTGCCTCGTTAATTCGCTTCGTTGCGTGTCACTTGGCTTCGACGTTGTGGACTGACGCTCGTGTTTGGATACGTCGCCCGATGGTTCGTCGGTTTATGCCGAGCTGTGCTAAGGGACCTATAAGTAATTTTATACGCCTACAGATACCCCCTCCAAAGTATTTCAGCCTCGTTCTTTTATAGAAGAGTCTGGAATACTTTGGATATGATTGTCCCAACCTTCAGTCGGTGTAACGGGACCTTGGAATGGCTTCTGTTCTTGATTCCTTCAATCATTCAGGCTATTCGGTGCTTCATCGAATGTCTGTAAGGGTTCCGGTGCTGTATTTATTGTCTGACCGTCTGTCGGAATTTTGAATTTGAAGTTGGTTCTCGATTTTATGACTTTTTAGCTCGAGTTGGTTATTTCAACATAGAACTGACCGTCGGTCGTCGGCGTTGAATCTTCATTTACAACGGGTTGTCCGGCGTTTGAGCTTCCTTGTGACGCGTTGTCCGGTGTCTAAGCTTCATTGCAACGCGTTGTCCGGCGCCCAAGCTGGAGTATACACAGTTTAAGCTCTTAAGGAATTGGAGCGTGGCGGATACTCGAGTCACGAGACCAATCTACGGAGTTGATACATCTATGGACTTAGGATTTTTGGCAAATCCTCAGCCCTCAACGGATTTGTCATGCTTTTACCGATTACCGTTTGAATCGGGCTTACATGCGGATTGTCTAAATCCGTTCCGCATGTGACGTTGTGCTAAGAGAGTTAACGCTCTTAGTGCTACGATATTGAATACGTAGACTTCGTCTTTCTCCTGTGAAAAGACTAAACAGCAACGTGTATGAGACGTTGACTTAGGATTTTTGGCAAATCCTCAGCCTTCAACGGATTTGACGTGCTCTTACCGACTACCGTTTGAATCGGGCTTACATGCGGATTGTTTTAATCCGTTCCGCATGTGACGTTGTACTAAGAGAGTTAACGCTCTTAGTGCTACGATATTGAATACGTAGACTTCGTCTTTCTCACGGGAATAGACTACCCGGTGACGCGTGTTAGGCGTTGACTTTAGGGTTTTTGGCTAACCCCCAGCCTTCAACGGATTTGACGTGCTCTTACCGACTACCGTTTGAATCGGCTTACATACGGATTGTTTTAATCCGTTCCGCGTGTGACGTTGTGCTAAGAGAGTGAATTCTCTTAGACTTTGTTGCTACGACTTCGAATACGTAGACTTCGCCATTGTTATGGGAATAGGCTACCCAGCAACGTGTTTTAGACGCTGACTTATCCCTACTTAGGCTTCGGGATAGAATACCCCAGAATCGAACTCTGGTGTCTTTTTCTACGGAGAAAGACTAAACTGGCGACGCGTGTGAGGCGTCGGCATATCCTTTCTTAGGATTCAGGATGAAATTCCTCATGCGTATAAGGCATGGATTTTGGTGTTATTAATAACAACCTGTCACAATGTTGAATATGTAGACGGGTGTTCTTTTTAACGGTTAAGAACTAACCGGCAGCGCGGGTTAAGCGCAGACTTATCCTTCCTTAGGTTTCAGGATAGAATACCCCAAAATCCGGAAAAAGACTAAACCGGTAGCGCGTGTTAGGCGCAGACTTATCCCTGCTTAGGATTCGGGATAAACTTCCTATTACCTGTGAGGCACAAATTTTGGGAGTTGAAAAAAGGTGGTGTCTTCTCTTGGGGCAAAGACAAACCCGATGCGGGAGAGGAAGAATTTTATATTCTATCTCCCAACACTAAAGAGGAAGAATTTTATGTTCCATCTCTAGTTGGAAAGGAGACTCGAGGTGGGATCTCCACCCCCAGAATCCGGAAAGGTGAAACTAAGAGTGGGATCTCCACTCCGAGAATCGAAAAGATTCAGATAATCCTAACTGTTGGAAGGTTTGATTACCGAACTAAAGATGTGGTTTTGGTCCTAACTGTAGGAAGGTTTGACCAATTCCGAATATTATGTCCAGACTCTAATAATGAGAGTGTTGAGTGCACAGACGTGGTGAGAATTTGAATGGGAGTTTCTTATTCATCATCTTGCTGTGGTGACCGGGTTATCCCTAAAAATACACTATATGGATTTTTTTTGGGAACTTCCCGTTACATGAATCATCCACTCCCAGCTTTTCTTGCGAAACTGGGTTTATCATCGTATCGGTTGCATGATCGGGTTATCCTTAAGAATACCACGCATGGCACTCTCCAGGAACTTCCCGTGGAAGAAAGGAAATAGTTTAGACTCATATACCTATTGGAGTATCAGGGAGCAGTTTAACCTCTTATACCGGTCGGAGGATTGAGAAGCAGTTTATACTCATATACTCTTCGGAGTGGTGTCGTTCTCAACTGGCTTACCTTAGCGTTATAACGCCGGCTTCAACCAAGGTCTGAATGCTATTCTTGAGAGTAAAGCAATCCTTGGTGGGATGAAGGACCCTCCTGTGGTATGCACAGTACTTTGAATCCGTCGTGTTGTCAGCTTCCTCCTGATTTGTGATAGGTGGTAGCTTGATCTTGTTACTTTCAAAGAGGGATTCGAAGATGGCTGGAACGTCTTCGTCCTTGAAAGAGTACTCTTTTTGGAGTCTCGGACCCGAAGTCTTTTGCTGCCTTCGGGATTGCTGTTGTGACGTTTGATTAGCACCATCAGCAGCTGCAGGTGCCTTACCATTATCACGAGAGACGAAGTTTGAGTTCAGCGGATTAACCGTCGGTCGGTTCCTCTCGGCCTTCTTCCTTCGGAGGAAGCGTTCGGCTTGCTCTCCTCGGACCTTCAAATCCTTCCATGTTTTGGACGGTGCTGTCCCCATTGCTTCCAACACGTCCAATGCGAGGTTGTTGTGGCAAGTCTGGAGAATGAACTCCTCAGTGATCGGGTCCCGACAGTTCATCGCCTTGTTCCGGAACCTTTTGACGAAAGTGTCGACCAATTCTCCGTCTTCCTGTTTTTCGTCAAGCAACGACCCGATGGATATCTCGGTGTCATCGTCGAAGAAATCGGTGAGGAATTTAGTCTCCATGTCGTCCCAACTGTTGATGCTTCCGGGCTTGAGACGGCGATACCAATCGAAGGCGGCTCCACGAAGAGTGCCAGCGAAGGACCGTACCATCAGAGGCTCATTACCAGAGTAACCCCCAGGTGCGATTTGAAGTAAATCAAATGCTGAGTGGGTGAACCCTTCCCATCAAATGGCGTGAAGTTAATTAGACTAAACTTCGCCGGATATGGGATTGATTCCCACTCTCGTGGGTATGGAAAAGGAATACCCATCTTCTTCATCTCTTGAGCGGAAATCAACGTATTGATTTTGCTCTCGAGATTCTTAATCTTCAGGTTTTCACCTGTGTCTTCACTAGCATTCTCGTTACCACCCCCTGCATTGACGGGAGGATTATTGGCATTGTGCGCTTCATTCGCATTTGTAGCCTCATCTTCCAGATTAACCTGGTTACGACGACTTGGCTCGCCTTGCTGGTTCGCCAATGCTTGGATTTGTTGGTCATGCATCTCTCTCATTTGCTGCATGGCCATCTCCATCTCGAACTTGAAACTTTCCTTCTGCTTAGTCATGGCCTCTTCGAGCATCTTGGCCACTTGTTCTGCACTTATCATGAGTGCCTCGCGGGGTTGTCCCTCGCTGGATACCGTGTTGTCCGATGCAATCGCAGAGCAGGCATCCGATTCTTCATCTTCTGACGGTAATCTCGTCTGAACCCTACCATAAGTTCCTCGTGTAATGGCTCCAGACTGCAGACGAGTTAGATACCGGGGTACTGGCGGAATTGACTCGGGATTATCCCGTGTCGACGCCCTTTTGCTGGTCATATTGGTGGTGATCCTCGAAAATTCTCCGTCTTCGACTATCCTTCTTCTTCGTCGGAAACGCCTAGGTCTTGGTTTCGGCGTTTCGGTACTGAGCCTTTCGAAAATCGAAACTCTTTCGGGGACCGCCTTGATGCAGTTGCACTCAGACAATACTGCCCGAATGAGTTTGGCACAGGGACATTGAGTTTCCGGTCCTCGGGGACTCCTCTTCCTGGTTTTCCTCGTGCTCCCATCACGATAGTACAACTCGTCGGTTTGAAGGTCGGAGTAACCTATCGCGTGTCGGCACGATTTCTCAGGTATAACGTTATCGTCATCAGACGATAACGTTTCCTTCTGAGGGCGAACTGTCTTCTTAGGGCTCTCAAGAGTCACGCGCCTCGAGACATGCTTTTTTGGGCGTGAATTCTCAGCGGGCTCTTGGACTTCGATGCGCAAATTAGCGCGCGCAGCTGCCTTGAGCTCCTTATCATGTTGGAGGTGGCGGCGACCCCCAGCGTGTTGAGTCGTTCGGGGCTTCTTCATCGGACCCAAACGCTCTTGAACTGGAGCTTTGCCTCGTTCATCGGGAATTGGACCGAGACGCTCCAAGACTGACTTTCTCCTTCGGGATGATTCAACGGGATCTCCCGGAGTAGCTACTGGGATTACCGGCGACTTTGGTTGATTCGCCGGAGGTTGACCTTGCTTCGAAGGCTGCAACGATTTTGCCTTAGCCTGAATCGCCGCTTCAGACTTCGGCTTCCATACTTGGCGGGTTGGTGGCGGCTTTTTGGCTACTTCCTCCCGTGCCTGCGCTGATAGTGCGCGGCGTTTGCGAATGCGCTCCTCCAGTGTCGAACGGTTCCGTTTGACACGGACCCATTCGTTCGTTGGCGGCTTGGAGGAGTCGCCATTCATCGGTCGTTGAGGCTGTTTGCCTCTCCTGTTCTTCAGATCCGCGTTGTAGCGGATTCCGTCAGTGGACTCCATTGCTTTGACGAATTCTTTGGCCAAGCGTTGGCGTTGCCTTTGGCGGGCTCTCTTTGAGAGTCACCGCTCCTTTGGTGACGGAGGAATTGGTTGGAACCAGCTTGATCTAGTTGGAGGATGGTGGAGCCTCACCCGACGCAGCTTTGGCGTCAATCGGGGTGAGATCGTCGTTGGTAGCTTCAACTTCTTCGTACCAACGTACATTTCTCCTGGAAGAGAACTTCTTGGACTTGCGGGGGGAGGTCGATCCGGACGAAGATGACAGATACTCCTCGAACTTCTGTTGATCGAATTCATATTCGACCTCCTCTTCGACCGGGATCGAGATCCGCGGCTGTGACGCATCGATCTCGGCAGCGAGATCGTCGGCTCCCACTGTGGTCGCCAGATTGTTCGTGAAAAAAATTGTGTTCTTCATTGACGTTATTGTTTTCTCAAGTAATTGCTTTTTGCTTACAAAAGATCCGGTCTTTTTAAAAGATCCGGTTACAACGAAATCAAAGAAAAAGAAACAAAAATTACAACTTTCCTTTCGAACGAATCACGAGCTCCTGTTTTGCGATCACTCGCTTTTGTGGGTTCTTTGCCAACGCCGGGGTTAATCCGTGGACCACGGCGCGATCTAGATCCGGTCGGATCTATGTAGTATGACGGGTATTATTTCGCAAAGGAAATAATAGCCGGGGGGATTAATTCACCAAGGAAATAATCGCCCTAGTTCTCGGGATCAAAGGCCAAGCTTTGATCCGGAGGATGACTGCGTAGATCTGAGATCTGATTTCTCTCTCTCGAACTCCTGTCTTTTGTGACGTGGATGCTCGCCAAGAACCAGATCTGAATGTCCAAGCCTTCAAGCCTCCAAAACTCCAAGCTCAGTTCTCAATTCGGCAGAGTTGACTCTGATTTGACAGTCCGAATCCCAATATGGCAGTAAATCTGCCTCGGTGTTTGAGTTCAAATCCGTTCTATGGTTGGATGACTCGTTGACTCACCGAACTGTTAGCTTGATTCCGCATGCGAATGGATGTATTCCATTGTTTGCGTGCGGTTCGTTAGCCTCGTTGCCTCGTTAATTCGCTTCGTTGCGTGTCACTTGGCTTCGGCGTTGTGGACTGACGCTCGTGTTTGGATACGTCGCCCGATGGTTCGTCGGTTTGTGCTGAGCTGTGCTAAGGGACCTATAAGCAATTTTATACGCCTACATATTTGGCTGTAACAATCATGTGAAGCATGATCGTTGTCCAAAAACTAAAACTTGACAATAGAAGCGCTCATCTAGATAACTTTAATAAAAGGTAGAATCATATTCTTGAAGTCGTTGTTGCTACACCAACACTCCAAAGTCATGGTTAGGGTTAAAGGAAAGGTTTGCATACACTTCAACGCTCCCCCATAAATTGAAAACTCTCCTAGCGTCTTGGCATGGATTAAAGAAGCAGTACTATATTAACTAATCCACTTAACTACAACCAGAGGAATTTGAAGTAGAATAGACTCTACTACCACCTCTAAGTCCCCCGGATCAAAACTTCAAAGTTATGATGAGGACTAACTACTGAGATAAATATCAATATATTACTAACAAGTGAAACATAACGCCCATCCAAATTGATTTCCGTTTGTAACCTGAAAAACATCACTAAATCATAGGTTTTAGCTCTAACACTTTCCGTAAACAAAATAGTAGAAGAAGTTTATAATTTGCATATGAAGTGCTAGCAATAATCTGTTCCCTCTAAACAGAATATATAATACCTTAATAGAATCATCAAGTTCCACCTTTTCACAAGCAATAATTGGCCCAGCATCCAGTGCACGAACTGTGTATGCAAGTGAAACACCTGTTTCTGTCACACCATCCTATTCAAAAGATTAATATTAAAATCATGTTTGCTAATTGCTTACTTCCAAACAGTATGACTGATAGTATACTCAAATTTTTGAACCTGTAATGCTCTTTGAACAGGTGCTGCACCGCGATATAGAGGCAACAAACTAGGGTGTATGTTAACAGTGCCTGTCAAAAGGTTCAAAAATATTGATTCCCATGAGTCCTAGTTATTCATTTTTTAGTTAATGGAAGTGTTCACAAGAATATTTCAGACTAGAAGCAACTTTGTTCACAATAAAATGCTAAACTTAAGTGATACAGCTAAATGAGCAATTAACAAATTGGAAAGTTTAGATCCACTAGAACTAAAACACAAATATGGTTTCCCAACTTGATCATCTATCTAGGTTTGCTACCATTACCCAAATATTTTCCCCATACTAATGGAGACAGCTGAGGTGCAGATTGCACACTTACGGAGAAGCTTCATGGAAATACCTTGCTGACAGTTAGAAGTCAACCTTCTTTGAGCTGGTAACAATATCATGGAAATACAAAATATTTGCTGAAAATAAATGATTGCTTGCCCGGTTGATAACATTATTAGGAGGCTGTTTGTGTTCATGGGCCTAGAGATCAAACCTCCAAAATGCATGCAGCAGTCTAAAGAAGAAGGAAACACAAGGGTTAATGTAAAAGTTAACATTATACTTGATCAAATTGACTTGTATGGTATTACAACAGCAGACCATTATCCCAAATCTCTGGGGCAACATGAATTACCGTTCTTCTAAAGCATGTTGGGGTTATTAATTACTAAATTGTTGAATGCCATACTGATTTTTCTTCTGATGTGAAGATTGTAGATGTAAGTAAAAGTTCCTTCTCTAGTTATTTCGAAAGATTTTAGTGTGTGCTATTTTGCGTCTTCCTTGTTACTTCTATTTTGTGGTAATGAATGTATCTCGGCATAATAATGAAGTATCAAACATTCTACAATATAGACAATTTTACTCATTGTTACTTCTTCTATTTTGTGGAAAATAACAATTACTCACAGATCTCAGACACCATATGTATCTTATGGTAAAGAAAAAATTTAAGATCAAATGGAACTTTTCTCTGTTCTTTAAAATGAACAATCATTACCTAACATTTTTCATGCATGCCCTTGTAAATAGAAAATTGTTTGTGTGTGTGTGTGTGGGGGGGGGGGGG
>NC_033798.1:27568007-27641671 GCF_001876935.1 Asparagus officinalis
TGATATCATGCATGTCCTTATAAGTAGAGGCCCAACAGTGAAGTCTCAAATGGAACAATCATCACCTAATATCATGCATGTCCTTATAAGTAGAAGAAGGGGGACGAAAACCTGCATATCAACATTGATCATTCATGTTGGTTATTGACATTTATAGACAAATAAAAGAATAAGGATGATGTGCAAGTGGAGTTACAGAGAAACATACATCTTAATCTATCAACCTCATTACCATTTTACTTGACCGAATTGACATGTATGCTATTACGACAAGAAAAAAAAACTTTATCCCAAATCTTTTGGATTGGCTGCTTGAATTCCTGTTCTCCAACCTGTAGTCTGTCGCGTTTGTTATTTACTAAATTGTTGAATCCTATATCAATGTGTCTTTTGACATAAAGTTTGGAGATCCAAGTAAAATGTCTTCTTTACTTGTGTATAATGTTTTTGGTGATTCTACGCTATATTTTCTCCTCCTTGTTACTTATATTTTGTGCTAATGGGTTCTTCTTGAAGAGGCCCAACAGTGAAGTATCAAATGTTTTAGCGAATAAACATTTTGCCTCTAAATGTAGCACAGTGGCAGACAACAAGACAGGATATATTTAGCAGTCTGAATTGATCCGTGTTTGAATGAACGAACCAATGCATAATCATGCGTTGTTTTCTTGATAAAGAAAAGGATCTTTGGCTTGGCTAATCTAAACTTCGTACATGGGAAACAGTAGAAACCTAAATCTTGTAAGTTTGAAATCAACTAACCTTCCACTTCAAATAATCAGCCTTATGTTGTAATGCCTTTGGCCTAAGTACCTATTAAATGAGTTCAAGTTAACAAATGTTTGCCTATGATTAATGTGTTAATACCATGTGAATCCTGTGTGGTGTCTGTCTCTAGACTTGATAAGCATTTCACACTAGTTAACACTCATCTTCCAGCCCGATAGATTTGAGTAGGAAATCAACAGATGTTACATTAGTTTCACAAGTTTACACTATCTTTAAGATGTTGCCATAGTATAGCATTTAGTCGTTGCAATAGGATCTACAGTTCTTTTTTCCATCCTCCACATTCTTTTTCTCTAAAACTGACTCAAGTAGCATAGATTAATTCTCTTACCATAACATGGAATCTGAAGGAACTTCGAAGGTAGGATATTTCCATATGCTGCTGTGATACAAAGTTCTGGATTTAAAGCCCTCAAGTCTGCCAAGAAAGGTTCCTGCACAAAAAGTGAATAAAACTAAAGGACCATTTATAAATATTGTGATTGCATAAATAAGGAGCACATGCATATGTAATTTAATAAGGGTGGAAGGAAAAATGTCAGACTCTTGTATAATTAAAACGTAAGCTAGCTTGTAGAATCAAATAAAAGATTTCAATTGAAGTTCAACAAAAAAGGAACTGGATAATGGCTTAAAACATGAAACTCATAAAGGAAAAAGAGAAGAAAAGAGAACGGGAGGGGGTTGGACAAGGTACAATCTGTGTATAATTAAATTACAAAGATTTATGAACGGTAAAAGCTAATATAGATTAGATGATGAGATGCAACATATGATATGACAAAAGCATTATCAACTAGGTAGAGCCTGTAACTAGTGGAAGTAATTAAAAGACTCAGGTCCAAGAATTGAAGTATTATTAAAAAGGACAGAAGCATATATGAAGTATTAATATCTGCAAAATCAGATATCACTAAACAATTTATAGATGCAATTATTATTCTGTACACAATGGTTAAGAAGGACAAGATCAATTACTGTACTTCAAAAAGAAATAAGTAGGGAACAGAAGACAAGATCAATAACTGTATGTGGAAGAAAGAATACTTGGGGAGTATCTGAAATGAGAACTTGGAAGTGTAATGCATCATCAAAGTTTTGTACTGCCTTACGTTTTAAATCTGGATTATAATGCTAAACTGATCCCACCGAATATCAAGTGATATACGAGTTGGAAGTATTGCTTACTGTAGAACAGAAACTCTGGATGTAGGAACACCTGTACCATGCATAAGCAACTACTCCAGTTTAGCCTTACCCTTACTTTCATCTTCTCACTGGATTAAGGGTGAGCACGAATGTGCTTCAAATGCATCATGGATAGCCAACCAGCAGCTGGATTAACTTCAAATGCATTAAGGGTGAGCACGAATGTACTTTCATCTATGAAGGTGTAGTCAACTAGGCATCAAACATATTCGTGGAAAAGTGTTTGGCTTAGAGTAAAGATTTTTAAATGGGTTAACATCCACCTACAACAGATATCAATGAAAGAAACCACAGTACAAAAATCACTAAAAGAGATGCATTATAACACAATGATCCTAGACATACCTCCCCAGCTTTACCAGGTGTGAATATCAGATCTTCAGGGTAACCTCTCTGTATGGCATGATGTGCAACAGGAGAAGGCATCAGCTTCCTTCCTCTATCTCTTCCTGAAGGTGGCTGTGTAACAATTGCTGCAAGCTAAAGAAAATTATTTAAAAGTTCCGCCATCAGTATGCTTAGCTGTGCAACAAAAATAGTACGAAAGAGTTTGAAATTAATCAATCAATCACAAAATAATACAAGTTTCAGTTGAAAGGCCAAATCCACTGCTTAACATTAATTAAGACATGATTTAACTTACATGTGGTAACCAAAAGAATACAAATGATCCTCAGCAGCATTGTGCTATACATGCAGTTGCTTTTACAATAAGAAGGAACTTTAACCATTTATGACAGGGCATGTTTCTTTGATAAACTCCAAAACATCATCATAGATTGTAAAGTAAAAGAGAAATTAAAAAACTTGAGAGATATTTGTTGAAGTGTTTACTGAAAGAAAGTGAAACAAAATGCAATTATATTGACATCAACTGAATTGAAAGTTCTAAAGGAAAGATGAATCAGGGGAAAAATAAATATAACTCGCTAGAAAATGAAATACTATACTTTCACATTGCTTAACAACAATGTAGAGATTATTCTAAGAGTAAGCCTCATCCATATCCCAGTATTCATTAAGATTCATGGCCATATCTGAAGGAATTAAGATAGACATGCATATCTGAAGGATTCTTGTTGGGTCCCTCCCACCATCCCTCCCTGTGTGAATAAGGTGGTTAATCATTTTACTAAATGAGTTATCTATCTGCGATTATTCTAAGAGGAAGCCTCATCCATATCAGCAGTATTCATTAAGATTCATGTGCATATCTGAAGGAAATAAGATCCACATGCATATCTGAAGGATTCTTGTTAGGTTCCTTCCACGCTCCCTCCCTGTGTGAATAAGGTGGTTAATCACTTTACTAAATGAGTTATCAAGATAGAGAAGGTACACTCTACTAGTCATATCAGATTAGTGGGTCTCACCACGCTCTGGATCTAGATAGCTCATTCAGAGCAATCTCATAACCATTGAAGCCTATATATACATATAAATATACATATTCATATACATATATAGATATATATACAAACATATATATATAGAAATATGGGTATCATTGATAATGAGGTGGCCACATCTCAACCTCCCATCTAAAGTGGGGACCATTTTTAAGTGGAGTGAGTAATTAAGTGGGGGACCATTTTTAAGCAAGAGATGAGAGATTGAGATTGGGTCCTCTCACTAACAAGGACAAACTTTATCCCTGGTACAAACAATGCCCGTTTTTCTCATATATGGAAATGGTGTCCTCCACTTATTTACTCATCCCACTTGAAAGTGATCCCACTTTAAATGACAAGTTAAGATGTGCCTGTCTCACCACCATGGATCAAAGAAAAAATGGACCAAAGTTAGTCTTTGGTATCAAGAAAATCCATCTACGTGTGTATATTTATGTATGTATGGCTTGATAGTTATGAGTTAGTAAGCTCATTATGTTAATGAAGCTACTTGTCAATAATGGGTGGTGAGACCTACTCATCTTGTGTGCTTGCAAGAGTCTCACCACATGTGCATCTCTTTGGTAGCTCATTTAGCAAAATGAATTATCACCTCATACTTATTATATCTATACATATGTATATATAATTTGATATATATGTGTGTGCAAATATGTAATGTAAATGTATGTACATATATAATTAGATATATACATATATACATGCACACAGTGAATTTTATCAGAGGTTGCAAACCCACATGACTTCTCCACTATTAAAATGACATGATAGTTGCTTGAGCAACTGATCCCAGTTTGTTCCTTGCGAAGTCGCTTATCTCGAGCTGTGTAAGAGATAATTTTTATGTCCTATCGCATCACCTCTTATCAAAGATAAACATGATAAATGTTCCTTAACTTTGTTTGTTCCTATATCTTTTACCAACTCATATCCTGCAGCTTCTACAAATCTCAAAGAAACTTGAATTTTTTATTCTCATAACATGACCTATTTGACTTTAGCAACTCTAACTCATATCTCTCTGCACCATCATGCTTTATTACATTCAACGAAGTGAACGAGAGACTTTCATCTCAAGCAACTCATTTCTTCACTTAGAATATTTTATTCAAGTGAATATTTTATCTAGCTATCATTTTTCTCCATTAAAAATTCATTATTCGAACCCCTTTCCCCATGTGAGTTGTCCCCTGAGATCTTTTTTATATTCTATCTCTAATAAAAAATTTCATGACCACCTACTTTATAGCTTGCGATCATAGCAGCAAGCTTTTTCATAGCTTGCTCAAATCATCATCCCTTCACGCGCTCCTGTTTTTCTCATATTCAAATTTTCAGAATTCCCACCAATGACATGGTCTCCCACTGTTGGAATTCATATCTATAAATAGTCTTATCTTGAGTTCGTTTAACTCATTCCAACCACCTCCATTTTGAAGAGCTATTGCAAATTAAATCCTTCAACTATTCCAAAAGTAACCTTTTCCAAATCAAAGTCGTGACTAAATCATCCTACTTTAAGCTTAGGCAAGTTATTATAGCCTCAAGTTGTAAAATCAAGAGTGCGTGCAATTGTTTGCGAGAATACTTATTCTCAAATCTTGTCTCATTTGAGAGAATCACTGATATATCCTGAGTAAACTAGTGAACTCTTCAGGGTAAAGAGTGGTGAGAAGCTACCAACTTGAGGTTGTCAAGTGTGGTAGGAGATGTCTTGTTATCCAGAAACTTTTGGAGGAAGTTCAAATATAGTGGATTTAAGAAATTCTAATCGAGGCGCTAGGTAGATGGATGTAGTCTAGTTGAAGAGCGAACCACCTTATATATCTCGTGCAAGCTTTGTGTGTTGATTTATCTTTTATATAAGTTCTCTCGATCTTCACTAATATCAGAGAACTATCTTTTTTTGTAAATCTATTCACTCTTCACAGAGGCACTTGCTGGAACTTCCCTTCTTTTCTTAAAGAGAGTCTCAATCCTGTCACTGGATGTTCCTATTGATCTTCCATTTCTCAATTTCAACTATCACACTATCTAAATTCTATTTTACCTCTGATAGCCTTTTTTATCCTCCACAAAATCTAGAAAAATTACTAAATTATCTCAATAACCCTATTCACACCCCCCTAGGGTTCTTACAACCATCACCATTACTATCTCCAGTCAAAACTCCTCCACCACCTTCTCCAGTTGAACCCACTTCCTCCTTGCAATCCTCTCCTCCGACATCCTTACACATACTTAAGCTGGACCCCATTTTTACTTAGCGTTTTTTACCACCTTTTGCTACTAAAGCCCCAAAAATCTTGAGCAATGACTCACCGCTTCTCTCTGCTGTTCACTTTCCACAACCTTGCATGCACATACAATTGGATCAAATTTGAGGTGGTTTTGCTTGTGAATTGGATATAATATTGACTTTACAAATTAATTCTCATTGCATTATAGATTTATTTATAGATGTAAGATGGCACCGAACTATGCTATTTACACTATATATAATAGAATTATATATAATAGAATGGTATTGAATTATATCTATGAGATTCTACGTCCACGACTTTCTGTTACAGTATCCACAAATCTGTATACCATTATATTGATACTTGTATTAGCACTTGCGAAACCTAGTTGTTTATAGCTAAAAGCATAACCATAACCAATAAGAAAGATAGGAAAGAGAATAGGACATATGAAAAGAAATCCCACGCTTTTACCACTGAAAGTTTCTACAAATGATATGTCATGTGTATTTTATTTGACTAATCAACCGTTGATGCAAAGTTAGGGGCTTCGGATCTAATGAGGACAAGAAATGGCAATAGTTGATTAGTTGATATATTTTTGAATTTTGAAATTTAAAATTTGAATTTTGAATTTTGAATTTTAGTTTAATTGTAATTGAGTGATTTGAGGGATTATTGTTTGTTTCTATTTTTATTGCACGTTGTGTGCACGTAGTTTTTTTTATAAATAAGGTTGTATGAGACTATTGAAAATCAATGAATTATTGAATGAAAAATTGTATTAGCTAAAATCTGGTATGAAGTCTTGAGTGTGAAACCTAGGTCTCGGGTGTGAATCCCTAGGCCGTTCTCTGTGTCCTCTTCCTCTAGTCGCCAAGCATTCCCTCGTCTTCCTCACGTCAACAATCAGTCAAACCCTCCTCTTCCCTACAACCACCAGATCCACACTCAGCTCGCCCCTGATCTCCACCTCCGCACCACCAGCGCCATCATCTCCTCGATCCACACTCAGCTCGCCCCTGATCTCCACCTCCGCACCACCAGCGCCATCATCTCCTCCCAAGCAGCTGCCCTACTCCCACAGTCACCGAGCCTCCTTTCCCAGCAACTGTCGTCTTTATGTACACCAACTGTTTGGCAAAATTTCCCACCAGAGCAATACTACCACTGCCACAACCGCTTACCACAAATCATCACATCGTTATCGTCCCGTCAACCTTACCGACGCCATCACTCTAGTCGCTGCTCAAATCTCCGTCTCGTCGTCGTCGTTCAGTTCATCGTTGTCGTCGCCCCACCTCCAGAGGTCTCTCACGTCGAGTCTGTTCAGACCGACGAATGTTTCGTTTTCTTTCGTCCCTTATTTTTCTGTTGACTTTATTTCGTTAGTTAATTGCATGAATAATACATCTCTAAACTCTTATCATATATTCACTGCTTAAAGTATAATTGTGAGTTGAGAGAAACTGAACATGTGATTGTTAAAACTTGATATTGATTGTAAAACTTATGCAATGATAATGAATATTGTAATTAAATTATTCGAGATTGTGATTGTTTATGACTATCATTGCAAATCTTGTTAAAATCCATCTGTCGCATTAACTGCTTTAATTAATTTCCTACCGAATATTATGAATTTTGGCGAAACGGTGCTTTGTTCAAATTAGATCGCTGATTCCGATAGACCCCCTCCCCCGTTTCGCATCATTTTGGTATCAGAGCATGGTTTTAGATTAGTTGGGTCTTAAAAAAATCAAAAAAATCACTCATCGCATTTAGTTGTTAAAAAAAAATTCAGTCATCTCCTTTAGTTGTTGTGCACTCATTCATCTCATCTAGTTGTTAGCAAGGTTTTAAATATCGGATATCGGGGAAATATCGGATGACCAAAATTCATATCGGATTGCGGATATCGGGAAAATATCGGGGATATGTGGTAAATATCGGAATGCCATAATGAATGTTTGCATACATAGTATAATGCATTAAAATGTAATCTCAACATATGTAATGAAATTTAAGCATACAAAATATGAATAATATATGTTTAGGATCACTAATCAACCTTCTAAAACAAACAAAAGTGCAAAGCAACGTTGCGACATTCGATCTGCTTTTTTTAGGCCAAAATATCATTTGATATAATGGAAAAATCTTGATATCTCGCCCAAAAATTCCAAACACGGTATATTATTTTGCAACAAGCTATATAAAAAGATATATTGGTCCACATATCGGCTAATATATCGGTCATATCGGGGATTTATCAATCAAAATAACCAAAAAGCGGTAAAAGAGATTTAAAGACCATATCGGTTGCGGCAAGCCCTGTAAAAGGATATATCGGGGGATATATCAGGCCATGTCGGGGATATTTAAAACAATGGTTGTTAGTGCATGCCCACTCGCACAGGCCTACCCTATCGTTTGGGAAAGTCAAGTGAATCATCTAGTGAGTCCAGCATGTCAGGCAACACATATCCCGAACTCCTTAAGAAATTCGCTGAAATAGCAGTACAAATTGACGAAAACAACGAAAGATTAGCGAGGCTCAAAGAAACACGTGTTACAACTCCACCTCCGCATAGTCAAGGTCATGGGTACGTCGTTTATCAACCACCACCTCAACTTGTGCCTGATCGACCAACCTTTGATGGTAGGCTCGACCCACAAACTTTCTTTGACTGGCTGAAGAGCATGGATCGCTACTTCGATTGGTACGTCCTGACAAAATCCGAGAAAGTCAAGTTTGTCACAATGAAGCTCACTGGACCCGCCTGCCAAGATTGGTCCAACTTCGAAATGATAAGGCATATTAGAGGTGAGTTACCAATTTTTACTTGACGAGAAATGGCCGACGAGCTGAAACGAAAATATCTCCCGCCATCGTTTATTTATAGATTGCTAGATAAGTGGCATTGTCTTACTCAGAGAACCAAATCTGCAAAAGAGTATGTTGCTCAATTTGATGAATTGTTTACTAGATGCAGCACCATTGAACCAGAGACGCCGATGAAAGTCTTATCAAAATTTAGAGCTGGATTAAGAAGCGACCTCCGAACCGAACTCTTTGCTAGAGGAGTAAGCACCATTGAGAGAGCTTACGCATTAGTTCAAGATTTAGATGATGCCAAATTACACCAATCTCATAGGGCTCAGAATTTTCAAATTCATTCCTCTCAGTTTTTCTGTGCCAATACCTCTAGTCAGCCTCTGAGTCGATCTAACCCTAGTTCTTCCCAGTCTAGAGTCGATCCCAAGGGCCAGAAGTCAGAAAGATCTCTCTCCAAACTTAGCCCAATAATGCAATGTTAGAATTGTCAAGGATATGGGCACGTTGCATCCGTCTGTACAACTCCGTTCAGAGTTAGAATTAATAAGCCGCCTGTAACGGAATCAAAATCTATTATTGAGGAAACTGTTACCCAGACCGTAAATTTAACAGAATCTAACTCTGATAAGAAAATCCAGGGTAGTATAATCGAAGAACCATATATTTCTGTACCTTCTGAAACTACCCCAACAATTGTGGAGTTAATTGAAATTTCATGCAATGACAACACTCCGGTCCTTTCCTAAGCTACCCACATGATCACGAAGTTCATTGATGTTATCCCTAAAATTGTTTCTGAAATTGAAACGCCAACGCCTCTTGAACTCCCTCCCATGATTGAAAACGTTGTTGATGTCCCCCACGAAGTCCTCCCGGACAATTATGATACCCAACACGTTCCTGATGATATATGTATGGAAGTTGAATACCAAACTGAGCCTAGTGAAATAACTACCATACTAGATATCCCACCACCATGCATTGTCCCAACAATCACTCCCACATATACTGATCCATTTTGGGAGAAAATATTGATTAGGGATACAAGCTATAGCACAAGTGTTTTCATTTCCTTTTTCTCTCATGTTAAGTGCACCAAAACACTCATCTTTCCTGCATGTGTCTGCATGTTCCTCACTATCATTGTTAGGACAAGAAATTTGTTATGCACATCAACGAAGGAACACCTAATATTCCATTTGATAGAGGACGTTATGCGTATTGAACACTTCGTTGAGTTTACATCTGTCATTGATCACATTGTTTGAGTCTGCATTTCATCATGAACAATTGAGTTGATTTACATCATTTTTACTTTGTATTGATCATATAATGGGGAATCAGTGATCTAATTTAAATAAATACATTGTTAACTGAAATAAATGATATGGAGTCAGGACATAATTTAAAACTATTAATGCTGATATTTTAGATGGTTTGGACTTGTCCAATATAGTTTTTTTATAGCTGTTTAAGATTTTACATGATATTTATGGGCTTTTCCAACTCTTGAACTAATTAATGGCAACATTTATTGATTTGGTCATAGTTCTATTTTTAATATTGAGTGATTAAACAGTCACAATGTTATTGACAGTCCACTAATATAAGCCTGACCCTAGCCTATTATTTCTGAGAGTTCTTTCACCTTACCCCCACTTCTATATATTCATCCAAGCTGCAGTGAATTTTGATAATATTTTAGATGGTGAATTTACAATGTAATTTAACTAATGATTTGAGATGCAGAAAAAATAACTGACGGCAGATTAAGATGCAGACAGAGTATATTGAAGATGTCAAGTTTCTACAGCTAACTCGACGGAGTCGAGTTTTCTCCGACCCAGGGAGAATAATAAGGACAAGAAATGGTAATAGTTGATTAGTTGATATATTTTTGAATTTTGAATTTTGAATTTTAAAATTTAAAATTTAAAATTTGAATTTTGAATTTTGAATTTTGAAATTTAGTTTAATTGTAGTTGAGTGATTTGAGGGATTATTGTTTGTTTCTATTTTTATTGTCGTTGTGTGCACGTAGTTTTTTTTTATAAATAAGGTTGTATGAGACTATTGAAAATCAATAAATTATTGAATGAAAATTTACATTAGCTAAAATCTGGTGTGAAGCCTTGGGTGTGAAACCTAGGCCTCGGGTGTGAAACCCTAGGTCGTTCCTTGTGTCCTCTTCCTCCAGTCGCCAAGCATTCCCTCGTCTTCCTCAAGTCAACAATCAGTCAAACCCTCCTCTTTCCTGCAACCACCAGATCCACACTCAGCTCGCCCCTGATCTCCACCTCCGCACCACCAGCGCCATCATCTCCTCCCAAGCAGCCGCCCTACTCCTACTGTCACCGAGCCTCCTTTCCCACCGACTGTCGTCTTCATGTACACCAACTGTTTGGCAAAATTCTCCACCAAAGCAATACTACCACTGCCACAGCTGCTTACCACAAATCATCACATCGCTATCGTCCCGTCAACCTTACCGACGCCGTCACTCTAGTCGCTGCTCAAATCTCCGCTTCGTCGTCGTCGTTCAGTTCACCGTTGTTGTCGCCCCACCTCCAGAGGTCTCACGTCGAGTCTGTTCAGACCGATGAAGGTTTCGTTTTCTTTCGTCCCTTATTTTTCTGTTGACTTCATTTCATTAGTTAATTACATGAATAATACATCTCTAAACTCTTATCATATATTCACTGCTTAAATTATAATTGTGAGTTGAGAGAAACTGAACATGTGATTGTTAAAACTTGATATTGATTGTAAAACTTGTGCATAATTGTGAGTTGAGAGAAACTGAACATGTGATTGTTAAAACTTGATATTGATTGTAAAACTTGTGCAATGATAATTTAAAACTTGATATTGATTGTAAAACTTGTGCAATGATAATGAATATTGCAATTAAATTATTCGAGATTGTGATTGTTTATGACTATCATTGCAAATCTTATTAAAATCCATCTGTCGCATTAACTGCTTTAATTAATTTCCTACCGAATATTATGAATTTTGGCGAAACGATGCTTTGTTCAAATTAGATCGCTGATTCCGACAGACCCCCTCCCCCGTTTCGCATCAAGATCACTTTCATAACGGCTAAACTACCAAATTAGTATTTAAAAAAGACTCATTTTACCACTTTGGTATTTAAAACATCTTCAATGATGTTTTGACATTTAAAGTGAGTTTATGTCAGCACCTAGATCTATATTTTGGTCGATATTAAGTTTTCTGACAAAACACATCACGTGACCATCACGTGATATTAATGACCGTTACAAAAAGCTGATGCAGTATAGATTAGTGACGTAGAATGGATTAACCGCACATGTGCCGCTCACATGACATAAAATAACTAACAAAATGAAATCAGACGCCCTAAAATTGACAGATTGCCCCATTCTTCATACGTTTCAAAGTTCTATCGATCGAGCGGTTAGGTAGATTGTTACCAAACTTGTAGTTGCTAGTAATCTCGCTGAAAAGGGATCGTGGGAAAGTGAAAGCGATGTCTGAGAATCTGCAGTAAAACCTTGATCATCCTCATTGAAGAGAAAAAGGTGAATTTATTCACATTACCTTGGTCCTTAAAGGTGCATGTGTTTAAAATATTGTTTATTAGGTGAAAATGTAGTTTTTGAGTGTTTATAAGTCTTAATTTTAACAAACTAGGTTTTATGTGAATGACATCGAAGTGGATTTTTCAAAAATTTAGGGGTTTTGTAATATTTAGAGCAGAGCAGAATGTGATTGTGGTTTGTAATTCAGTTTTGTTTTTGTTCATCGTGCAAATGGGTGGTAATTAAATTCAGATATGGTAGGTTCTAATGTCAGATCAATATATTAGTGACTCCTTTCATGTGCAATTCATTAATGAAGACATTCTGACTATAGACTTGTTGAGAGAAAAAAATTAGAATATAGGTATATTGATGCTTTCACTTTGTGGTATATGGCATACCTGATGGTGGAGTTGGAGTCATTATGCCTCTTGTCAATCCAAATATAGACTTAGCAAAATTCAAGGAATATGCACATAAGGAGAGAGTAATTAAAGTTTTTACAAACCATTTTGTTGATCAACCTATTGAAGTGGATGCCAATCCAGATGAAGATCCTCCAGTGCAAGCTAATCAACATGGAGTTCATGACTCTAATGAGTCTACTCCTAAAAAAACTAGTGTCTTCAGAGGGAGAAAGAAGACAACCCCTAAGAGAAAGAAGATGACCCCTATGAGAAAGAAACCAACACCTGAAAGGAAGAAATTAACCCCTATAATTATTATCAAGAGGTGAAAAGGGAAAAAAAATATTGCCACTCCAACTCATTTTGATCAGAATGTATCCTCTACTGATGATGATGACTCTGTAAAGGATGAAACATACGAAATTGACCCAACTGAATTGGTAGATGATGATGAGGAGTTGGTTGAAGATTCCAGAGATAGAGTGGAGAAAAAGGACTCGACTAATGAATGTCATTTTAACTATGAAGCTAATATCTCGAAGGGATATGAAAATAATGTCTCAGTTGACTGTAAAGTAGAAAAGACATTGAATAGTAACCATGAGGAGCTTCATGAGACGATAGAGAAATATTGCCCTATTAGCTGCGCAGAATGGTAAAATAGCTTTCAATTATGATGCAAGGATTCAAATGGATAAGCCAAGTGAAACAGATACAGGACAAGCAACTGAAACTCATGCAAAGCCAAGTCAAGCACATGCATAGCCTAGTGAACCATATGCAGATCAGCCTAGTGAACCAAATGCAGATCAGCCAAGTGGACCAAATGCAGAACAATATTCTGAAACAAATGAGGAACAACCAACATAAGCAAACGCAGAACAACCAACAGAAACATATGCAAAACAACCAATAGAAGTAGATGCAAAACAATTAACAGAAGCATATGCAGAACAACCAACAAAAGTAGATAAAAAATAACCAACAGAACCAAATGCTCACAACCAGCCATGTGAACCAAATGATAATCAATCTCTTGAACAAGATAATGATGATATTGAGGGTTTGATTGTAGGTGGTCCTAGAGCAAAAGGAGCAATGCCAAGCAATGCAAAATGATCTAAATATTGGACATCTTACAGAGAAGGATATGAATCAGATTAGAGAGATAGTGCTAATGAAGATACTTTGGAGTCAAGTGAAGATGAAGCAATAGTTATCAACTAAAAGGAAAAAGAAAATGAAGGAGCCAATAAACTACAAGTTCTTCAATAAGGATGTGGACATGTAACAGGTATTTTTTGAATCTGGATTGAGATTCACTTCAAGAAATGTACTAAAAGAAGCTATACTCATGTACTGTATGCAAAAAAACTATGATTTGGTCTATATAAAAAAATAACCAAAAAAAGGCTTCATACTGGATGTTCTTTGTGCAATTGGGAGTTGACTGCTGGAGTAGATCACATAGATAAAATGACATAGCAAATCAGGCATGTATCCCCTACACACACATGCAATAGGTCATTCAAGAATAGACTAATAACTGAGAATTGGATTGATCAAACTTACTTAGACCAACTATTAAAGAATCCTAAAATGAAGCCAAGGGAAATTGCTGCTGATATGAGAACAAATTTTGGAGTAAATGTAAATGAGAGCAAATGTGCAAGGGCCAAGGACAAGACACTCAATGTTGTGCATAGCTTAATGCAAAGACAGTATGAATTGCTCAAGTCTTAAGAGAGTTGTGCAAATCAAATCAAGGCACTAGTGCTATTTTAAAGGTCCATGAATCAGAACTCAGACAACCATTTATATTCATGAGAATTTATATATGTTTTAAAGCAATGACATTGGATTTTCTACATGGTTGTAGGAGGTTCTTTGGCTTAGATGGATGTTTTCTCAAGCATTCATATGGAGGCTAGTTACTAAGTGTTGTTGGGAGGGATGAAAACAACCACATATTTCCAATTGCATAGGCTGTAGTTAAAGGGAGAAAATAAGAACCCTTGGCAATGGTTTCTTAGATGTTTTAATGCAAATTTGGAAATGGGGGATAGTCAAGTATGGACTGCCATGTCAGATCAACAAAACGTATGAAATTATAGTTTAGATCTCAAATTAAATTGTTGCTAGAATTTGCAAATTACAGTTTATCTGTGTTATTATTTGATAGGGGCTTGTACTTGCCATTCATGAAATGTGATCAAAAGTGAGCATAGATAATGTGCAACACACATATATTCTAACTGGAGAAACGCTTCAGTGTTTGGCAGGGAGATAATGGTGAGGTGGTCTTCATGGATCCAACTGTTAGTCAATCACCTATTGTGATGAATGAATCTCAAAGTGCACCTAAAATTGTAGACCAAAATCAACAATCACAATTTATAACTCAACAACAATGAAGAATACACCAAGTGGGATGGGACTAAAGCTTGTAATTTTTATAATAAGACATGTTTTTTGATATGGCAGTGCTAATACCATTGTTCTTGGCTTGGTTTTTGTTATTTGTACTTTGCACTTTGTTTGGACAAATTCTGGTTGTTTATGCAAGGTTACTTGTTCGTTATGTAATATGATATTGATGGTTTCCATGGATCAAATGTTATAGTCACTATCAGGCTTGTACATGTAATTATGCCAGAGTATTTTTGCAAATTACAGACAAAATGCTGCCAAATTTGCATATAATATTGTCAATAAGCACACCATTTGCTCAATAAGCATTTCATTTAAAAGTAATTAAATATTACATTAAACACAATTACATTACTCATTCAAATCAACAAGAACAACATAAATATAACTAACATCAAAGAAGCAACCTCGTACAATTTGAGACCTTTTCTGTAAAACAAAATCATCTCTCAATCTACCAATCTCTTCCAAACAAGCTGCAGTTTCATTTTGGCACATAACCGTATTCTTCTTCAATATTTTGTTTTCCTCTTCACAGCTATTGGTCTTATACTATAACTGATGATTTTGACGAATGTACAAATGCAGATTATTGCCCCTCTCTTCAGACAATTCATCTAGTTCATTCATGTGGCAATTCAACTTCATAATTTCATCTCGTAGTAGAAGCACTAAATTAGCAGCAAATTTGCACATTGGCGGATCATACCATTCCCACAATCCACAACCAATATTATAAACATTTAGTTCAAACAAAATTTTAGAAAATCAAATAATTACCAAAAAACAAAATTCAACTTGAAGTTAAAGTCACCTTTTGGCTTTTGACAATTGTAGAACCTTCTGCCAGGATTTTCATCAGTGAAGGAGATTAGATACATGCAATCTAACCCACATTTACACTTCTTTACCCCCTCAATTTTTGCTTCTTCATTCCACTTTTGAATGAAGTGCAATTTGTTGAAACATGCGGTCATTCCACTATTCCCGCCACTAACGCTCCTCGTTGACCGCGAGCTTGAGCTTGAAGAGGCCATCCTTGAGATCCCCCAAAGCAATTTTGCCTATCTCCTCCCCTCAGCTGAATAAACCCCAATCTGAGTTTTCCCCTAATTTGCTCTGCCCTAGCTGTTGGTTTCACCCCCTTTTATAACCTCCCAAATTAGTTAATCCATTCCACGTCACTAATCAAAGCCACATTAGCTTTTTGTAAAGGTCATTAAGGGTCACGTGATGATCACGTGATGTGTTTCCTCAGAAAACTTAACGCCGACTAAAATTTAGACCTAGGTGCCCATTTTAAATACCAAAACGTCATCGAAGATATTTTAAATACCAAAGTGATAAAATGGGTCCTTTTTAAATACCAATTTGGCAGTTTAGCCTTTTCATAACTGAACGCATAAAATAGAAGGAACAAATGATTCCCACATAAATACTGCTAGAAAATAGTAATCCGCAGAAAAACTACAGCTAGTTATGAAATAACCCCAACACCGGCTGAACAAAACTTACAGTAACTAGAGCATGTAAGCAACTAAGAAAAAAAAAAAGCAAAGCAAAAAAATGCAGAAACAGGATACTACTCGTCTCATTTGAAAGCTTAATCCACATTACAGAAACTAGAAATAATGTGTAAATCAAGAAGAAAATAGTTTCTCCTAAATAAAAAAATTGGACCTTTATACTCCAAATTGCTTCAATTAGCAACTGCATTAGCCATTTAAACACTAATCTGTAGAAATTGAGGTTGAGAATTGAAATGGGTCCACTTGAAATACCTTAAAGATTGAGTCTTGAGCTTCAGAGGCATTGAATAGAGCGTCCAACACTGATGCGGCGACCTGATCATCATTCAGGAATTAACACAAACGGTTAGAGGGTGTGAGAGAGATTTAGAGAGAGCAAGAGACGCTTACTTTTGGAGAGCCCAAGAATACTAGATTCCTCTTGGTGTTGTTGGTTGAAGGAGAAGCTCCGCCGATGGCGCAGCAGAAAAAGCGGCGGAACGCGAGGGACGACGTCGGCATCTCCTCTTCTTCTTCTTCTTCTTCTTCCGCTGTCCCTTTCTTTATCCATCTGTTAGTGGCTCTTTTCTATCAGCTTATCGTGTTTACCAGATCGGATTACACCCGATTACTACCCGGAACCCAAATCCAAGCACACCAAAATTACTTTGTAGACGGGACTTGTATTATTTGGGAACTAGTAAATTGTATTATTTTGAAAATAGTAGATTGTACATAGTACTATACGCACGCGAAGCTGTGAGAATTTATTTTCGGTGGTAGAGAAAAACTTTATTTTAAACATAACTCTACCTAGAAAATGTAACATCAGTTCCATTTTATTGTGATTTTCCTCTGGTAAAAAAGGTGTTAGGGTCATGCTCGCACGGGTGAGTTTAATTTATTAGGTTTGTATATGTTGGGTCCTTTTGTTTTGATGACGATTAACAAACAATTTATAACTAATGTTGTTTGTCTAATGTTTGTATTTTGTATTTATTCTAGGCAAACAATATGTTAGACGATGGATGGAATCGAGCTTTCACGATCATATCCAATGGAGGTTGGCGGAATAGTGGAGTGAAGCCATGCAATTCAAGTCAAAGATTCAAGTTCAAGTTTCATCCGCAAATTTACCAAGAAGAGCTTATTAAAGATCAAGATCATTGTTTGGGTAATTTAGTTTAGGTTTTTATATTATGTGTGTTAGTACTTTAAGCTCAATTATATACACACATACACGTTTTGGTTTTGTATATATATAGTTATATATATACATATATGTTTTTATTTAGTTATATAGATATGAAACAATATATATCTTCATATATGATGCGGCATAAACATATACCAAAAAGTTGCAAGTGCACAACTAATCAAGTTATAGTATAAAAAGTTATCGATCCCACGAGGAAGATGTTTTGTAAGAGAAAATTAAAGTCGGTTCTTATATTGTGTACGTGACAATTAGGAGTGATGAGTGAATGTGATTATGGAGAGATAGAGAGAGTGAAAATGATAGTGTATAAATCGGCACAAAATGTAAGTGAGAGTAGATGTGACAAAGAATGAATGATTTTCACAAGGAAAGATGAATAAAATCAAGAATCAAAAAGGAGAATTAAGAATAAAAAGAAAATTTAAGAAATTAAAGATAGCGGATTCAATTAAAGATATGGATAATCTAGAATTGAATCCACTTCTTAGAAAAGAGTGATTCCTTAGAGGGTTCTAGCCTAAAGGCGAATCAAAGAAAATAAAAATGAACAAAATGAAAAACTAACCCCGAGAGGGTTCTAGCCTCAAGGCAAATAGTACAAGAAAATAAAATGGCGAATCACTAGAGGGTTCTAGCCTAAAGGCGAATCAAAGAAAATAAAAATAAACAAAAAGAAAAACTAAACCCCAAGAGGGTTCTAGCCTCAAGGTGAATAGTGCAAAAATCTAACTACAAAATAAATTGTAAAATCTAAACTACAAAATAAATTATAAGAATTAAATGCAAGAAAATAAATCTACTCTATAAGCATAAAATAAATCTAAGGTAAGAGGGTTCTAGCCTCTTGGCTATTTAACAAGAAAATAAAATCTAACTACAAGCATAGAAATAAATCTAAACTAATAAGCAATAAAAAAAATAAAAGAGAAAAATAAAATAAATACAAACCTCCAAATAATTCTTCATCTCCATCTTCATCATCCAACAAAGAGAAGAAATATTTAAAGTCGTGAAAAAATTATTTTATTAATTGTAACAAAAATTACAAATTTGGAAGGTCTTCTCAATTAAGAGTGGCCCTCCTCTCCAAATGGAGTTATAAAAATTTTCACACCTGATGCGGCATAAACATGTACCAAAAATATTGCAAGTGCACAACCGCGTCAAGTTATAGTATAAAGATATTGATCCCACGAGGAAGGTGTTTTGTAGGAGAAAATATAAAATCGGTTCTTATGTTGTGTGCGTGACAAATAGGAGTGATGAGTGAATGTGATTGTGGAGAGATAATGAGAGTGAAAGTGATAGTGTGTAAATCAATGTGTTTGAGAGTGGATGTAAGTAAAAATAAATGTGATCAACAAGGCAAGAAAGAAGAATGAATAAAATCGAGAAACAAATAAAAATCAAAAATAAAAATAAAATTCAAGAAAGTAAAGATGACAGATTCAATTAAAGATATGGGTAATCTAGAATTGAATCCACTTCTTAGAAAATTATGATTTCCTAGAGGGTTTTAGCCTAAAGGCGAATCAAAGAAAATAAAAATAAACAAAAAGAAAAACTAAACCCAAGAGGGTTCTAGCCTCAAGGTGAATAGTGCAAGAAATTAAAATCTAACTACAAAATAAATTACAAAATCTAAACTACAAAATAAATTACAAAAATAAAATGCAAGAAAATAAATCTACTCTATAAGCATAAAATAAATATAATCTATAAGCATGAAATAAATCTAAGGCAAGAGGGTTCTAGCCTCTTGGCTATTTAAACAAGAAAATAAAATCTAATTACAAGCATAAAAATAAATCTAAACTAATAAGCAATAAAAGAGAAATAAGAAAAACAAACCTTCAAATTAATCTCCATCTTCATCTTCATCATCCAACAAAGAGAAAAAGAGAAAAATTTAAAGTGGTGAAAAAAATTATTTTATTAATTATAACAAAAGTTATAAATTTAGAAGGCCTTCTTAATTAAGAGTAGTCCTCCTCTCCAAAAGGAGTTACAAAAATTTTCACACCCTCAACCACTCACTCTCTACCCCTATTTATAGTAAACAACAATGAATAAGAACCCTTGGATGAAGACTTAAGCCCTAAGGAATTATTTTTAGCCTTTGAGATTTTGGGCTTGGATTCTTAGGCCTTTTGCTTGTTTTCTTCATTAATTCAATGAGCTTTTGTTAAAAGAAGAGATCTTGATCTTTATTAACCTTCAAATTCTTCACATAATTACTTCTCCAGCATAGAAATTCAGATTGTGCTTCTTTATATGAATATTTGTTCATGATATGTTCCGATTTTAGAGATATCATAAATACAAAAGTTATAGATCTCGTTCTCAGCTTTCCATAGAATGTTTATTCAGCCAATTCCGAGTTGATACGAGAGAGATATGGCCAAAACACCAAACATTACCGAAATATCCAGATTGCATGATTTATTTCCTTTTTCACAAAACTTCTTCATTTGTTCCTTGATGGTATATTTATTTTTCTTGGGTTTTTGGGCCTGGACTTTTGGACTTGTTGCTTGTATTCTTTATTAAATCTTTAGGGATTTTGTTGAGAGAAGTGATCTTGGGCTTTTATTCTTCATTAACCTGCAATTAAAAGATAAACAATTATTAGTGGTATATTTATTCATTAAAAATAGATAATGAGGGTATAAAATTGTAATAAAAATATGATTATCAACATCTCTAACCCCTCACTTTCTATCCCTATTTATAGTAAACATCAGTGAATGAGAGTCATTGGATCGAAATCTTATCCAAAAATCATGAATTTCAGCCTTAGATTCCTAACTGCCTGCTGATGGTATCGATACCAGCATCCATAGGGGTATCGATGCTGGCATCGATACTAGCATCGATGCCACCATCGATGCTGGCATCAATGTGCACCCCTTTCTGGTTGCTGTCTGAGAATTCCTCTTGTATTTGGCTTTGGGCTTTTGGCTCTTGGGCTTTTGGGCTTCACACTTATTTTCTTCATTAAATCAATGAGTTTTTGTTGAGATATGAGATTTTTAAGATTTATTCTTCATTAACCTGTAATTAAAAATAAAAACAATTATTAGCGGTATATTTATTCATATAAAATAGATAATAAATGTATAAAATTATAATAAAATGTGATTATCAAATACCCCCACACCTAAACTTTTGCTAGTCCTCTAGCAAAGAAAAAAAAATCTTAACTCACTTTCGCAGGAATCGCGGTTGTGTTTAGCACATACAACAAGCCTTTAAACCTCTATGTTACCCTAATGGACGAGTTGTAGTCTCGTGAGGGTTTGCAGTGAATATACCCACAAAATTTAGTCAACTTGCCAAATTAAAGAAGTCAGTAAATAACTAAATTCACTTGATTACTTTAGACAATCTAATTGAAGCTAGTTATCACTCAAGAAAACGTTTTTATAAATAACTCTAAGGTAAATTTCCTAGAAAATCTTCTCATTATAGCAATACAAAACCAAGCCAAACTTAGAAATTTAATTTAAAAGTTTTGAAAAGAACATGCTAACTCTTTGTTTAAAATAATATTTAAGTTGCTTGATCTAAAATATTTTCCAAGACCATATATACAAATATAACTATATATATAAAACATTTTATTAGTATTTTTATTATTACTTTTTTTATTATTTTTTTATATTATTATTATTTTTTTAACTCTTTCTTCCTTGGTGATTTTTTTTCTACTTTAACAGGCTTTCTAAGCGACCATTTAACGAGTTTTGGGCCAATAGATCCCAACTCAATTGGGCTTAGGTCATGAAGTATGGAAATACTCCTTGGACTTAATTACTCGGTCAGCTTAGGCTTTATAAGATAGAATCATCTTGAATTTAAGAGTTTTTTTTCTTTCTTTCTTTTTCTTTTGGTGCCCATTTTTCACACTCTTCTTTTGCAATTTTTTTATGTATATGTATATATATTCTGAAAAAAATATGTAAGTCAAGACACTTTGAAAAATTATTTTTAACTCTAAGCTAAGCATGCATAAATTCTATTATTTTAAATAAAACTCTAAGTTAAGGCTTAAGTAAAGTATACTACTTTGAAAATCATTTCTTAAGAAATTTATTTAGAGTTATCATAGAAGGTAAACTTGAGTAAATAACAAACTAGAGATTAGAAAATTTAAAATTTACCAAATAAATCAATTATTGCATAACTCTATCAATTTTGCAAGTGACGATATTTTTATAATATTTTTTAAGGAAATGGAAAAAATGACAAAAATGCAACTAAAAAGGTAAAATGAAGAGGAAAATAACTAATTCCCACCCCCACATCTAAATTTTGCATTGTCCTCAATGCAAACTCTATGATGCACAAAGTAAAGCAGATAAGAAGTGAGTACTTACATTTGGTCGGCTGCTAAAATATGTAATTACCTTTGGTCTGAGGAGGATGAATCAAAAATTTATTCTTTTTCTTTCTTCTTTTTTTTCTTTTTTTTACAACTAAATAAGAAACTCTAGAATGAGAGAAGAATAAATTCTTTTTATTATTCTGAAATAAAACAAAACAAATAATATAGAATGAAGGGTTCAACATGAAGAGCTCGTATTCTACATTGAATCCTATCTTATTGTTAAAAATTCTTCCCCAGATTTTAAACAAATTCAGAATGATATAATCAATAATGTGAAATTTCAAGCATTTTAGGGTGTTCAATAATTCTTGCAACAAAGTAAAATATGTATTATTGGTGTCATGCATGTTGCATTTCTTAATGAACTTAGACTCTTGTACTGTGAATTTTTGTTTTCTAACAACCAATTCTTCTGTAGCATTTTTCTCAACCCCAAGATTCATGATTGAGTTATGAAAATTTGGTTGTTGATTATTCTCCAAGAATCTAAGTTCATCAAGAAAGAATTCTTCAAAATTTAATTCAATGCAGCAAATATTTAACACAGTTTCATCATTCTCAATGACCTGATCTGCTTCTTCTAAAAACTCTAACTCTTTATCAAAAATTTCCTCAAGACTCAAATCAGACTCTTCTTCTTCTTCTTCTTTTGATCTTTCCTGAATGTAATTTATTTCTAAAGGCTGATTATTTGGTTGGTCCTCAGGATTAAAAATATTAAGATCAGCAGTCAAATTCCCAAAGGACAGCTTTATTTGACCAGTTCTACAGTTGATGAGAGCATTAGAAGTGGCTAAGAATGGTCGTCCTAAGATGACAGGTGTCTGTCCTTTGGGATTGGAAATGGGCTGTATTTCTAAGACTACGAAATCTACTGGAAAAATAAAATCTTTAACCTTAATCAGAACATCCTCTAACTCACCCATAGGGACCTTGATAGATCTATCAGTGATAATTGTAGGCGTTAAAAATTGCCCATAGGTCCTCAAACACAGTGCAAGACAAGGAAAAGACGATAAACGTTATTATCCAAGTCAAAGGAATTCATCCAAAATCAGCAAGGCGACGAGTCACCAGAAGCTGACTCGCATAGTTCCGAGTCACCAAATGCTGACTCGCACAGTCCCGAGTCACCAGGACTCTTGTTGGATACAAAACCTCCCCAAACACGGATTTCAATGATTTTTAAGGATTCTTTCGTCCCAAAACCTCTCCAACTGCTCTGAGGTTATCCATAAACACGTTTAGACAGTTATAAACCGCAGATAACGTTTAAACATCAATTCCTACTAGGAGACACATCTCAAAAAGCCTATAAATAGAAGCCTAAGGTCTTCTTTCAAGGGGATCGGAGATCTGAGATTAAGAAGGCGAGGTGCTGTCAAATTGACCAGTCAACCACGAATTTCAGAGGAGAATCATCAGAGCTTGGCGAACACTTTCATAAAGAAAGCCCCTTCGAAAGGTTTGTGATTCTTTTCCCTTCTTTCCTCCGGATTAAACTTGGTTTTAATCTCGAGAAGAGCCACAATCTCGCTTGGTCGTGATTGTCGCTTCCGTAATTGTTTCCCTCGTGAAACAAGAGCGTAATTATATTGTCGATCGGCTTTGGTCTGCGGTGGTCCACGGACTAACGCGTCCCCGGCACAGGCAAAGATCCCACGCAAAGCAGCGGGAGATAAACTACTGCTGCGTTTTGTTTGATAAAGTTGTAATCTTTATTTTTCGTTGTAAGAAGATCTTATAAAAGATCAACTCTCTTTTCAGTTTGAACTTGTAATCGATAAACGGTGTAACAGGTTTGAAAACAATGGAAAAGGCAACTTTTGACACAAACAAACTGGCGACCACAGTGGGAGCCGACAGCTTTTCTGCAAAAGCTGTAGTGTCGCAACCAAAGATCGTCATACCGATCAACGAGGAGGTCGAGTACGAGTTCGACCAAGCAAAATATGAAGAGTACTTATCCTCCTCTTCCCGATCATCCTCCCCTCGTAGGAATAGGAGAAACTCCACAAGGAAAGGTCGAGGACATTTGGATTTGAAGGTTCAAAATCAAGAACCTCATCCCGCAGCGGTTCAAAAGACTCCTTGTGAAGCTGAAGCTACCAAGGCCGAGCCGACTTTATCCAAGAGGGCGCGTCAAAGACGGCGTCAACGCCTAGCACGCCAATTGGCCAAGGCCTCCGAGCCGGTGGATGGAATCCGCTACGAAGCGGATCTGAAGTCTAGAGGACGCCAACAGGCACAGCAGCGACTTAGCGATTGGTCCAAACCAATGACAAATGAATGGGTCCCCGTTAAGAGGACGCGTTCCACTCTTAAAGAACGAACCGAGAAGCGCCACGCTTTACTTGCGCACGCAAGAATCCTGATACAATAGGCCAAGAAACTACAAACAAGTACTGCAGACTTTAAACTAATGAAACCACGTCAAATCTGGAGGCCAAAATCCAGAACAAAGCCCGAAAAAGCCGAGTCACTAAATGCTGGCTCGGCCAAGGCCGAGTCACTAAAAGCTGGCTCGGCCAAGGCCGAGTCACCAAACGCTGGCTCGGCCAAGGCCGAGTCACCAATTGCTGACCCGCGAGCTGGTTCATCTCTGTCTGCAGAAATTTCGCCTCCTGCGACCAGCTTCAAGAGTCCGACAGCTCCTGCTTTTGTTCCAATGACTTCCTCACCTCCTGTAAAAACCCACGGCGGCGTGGACTCATCCCGAGTTAAAATGAGCATTATGGATCGTCTCGGCCCTTTGCATAAAAACAAACCCCGCTTGATTGGTCAAAATGGGGGACGGGAGCGAGTCTCCAGTAACTCAAAAACTCCTCATACAGAGAAAGTACCAGTAACCGCTCGCCTTGGGCTACGGGTAGAAGTTCGAGATTCTGTTGAACCCTCACGCGCGCGAAGGCGAGTTTTCAAACGAGCGACTCTTGAAAATAATGACAGAGCGATATGCCCTCAAAGAGAGCTTTATTCGTCAGAAGAAGACGATGATAGAATAAGAGGGTTATGCCAACACAAGATAGGTGGCTCCGATAATAGTATCGATGAGCTGTACTATCAGACTGGGGGTATGAGTAAATCTCGGAAGAGAAACTCCCGAGAAAGGGATTCTCGTTGTCCTTGTACTAAACTCATCAAGGCAGTATTAGCGGAATATAACTGTTCCAAGACTGCCTCGCAAAGGATTTCAGTGTTTGAAAGACTTTCTACAGAAACAGAGAGAAACAAATCAAGACATTTCCGTAAAAGAAAGCCACCCGTTCGGGAACGTGAACTCTCGGAATTCACGATTAACATGGCAGAAAAAGGAAAGTCCACGCGGCGCTACAACCCTGAGCCTTTTTCACAAATGTCCAAACGGTTGACTCGGCTGCAAACCGGGGCTATAAGGCCTAGGGATTACAATTACAACAGGATCCAGAGAAGACAGTCCTCAGACGAAGAAGCATCGGATGCTAACTCAGCGATTGCTTCAGATGCTACTGTATCCAGTACAGGACAGTCTCGAGAGTCGTTCATGATCACCACTGAACAGATGGCTCAACTTCTTCAAGAAGCTTTGGCAAAGCAAAAGGAGGATTTTAAAATTGAAATGGAGATGGTTGTGCAACGTGTTAAAGATTTACACGCACAACAACTCCAACAGCTGACAAACCAGCGCGGTGAATCTAGTCGTCGTCCGACCGCGAATCAGATAGATAGCGACTCAGAGGTAGAAGAAAATCTTAACATTGAGACTCCCCGCGAGAACAGGAATACGGAAGGCGTTCTTAACGCTGGGGGTGGTATCAATATCCATTCCCAAAATCGCCAAAAGAGTGAGGTAGGCGAAGATCTTAAGATGAAAGACTTGGAAAGCAAAATCAATGCTTTGATGTCTGCCCAAGAAGTAAAAAAGACTGGCATTCCGTGTCCCTACCCGAGGGAGTGGGACTCCATTCCATACCCACCGAAGTTCAATTTGATTAACTTCACACCATTCGATGGAAGGGGCTCCCCTACCCAACACTTGATTTATTTCAAGTCTCACCTGGGGATCATTTCAGGTAACGAACCTCTGATGGTACGATCATTCGTAGGAACCCTTCGCGCTGCTGCGTTTGATTGGTACCGCCGGCTTAAACCGGGAAGTATCACTACATGGGATGATATGGAAAGCATGTTTCTCGCTAATTTCTTCGACGATGACACGGAGGTGTCAATCGGGACGCTCTTTGAAGAAAAGCAGAAAGATGGAGAACTCGTGGAAAACTTTGTTAAACGCTTCCGGAACAAGGCAATGAACTGCCGAGATCCGGTCACGGAGGAGTTCATACTCCAGACGTGCCATAATAATCTTTCCATAGATGTATTAGAAGCTATGGGAACAGCACCGTCCAAAACGTGGAAGGATCTGAAGGTCCGAGGGGAGCAAGCTGAGCGATTCCTCCGAAGGAAGAAAGCCGAGAGGGGTCAATCAACAACTAAGCCTCCGAATTCTAACTTTGCCTCTCGTGGCAAAGGCAAATCACCTGCAACAGCTGTTGACGCTAACCAGACGTCGCAAAAGCAACTCCGAAAATAGCAAAAGACTTCGGGTCCAAGACTCCAAAAAGAGTACTCTTTCAAGGACGAAGACGTTCCAGCCATCTTCGAATCCCTCCTTGGAAGCAACAAGATCAAGCTACCACCTATCACAAATCAGGAGGAAGCTGACAACACTACGGACCCAAAGTACTGTGCATACCACAGGAGGGTCGTTCATCCCACCAAGGAGTGCTTTGCTCTTAAGAATAGCATCCAAACCTTGGTTGAAGCCGACGTTATATCGCTCAATTAAGTCGAAACAAGGGACGATAAACTCGGTGAAGCACTCTGGGCTTATCGCACCACCATACGCACGCCTACGGGAGCTACCCCGTATTCGCTGGTATACGGATGTGAAGCTGTGCTACCGCTGGAAATTCAGATTCCGTCCCTTCGGATCGCCCTCGCAACGGAGATGACGACGGAGGAACAACATCAGAAGCGTCTCGAAGAGCTCGAGAGGCTGGATGAAAAGCGTTTGGAGGCTCAACAACACATCGAGTTTTACCAAGCCAGGATGTCAAGGGCTTTTAACAAAAGAGTCCGACAGAGAAGCTTCAAGGAAGGAGATCTGGTCCTCGCTGCTCGCCGACCAATAATTCTCACCTCCAAGAAGAAAGGTAAATTCGAACCCAAATGGGAAGGACCGTTTGTAATAGACACAGTCTATTCAAACGGCGCATATCGCCTGATTACTCAAGAGGGCGCCAGGCAATTAATGCCAATAAATGGGAAGTTCCTGAAAAAGTACTATCCCTAGTACATTCAGGATAACTCATTTACCGGGAAGTTCCTCGAAGAATATTACACTTAATATTCTAAAGGATAACCCAAAATCATTTTTTACCACCAAAATCCCTCACTGATCAGTTTCAATTGACAGTGAGTCCACCAAAAGTATCCATCTGGCCCTCTTGACTCTTTCCATAGACAAGAGGTCCATTTTCATTTCGGAGTCCCCTTTCGATAAACGAAAGAACTCCCTTCTCTTTCTCTTTGGTCAAGCCTTCCCATGGTTATAGCCAAAGTTGAAATTCCACTTCGATAAACGAAGAACCCATTTTCAGTTTAGATAACTCATCCTATAAAAAGGCAAGTCTATCTAAATTTTCCAGATTCTCGGAGTGGACACCCCACTTTTAGTTTCTTCTTCGCTGGAAATAGAATATAAAATTCTTCCTTTCCAGGATCAGGGAATAGAATATAAAATTCTTCCTTCCTTGTTTTCGGGTTCGCCTTCACCCTAAAAGAAGACCGGAAAATAGAATATAAAATTCTTCTTTTCCCGCACCGATCTTTCCAAAATTTGTCAATTTAGGATTCATCCTAGGAAGTTTATCCCGAATCCTAAGCAGGGATAAGTCTGCGCCTAACACGCGCTGCCGGTTTAGTCTTTTTCCGTAGAAAAAGACACCAGAGTTCGATTCTGGGGTATTCTATCCTGAAACCTAAGTAGGGATAAGTCTGCGCTTAACCTGCGCTGCTGGTTAGTTCTTAACCGTTAAAAAGAACACTCGTTCACATATTCAACATTGTGACAGGTTGTTATTAATAACACCAGAATCCATGCCTTACACGCATGGGGAATTTCATCCTGAATCCTAAGAAAGGATATGCCGACGCCTAACACGCGTCGCCGGTTTAGTCTTTCTCCGAAGAAAAAGACACCAGAGTTCGATTCTGGGGAATTTTATCCTGAAGCCTAAGTAGGGATAAGTCAGCGTCTAAAACACGTTGCTGGGTAGCCTATTCCCATAACAATGGCGAAGTCTACATATTCGAAGTTGTAGCATCAAGTCTAAGGGAGTTCATTCCTTTAGCACAACGTCACATGCGGAACGGATTTAGACAATCTGCGTGCTAGCCCGACTCAAACGGTGGTCGGTAAAGGCTCATCAAACCCGTTGATGGCTGAGGGTTTGCCCAAAATCCTATAAATATGATAGTCACTGACGCATCAGCTTCATTAGTTGGTCTCGTGACTTGAGCATCGAATGACATTCGAAACCCTAAGGTCAACGCCGGTCAACGCGTAACCCTAGGTCAACGCCGATCAATGCGTTGCAATGAAAGAATCAATACTCCGAAAAGTATACGAGTATAAACTGCTTCTTAAAACTCCAATGGGTATACGAGTTTAAACTGTTTCCCACCCTCGACGGGAAGTTCCTGGAGAATATCGTATACAATATTCTTAAGGATAACCCGGCGACCTCCGATAAGTATATGAGGCTAAACTAACTTTCAGAACTCCCAAGAGTATACGAGTATAAACTGGTCCTCTCTGCTTCAAATGCATGACTTTTGGTCAACGTCTGTCAAGGTGTCGCCAGATGGGAATTCCCCAACAACGAGGGTCAACTCAACGTTAAATCAGCGACGCCGTTTAGTTTCAAGATTTCAACAGCGGTCAGACGATAAACGCAGAGCCGTAAAAACTTCATCTATTCGACAGAACTCTGAATAGATTGAGGGCTGAAGGAGTCAAGAAATGAAACCCATGACAGGTCCTTCTGCAAATATAGCCTATCATATCCAAAGTATTTCAGGCTCTTCTATAAAAGAAACGAGACTGAAACACTTTGGAGGGGGTATCTGTAGGCGTTAAAAATTGCCCATAGGTCCTCAAACACAGTGCAAGACAAGGAAAAGACGATAAACGTTATTATCCAAGTCAAAGGAATTCATCCAAAATCAGCAAGGCGACGAAGCGTACGCAAAACAAAGAAGCTGGAAGAATCACGAAACATTGCTTAGAAGCTTGAACAGTGCCGAGTCACCAAATGCTGACTCGCACAGTTCCGAGTCACCAGAAGCTGACTCGCACAGTTCCGAGTCACCAGAAGCTGACTCGCACAGTTCCGAGTCACCAGAAGCTGACTCGCACAGTTCCGAGTCACCAGAAGCTGACTCGCACAGTTCCGAGTCACCAGAAGCTGACTCGCACAGTTCCGAGTCACCAGAAGCTGACTCGCACAGTTCCGAGTCACCAGAAGCTGACTCGCACAGTTCCGAGTCACCAAATGCTGACTCGCACAGTTCCGAGTCACCAGGACTCTTGTTGGATACAAAACCTCCCCAAACACGGATTTCGATGATTTTTAAGGATTCTTTCGTCCCAAAACCTCTCCAACTGCTCTGAGGTTATCCATAAACACGTTTAGACAGTTATAAACCGCAGATAACGTTTAAACATCAATTCCTACTAGGAGACACATCTCAAAAAGCCTATAAATAGAAGCCTAAGGTCTTCTTTCAAGAGGATCGGAGATCTGAGATTAATAAGGCGAGGTGCTGTCAAATTGACCAGTCAACCACGAATTTCAGAGGAGAATCATCAGAGCTTGGCGAACACTTTCATAAAGAAAGCCCCTTCGAAAGGTTTGTGATTCTCTTCCCTTCTTTCCTCCGGATTAAACTTGGTTTTAATCTCGAGAAGAGCCACAATCTCGCTTGGTCGTGATTGTCGCTTCCGTAATTGTTTCCCTCGTGAAACAAGAGCGTAATTATATTGTCGATCGGCTTTGGTCTGCGGTGGTCCACGGACTAACGCGTCCCCGGCATAGGCAAAGATCCCACGCAAAGCAGCGGGAGATAAACTACTGCTGCGTTTTGTTTGATAAAGTTGTAATCTTTATTTTTCGTTGTAAGAAGATCTTATAAAAAGATCAACTCTCTTTTCAGTTTGAACTTGTAATCGATAAACGGTGTAACAGGTTTAAAAACAATGGAAAAGGCAACTTTTGACACAAACAATAATCACATTTTATTATAATTTTATATCCTCATTATCTATTTTACATGAATAAATATACCATTAATAAGTGTTATTAGTTTAGTTTGCACATAATTGAATGAAAATATAAATAAATATTATTAAATGTAAAATCCCCTCAAAATCTCTCTTCTCTATTTTGTAGCATTTTAGAAGCCACAAAATCAAGCTCCTTGAAGGCCCAAAGCCCATCAACAAATGACTACACCCAAGGACCGGATTTGGCTGCAAATAACTGGAAAGAATTGGGTTTTTATGCAAAGCATTTGAAAATCAAGTTCCATGGACCAAACATTAGTTGCTGCAGAAAATCACCAATGGACCTAACTTGGATCTACTTTCATGGGCCGGATTTGTTTTTTTTCTTTCTTTTTGAAAAACAAATGAAGCAAGTGGGCCGGACTTCATTGTCTAAAGCACACGAGGACTTTGGCTTGGATTTTGCTTGGTTTGATTGGTTGCTGCAGTTTTTCAATCACAAGAAATGTGAACTTGGATGCAAGATGGGCCGGCTTGCTTACATTTCAATTGTTCAAATAAATGGAAACCTGAAGTGCTGCAGCAAATGAACAAACAACAATGGGCCGGCTTGCTTACATTTCATTTTTTTTCTCAAACAATTGGGCCAAAAATCATTGTGTGCTTCATGGACCGGCTGCAGCTTTGATTATTTACATTGGACTTGGCTGATTTTCATATTAATAATAATAATTTTTTCACCACTTTAAATATTTCTTCTCTTTGTTGGATGATGAAGATGGAGATGAAGAATTATTTAGAGGTTTGCATTTTCTTTCCTTTTTCTCTTTTATTTCCTTTTTATTGCTTATTAGTGTAGATTTATTTCTATGCTTGTAGTTTAGATTTTATTTTCTTGTTAAATAGCCAAGAGGCTAGAACCCTCTTGCCTTAGATTTATTTCATGCTTATAGAGTAGATTTATTTTCTTGCATTTAATTCTTGCAATTTTATTTTGTAGTTTAGATTTTGCACTTTATTTTGTAGTTAGATTTTAATTTCTTATACTATTCACCTTGAGGCTAGAACCCTCTTGGGTTTAGTTTTTCTTTTTGTTTATTTTTATTTTGTTTGATTCGCCTTTAGGCTAGAACCCTTTAGGGAATCACCCTTTTCTAAGAAGTGGGTTCAATTGTAGATTACTCATATCTATAATTGAATCCACCATCTTTAATTTCTTGTATTTTCTTTTATTCTAGAATTTTGTTCTTCATTCTTGATTTTTCATTTATTTCTTGATTTTATTCATTTTTTCCTTCTTGCCTTATTGATCACACTCATTCTTTGTCACATCCACTCTCACTTAAATTTTGCGCTGTTCCACACACTATCACTTTCACTCTCATTATCTCTCCATAATCACATTTACTCATCACTCCTATTTGTCACGCACACAAAATAAGAACCAATTTTATATTTTCTCCTACAAAACACCTTCCTCGTGGGATCGATATCTTAAATACTATAACTTGACACGGTTGTGCACTTGCAACCTTTTTGGTACATGTTTATGCCGCATCAATCAGCCAACTGCAAAGTGCAGTGGGTTGGATTCAGTACACCTAGACCTAATTGCTGGTAGACTGAATATGGAAGTAAATTAACACTAGCCCCTAAGTCTAAAAACGCCTTATCAATATGAGTATTACCAATGACACATGAAATGATAGGAGAACCTGGATCCTTACGTTTCAAAGGTATGGGATTTGAGAGCATATCACTGATATTGGCGGCTAAAAAGACTTTCTTTGGAACATTTATTCTCCTCTTCTTAGTGCATAATTATTTCAAAAATTTGGCATAAGATGGAATTTGTTTACATCTAAGAGAGGAATATTGACCTTAACCTGCTTGAATGTTTCTAGGATCTTCTCCTCTTGAGGGGAGTGTTTCCTAGGCCTGAGTCTATCTGGAAAAGAAGCAACTGGTCTAAACCTATCAAAAGCAGGCTCTGTTTCGAGTTCAGGTTCTTGGTCATCTGAGAGGGGTGATTGTTGAATAAATTCATCAGAAGGAGAAGGAGAAGGAATTTATACTGGATCAAGAGTTTGACTTGGAGGAGTTCTTACTTGATTATCGACCTGTCTACCTGACCGAAGTGAATGGATTGCATTCACTTGAGCTTCATAGGATGAATTGCATCATGTGTCCTTAGGGTTGACCACTGGTTGACTCAGAAATTTTTCTTTCTCTCTTTCACTCATGGCACTAGCTAGTTGACCAAGTTGGGATTCTAATCTAGCTATAGCTTGAGTGTTGGAGTTGAGCATTTGTCCGGTTGATTGCATAAAAGAATTCAAAGTGTTGGACGTTTGAGTCAACATATTCGTGGTTTGAGTGGAGGCCTTAATTATAGTTTCCAAACCCTTTTCCAAGACATTGAGACGTTTATCCTGATCTGGATTGTGAGGAGTCTGAATTACAGCTTGATGAAGAGGAGACTGATTTTGATACGGCAGATTAGGTTGTTGAAATTATGGATGAGAATTGAAAGGAACTGTGTTTCCCTTAGGAAATTGTTGGTTTGAAGAGAGAGTGAAGTTTTAAGTTCCGGAGTGAGTTCCCTGATTACATGCAAAGTTTGGGTGATTTCTCCAACCTGGGTTGTAGGTTAGAGAGAATTGATCATTTGCGTAACGTTGGAATGTAGCGTTGACCTGTCCTAATGGCTGATTATTTCCTAAGAGAGGACATTCTTCTAAAACATGAGATGGTGACAGATAGTTGTGACATCCTGAGGCTGAAATTTGATTGATTTGAGCCAGGGCTCTTTCCTTGATTTCTAAGGCTTCTAACCTATGCATGATTATGGCCATCTTAGCTTTAGATGCAATGTTCGACTCTAAGGAAATACTACTGGACTTGGGTTGGGGAACTGATGACACTTGGTCATCATAATGTTCCCATTGCATGGTTTTTTCAGAAAGACTCTCTAAAAAGTCCCAAGCTTCATCAGCGTTTTTCCTCATGAAATCCCCGTGGCACATTGACTCTAAGAAAGTTTTTGAAGAATAATCTAATCCCTCATAAATTATTTGGCACAATTGCTATTTTTCTAAACCATGATGAGGACATTGAATGAGAAGATCTTTAAATCGGTCAAAATACTTCCAAAAAGGTTCTCCCGAGACAATTTTAAAATTCATGATGCTATTTCATAGCATCACCGTTTTATGGATTAGGAAAAATTTCTTAAGAAAAACGGTGATAAATTTCTCCCAAGTTGTGATGGGATTTATGGGTAAGCTGTGTAGCCATTTTTTTGCTTTGTCTTTGAGGGCAAAAGGAATAAATCTGAGTTTGACTGTATCTTCAGTTAATTCTCTCATTTTATTCATCATACATACTTCTTCAAATTCTGATATAAAAATATATGCATCTTCAGTTTCATTCCTTAGAAATTTTGGAAGCATGTTGATATATTGCGATCGAAGCTCAAAGTTAGTTCCATTTGCCTCTGTTCGCGGGAAAATTCGTTGCTTTCTTCATTAATGATTCCATTGTACACTCTTGTAATAGTCTATCGATTACAAAGATCCGGTCTTTTTATAAGATCCGGTTACAACGAAAATCAAATTAAAAAGAAATGAAAATTACAACTTTGTTTCCTTGTTTGTCGAACGAATCGCGAGCTCCTGTTTTGCGGTCGCTCGCTTTGTGGGTTCTTTGCCTGCGCCGGGGTTGTTTGCCGTGGACCACCGCGCGATCTAGATCCGGTCGGATCTACGCAGTACAACGGGTATTATTTCACCAAGGAAATAATAGCCGGGGAGGATTGTTTCACCAAGGAAACAATCGTCCAAGTCTCGGGATCTAAGACCAAGCTTAGATCCGGAGTGTAGCAACGTAGATCTGAGATCCGATCCTCTCGAACACCTGCCTTATTTGACGTTGATGATTGTCGAGCACCAGATCTGGATGAGCAAGTCCTTGATGTCCCAAAGTTGAGATCTTTTTTAGGTTCTGAGTCTCCAATCCTGCAGGGCTTCGCCTCCTCCAAAATCCAACCTCCGAAATGAACCAAGGCCTAGCCTATTTATAGGCACCCAGATCTGTGCCTAGGCACAGATCTGGGCCGGCCACCTCAGGGTGGCTCGGCTCTGGGCCGAGCCACCTTGAGGTGGCTCGGCACTTGGTGGCTCGGCCACTGAGCCTCCTTGGTGGCTCGGTGAGCCGACCTCCAGGTGTTTGTCGTTTTGCCTCTTTGTGCCTGTTTTCCGGTTCTGCGGTTGATAGGTTCGGATTCGATTTTGTGGTTGATTTATCCAGACTTGATTCGTTGACCTGATTTGGCAGTAAATCCGGCTCCCGATTAGGCAGTAAATCCACTTCTGAGTTCGAGTCCGAAACCGATCTTGATTCGATCGTGATTCGTCCGAGTATGCCCTTGGTTGGATGACTCGTTGACTCTTCGAACACTTGGCTTGATCCCGCACGCGAATGGACGTATTCTGTTGCTTGCGTGCGATTAGTCAATCTCGTTGCCTCGTTGGTTTGTCGGTTTGTGCCGAGCTGAGCTAAGGGACCTATAAGCGATTTTATATGCCTACAGCCTCGGGGAGCCTAATGCAAGAGGGGATTGCATTCCTAGTGGGATAGCACATATCTTGAAGAACGGGTGAATTAGGATATGCCATTTCTAGAATTTGTTCAAAACGAATTAATCGATGTGTATTATTCCTAATCCACGTTTGCATACACCCAAAACAACTTCTTTTTATATATTTTTTTAAGGAGAAAAAAATTAGTTTTTTTGAGAAGAAAAAGGAAAATCCTAACTAAAACAAATCAAAAGCAATCACTTTTTAATCACTCTAACTCTAGGGTTTAGCCTAACTCAACTAGACTAGCTCCTAACCAAAAACTCCTAAAGTAAAAAAATTAAAGTTTTACTCGGGTAGTTAGCCAGATAAGGATAGTACTAGAGGGTGATCAGAGATCAATTAAGTACCTCGTTCCTTGCGGAGCGCTTTACGCAACCCCTAAACATTACGTTATACACCAACTAATCCAAGAAAATTTAAACCGGATCACTTAAGGATTCTTTGTTCCTTATTGAGCTCGAATCCTTAGGGCCAATGTCTAATGAGTTTTATTAGGCTTGGATGGTGTTGTGAGAGAATTAGTGATTTTTGGGCTAAGGAAAGGGTGATGAAATCCCTCACCTTATCTTGATTATGGGGTTTTGCCCTTAAAAATATTTTTAAGTGTGTGCCAAATCAAGATGCTCAAATCACCTTGGTGAATTCCTACTAACTATATGAAATGCAACCCTAAAAATTAAAAGCGACTAAAAAGGATGGGAAAAAAATCTTTATATTTTTTATTAGGGTTAACAATCAAACAACTATGAGAAGGTGAACATTGTTTGAGTTTATTATCTTGTTAGTTAATGTCCAAGAAGAGCTTATTGAAGATCAAGATCATTGTTTGGGTAATTTAGTTTAGGTTTTTATATTATGTGTGTTAGTACTTTAAACTCAATTATATATACACATACACGTTTTGGTTTTGTATATAAATAGTTATATATATACATATATGTTTTTGTTTAGTTATATAGATATGAAACAATATATATCGTCATATATGATGCGGCATAAACATATACCAAAAAGTTGCAAGTGCACAACTAATCAAGTTATAATATAAAAAGTTATCGATCCCACGAGGAAGATGTTTTGTAGGAGAAAATTAAAGTCGGTTCTTATATTATGTGCGTGACAATTAGGAGTGATGAGTGGATGTGATTATGGAGAGATAGAGAGAGTGAAAGTGATAGTGTATAAATCGGCACAAAATGTAAGTGAGAGTGGATGTGACAAAGAATGAATGATTTTCACAAGGAAAGATGAATAAAATCAAGAATAAAAAAGGAGAATTAAGAATAAAAAAATTCAAGAAATTAAAGATAGCGGATTTAATTAAAGATATGGATAATCTAAAATTGAATCCACTTCTTAGAAAAGAGTGATTCTCTAGAGGGTTCTAGCCTAAAGGCGAATCAAAGAAAATAAAAATGAACAAAATAAAAAACTAATCCCGAGAGGGTTCTAGCCTCAAGACGAATAGTGCAAGTAAATAAAATAGCGATTCCCTAGAGGGTTCTAGCCTAAAGGCGAATTAAAGAAAATAAAAATAAACAAAAATAAAAACTAAACCAAAGAAGATTCTAGCCTCAAGGTGAATAGTACAAAAATCTAACTACAGAATAAATTATAAAATCTAAACTACAAAATAAATTATAAGAATTAAATGTAAGAAAATAAATCTACTTTATAAGCATAAAATAAATCTAAGGCAAGAGGGTTCTAGCCTCTTGGCTATTTAACAAGAAAATAAAATCTAACTACAAGCATAGAAATAAATCTAAACTAATAAGCAATAAAAAGAAATAAAAGAAAAAAAATAAAAGAAATGTGAACCTCTAAATAATTCTTCATCTCCATCTTCATCATCCAACAAAGAGAAGAAATATTTAAAGTGGTAAAAAAAATTATTTTATTAATTGTAACAAAAGTTACAAATTTGGAAGGTCTTCTCAATTAAGAGTGGCCCTCCTCTCCAAATAGAGTTACAAAAATTTTTACACCTCTTACCCCTCACTCTCTACCCTTATTTATAATAAACATCAGAGAATGAGAGCCCTTGGATCAAAATCTTATCCAAAAACCATGAATTTCAACCTTAGATTCCTAACCGCCTGCTGATGGTATCGATACCAACATCCATAGGGGTATCGATGCTGGCATCGATACTGGCATCGATGCTAACATCGATTCCACCGCACCCCTTTCTGGTTGCTGTCCGAGAATTCCTCTTGTATTTGGCTTTGGGCTTTTGGCTTTTGTTAATTTTCCAATGGGCTTCTACACTTGTTTTCTTCATTAAATCAATGGGCTTTTGTTGAGATATGAGATTTTTGAGATTTATTCTTCATTAACCTGTAATTAAAGATAAAAATAATTATTAGTGGTATATTTATTCATATAAAATAGATAATGAGGGTATAAAATCTATACTACTTCTAAAAGAGAAAACAAGTGTCAAAACTTTTGCATACCCATTTTGCCCTTTTCAATTTGCTTAATTATAATTTTATCCTATATTTCTATCTATTTATACTTGTTTTGCCTCTTCATCTCAGATTCTTCCGTATTTCCGTGGTTGAGAAACGGATGAATCCCCGTCTCTTCGTCCCACCCGCACCCCCGCTCCCTTATTTAACCGCCCACGGTCCACCCACCTGGCCCTCTGCCTCTTTAGATTCTTCCGCTTCTCAACCCCCGCCCCGCTTCCTCTTCCTCTACGATTCTTCTGATTCTTCTATTTCTATATATGAGCTCTCTTAAGTTAAGCCCGAACTCCAACGGTCCTTTTTTCCCTCACCCTCTCTTCGTTCCCATTTTCTTCAATCTCTCTCTCTCTCTCTCTCAAAGTATTACCTTGGCGAGCTCCGATGATGATCAAGGAGACGACGATGAGCTCACGACGTCGCGTTCACCGAAGCTCAGATCTCTCCGTTCATCAAGATAGAGGAGGTCGCGTTCACTACCGACGAAGATGATGAAGACGCCATCCTCGACCTCTAAATTTCTTAGATCTATCATCGATTTGATGATTTTAGGGTTTCTCGCTTAGTTTAACTCGATTTTGGAAAGCCTAACTGGATCGAATCACAAAGAGAAAGAGAATCTGTGTTCAGGATTTTGAGCGAATCGTTAGTGAGTTTTCTAGGTTTTGCTGTTATCTAATTTATTCTTCTGCTTCGTCCATCTCAGATCGATTCACAAATGGAGGAGATCGAGGCAAAGAAAGTGACCGTTCGCGAGGTCGTGAAGATGTCTTCCTCTGAAACCCAATGGTTTCCAATGGCGTCCCCGATAAAAACGCCGTCTTTAAGAAGCTCAGATCTCGGTCTGAGAACAAGGTGATCAATCTCTTCCCCAGTCTTGCTCTTGAATCAAAATTTCATTTTTCTAAAATGGATTAGGTTCTGAGAACAAGGTGATCGATCTTCTTGCTCTTGAATCAAAATTTCATTTTTCTAAAATGGATTAGGTTCTGAGAACAAGGTGATCGATCTCGATAAGGACAAGGTGATTCGAATTTGAGATTTATTTGTTTTCGACTATTGATTTTCAAACTCTATGATGCACAAAGTAAAGTAGATAAGAATTTAAGAACTTACATTTGTTCGGTCGACCAAGAACAATGATGATAAAGATATGCAATTACTGTTAGTATGAGGATGAAGAAATCAAATAAGAGAGAAAAATTATAATTATATTTTTTTATTTTTTTTATTTTTTTACAGATAATGTGGTTCATGAAGAACCAACACCTCGTCCTCTCCGAGCGTAAAAAATTCTAAAAATGGTTTTAGACGTTGATCATTTATTTTAAAAATGTAACCATTTTTAAGATTTTCTATCTCGACAGCCCAATGCGAGAAAACTTGTTTGACAATAAATGGACCTGTCCATCTTGATCTTGATTTTTTAGGAAAAAGATGCAATTTTGAATTGTAGAGTAAAACTTTTTGTCCTGGAGAGAAATTTTTTCGTAAAATTGATTTGTCATGAAAAATCTTGGTTTTCTCTTTGTAAATTTTTGAGTTTATATATGCATCATTTCGAATTTCTTCCAACTTATTTATTTGTAGCAATCTGTTCTTACCTGCCGAGTCTGAGTCAAAATTCAACTGTTTTATAGCCCACATTGCTCGATGTTCCAACTCCACTGGTAGGTGATAAGCTTTTCCAAACACGAGTCTGTACGGTGACATCCCCAAATTGGCCTTGAAAGCTGTTCTATATGCCCACAGAGCATCACATAATTTTACAGACCAATCTTTCTGTTATGATTAACTGTTTTTTCTAAGATTTGTTTGATCTGCCTATTTGTGACCTCTACTTGACCACTGTTTGAGGGTGATAAGGAGTTGACAATTTATGTGTGATTGAATATTTCCTCATCAAAGCCTCAAAAGAACGATTACAGAAGTGTGTACCGTTGTCACTGATGATCGCTCGGGGTACTCCAAACAATGTAAAAATGTTCTCTTTCAAAAACTTGACAACGACCTTGTTGTCATTAGTTTTGCAAGCTACCGCCTCAACCCATTTTGACATGTATTCAACGGCTACTAGAATGTAAACATTTCCAAAGGAATTTGGAAATGGTCTCATGAAATCGATACCCTACAAATCAAAAAGTTCAACAGATAAGATGGGTTGTAAGGGCATCATATTTCTTCTAGTGACTTTTCCTAAAGGCTGACAACGGTTACAAGTTTTTCAAAACTCATATGAATCCTTAAAAAGAGTGGGCCAATATAGCCCACATTGAAGATTTTTTTCAGCTGTTTTTCTTAGGCCAAAATGGCCCCCACATGCTTTCTCATGACAAAAGGAAAGAACACTCCTAGTTTCTTCAGTGGGAACACACCTCCTAAAGATCTGATCAGAACAGTATTTGAACAGATATGGATCATCCCAGTAAAAGTATTTTACATGGGAGAGGAAACATGATCTATCCTGTTTAGACCAATGAGAAGGGAACTGTTTCATGACTATGTAATTCACAATGTCGGCCAGCCATGGAACATATTAGATTTGTAGGAGTTGTTCATCTAGAAAATGTTCGTTGATAGAGACGGTTGATGTTGGTGCATTCGGGAGTCGAGAGAGGTGATCTGCTACGGGGTTCTCTGTTCCCCTTCTGTCAAGAATTTGGATGTCAAACTCTTGAAGTAGGAGAATCCATCTAATGAGTCATGTTTTAGCATCCTTTTTGGTCAAAAGATACCTTAGTGCGGCATGATCTGTATAAATTTTGGTTAAGGAACCGATGAGGTAGGACCTGATTTTTTCTAAGGCAAAGATTACAGCTAAAAACTCTTTTTCTGTGACAGAGTAATTGTACTGGGAATCATTCAGAGTCCTACTGGCGTAGTGATCACATGCAGTTTTTCATCAAACCGTTGTCCTAAAACATCACCAATTGCAGAATTGGATGCATCACACATCAGTTCAAAGGGTAAAATCCAGTCTGGTGCATGAATGATAGGAGCTGTGGTTAGCTCCTTTTTCAGATATTCAAAAGCTTTGAGGCATTTGGGAGAGAAGACAAATGATGTATCTTTGGCTAAGAGATTGGTCAAAGGTCTAGCAATTTCGCTAAAATCTTTGATGAAATGTCGGTAAAAACTAGCATGACCAAGAAATGATCTGACATCTTTGACAGTTTTGGGAGGAGGAAGATTAGAAATGAGATCTACCTTAGCTTTGTCTACTTTGATTCCTCTGTTGGAAACTACATGTCCTAAGATAATGCCCTGCTTGACCATGAAGTGACATTTCTCCCAATTGAGAGTAAGATTTTTCTCCCTACACCGTTCTAGGACCAGTTTAAGATGATGCAAACATTAGGAAAATATGTCACCAAAAATGGAAAAGTCGTCTATGAAAATTTCTAAAAATCTCTCTACCATGTCGAAAAAAATACTGATCATGCAACGTTAGAATGTGGTAGGTGCGTTACACAGCCCAAAAGGCATACGCCGGTATACGAATGTTCCATACGGGCAAGTGAAGGTGGTTTTCTCCTGATGTTCGGGAGCGATAGGGATTTGATTGTAACCTGAATATCCATCCAGGAAACAATAGAACTCGTGTCCTGCTAAGTGCTCTAACATTTGGTCAATGAATGAAAGAGGGAAGTGATCTTTCTAAGTGGCTAAGTTGAGTTTTCAGTAGTCAATGCAAACTCGCCATCGTGTTTGGATCCTAGTGAGAATCAGCTCATTAGCCTCATTTTGGATCACGGTGTCCCATATTTCTTTGGAACAACTTGAACTGGACTCACTCATGAACTATCAGAAATGGGATAAATGATCCCATGATCGAGACATTTCAGAATGTCTTTCCTAATAGCTTCTTTCATCACTGGGTTTAACCTACATTAAGGATCTCTAGTAGGTTTGGCGTCATCTATCAAATGGATTTGGTGTTGAACAATAGTTGGACTAGTCCCTTTGATATCAGCCATGGTCCATCCAATGGCTTCCCTATTCTCTCTTAAAATATCTAAGAGAGCTTCCTTTTGACCGGTAGTTAAGTCAGAAGATATGATGACTGGTAAAGACTCGTTCTCCCCTAAGTAGGCATACTCTAGATTTTCAGGTAGAGGTTTGAGCTCTAACTTTAGGGGTTCCTCCACAGATGGGCGAAGCTAGACTCGGGGTTCTATCTCCAAATGTTCTCATTACCATCCAACAGTACAAACATGATTGACCAGCAGATCTAACTCTAGTTCGTCATCAGAAGACTCCACAAACATTAAGTCAGATGCACTTGAATCTGACTCACACTCTCCCTCTTGTTGCTTATTGGATATTCCCTGAATAAAATTCACTTCCATGGGTTGATCAGATGGATCACTACACTGCCTTCCTAGGTTAAAAATATTAAGGTCAACAGTTATGTTCCCAAAAGATAGTTTCATTTGCCCGGTTCTACAATTGATCAAAGCATTTGAGGTGGATAAGAATGGTCTTCCTTAAATGACTGGGATTTGACTTTTGAGATTGGAAATGGACTGCATTTCCAATATAATAAAATCAACAGGGAAAATGAACTCTCCAACCTTGATCAGAACATCCTCTACCTCTCCTTTGGGAATTTTTATGGATCTATCAGCTAATTGTAGGGTGCATCTTGTTGGTTTAAGTTCTCCTACACCTAGCTGTTGATAGACTGAATAAGGAAGGAGGTTGACACTGGCTCCCAAGTTTAGAAGTGCCTTATCAATATGAGTGTTACCTATGACACATGGAATTATGGGACAACCAGGGTCCTTATATGTTAACGGCATTGTAGGCATCGAAAATTGCCGATAGGTCCCCACTCACAGCTCGGTGTTAACGATCGACGATCGAACGACGCTACCCAGTTCACAAGAGCTCAAATGACGCCGGTGAGCACCTGAAGCGAACCGACGGACTACGTGAGCCGACAGAATGTCAGAATTACGGGGATACGGGTTGACCGAAAACCCCGCGATCACCGCAATTGAACCAACACCCGCCATGTCCCGATCACCCCACTGATAAGCCAACCATCGGGGCCTACAGAGCTCGCCGTCACGATTCCAACGCATCCGAAATCACTCAAATCCGAGTTCGGACGAAAAGTCAACGGCGAGTCAACGGCAGAACAACGGCACAGCCTCGGACTGCGTTGGGACACCCAAATGGGTCTCGGCAGGCACGAAACACCCGAGGGGTGTCTTGGCAAAGCCAAGACACCCCAGGGGTGTCTCGGCCAGGCCGAGACACCCCCAAGGTGTCTCGGCCAGGCCGAGACACCCTAGGGTGTCTCGGCTTGGCCGAGACACCCAAGGGGTGTCTCGGCCTGGCCTGGAGTATTGAGGAACAGTTTATACTCTTGTACTCTTTGGAGTATTGAGGAACAGTTTATACTCTTGTACTCTTTGGAGTATTGAGGAACAGTTTATACTCTTGTACTCTTTGGAGTATTGAGGAACAGTTTATACTCTTGTACTCTTTGGAGTATTGAGGAACAGTTTATACTCTTGTACTCTTTGGAGTATTGAGGAACAGTTTATACTCTTGTACTCTTTGGAGTATTGAGGAACAGTTTATACTCTTGTACTCTTTGGAGTATTGAGGAACAGTTTATACTCTTGTACTCTTTGGAGTATTGAGGAACAGTTTATACTCTTGTACTCTTTGGAGTATTGAGGAACAGTTTATACTCTTGTACTCTTTGGAGTATTGAGGAACAGTTTATACTCTTGTACTCTTTGGAGTATTGAGGAACAGTTTATACTCTTGTACTCTTTGGAGTATTGAGGAACAGTTTATACTCTTGTACTCTTTGGAGTATTGAGGAACAGTTTATACTCTTGTACTCTTTGGAGTATTGAGGAACAGTTTATACTCTTGTACTCTTTGGAGTATTGAGGAACAGTTTATACTCTTGTACTCTTTGGAGTATTGAGGAACAGTTTATACTCTTGTACTCTTTGGAGTATTGAGGAACAGTTTATACTCTTGTACTCTTTGGAGTATTGAGGAACAGTTTATACTCTTGTACTCTTTGGAGTATTGAGGAACAGTTTATACTCTTGTACTCTTTGGAGTATTGAGGAACAGTTTATACTCTTGTACTCTTTGGAGTATTGAGGAACAGTTTATACTCTTGTACTCTTTGGAGTATTGAGGAACAGTTTATACTCTTGTACTCTTTGGAGTATTGAGGAACAGTTTATACTCTTGTACTCTTTGGAGTATTGAGGAACAGTTTATACTCTTGTACTCTTTGGAGTATTGAGGAACAGTTTATACTCTTGTACTCTTTGGAGTATTGAGGAACAGTTTATACTCTTGTACTCTTTGGAGTATTGAGGAACAGTTTATACTCTTGTACTCTTTGGAGTATTGAGGAACAGTTTATACTCTTGTACTCTTTGGAGTATTGAGGAACAGTTTATACTCTTGTACTCTTTGGAGTATTGAGGAACAGTTTATACTCTTGTACTCTTTGGAGTATTGAGGAACAGTTTATACTCTTGTACTCTTTGGAGTATTGAGGAACAGTTTATACTCTTGTACTCTTTGGAGTATTGAGGAACAGTTTATACTCTTGTACTCTTTGGAGTATTGAGGAACAGTTTATACTCTTGTACTCTTTGGAGTATTGAGGAACAGTTTATACTCTTGTACTCTTTGGAGTATTGAGGAACAGTTTATACTCTTGTACTCTTTGGAGTATTGAGGAACAGTTTATACTCTTGTACTCTTTGGAGTATTGAGGAACAGTTTATACTCTTGTACTCTTTGGAGTATTGAGGAACAGTTTATACTCTTGTACTCTTTGGAGTATTGAGGAACAGTTTATACTCTTGTACTCTTTGGAGTATTGAGGAACAGTTTATACTCTTGTACTCTTTGGAGTATTGAGGAACAGTTTATACTCTTGTACTCTTTGGAGTATTGAGGAACAGTTTATACTCTTGTACTCTTTGGAGTATTGAGGAACAGTTTATACTCTTGTACTCTTTGGAGTATTGAGGAACAGTTTATACTCTTGTACTCTTTGGAGTATTGAGGAACAGTTTATACTCTTGTACTCTTTGGAGTATTGAGGAACAGTTTATACTCTTGTACTCTTTGGAGTATTGAGGAACAGTTTATACTCTTGTACTCTTTGGAGTATTGAGGAACAGTTTATACTCTTGTACTCTTTGGAGTATTGAGGAACAGTTTATACTCTTGTACTCTTTGGAGTATTGAGGAACAGTTTATACTCTTGTACTCTTTGGAGTATTGAGGAACAGTTTATACTCTTGTACTCTTTGGAGTATTGAGGAACAGTTTATACTCTTGTACTCTTTGGAGTATTGAGGAACAGTTTATACTCTTGTACTCTTTGGAGTATTGAGGAACAGTTTATACTCTTGTACTCTTTGGAGTATTGAGGAACAGTTTATACTCTTGTACTCTTTGGAGTATTGAGGAACAGTTTATACTCTTGTACTCTTTGGAGTATTGAGGAACAGTTTATACTCTTGTACTCTTTGGAGTATTGAGGAACAGTTTATACTCTTGTACTCTTTGGAGTATTGAGGAACAGTTTATACTCTTGTACTCTTTGGAGTATTGAGGAACAGTTTATACTCTTGTACTCTTTGGAGTATTGAGGAACAGTTTATACTCTTGTACTCTTTGGAGTATTGAGGAACAGTTTATACTCTTGTACTCTTTGGAGTATTGAGGAACAGTTTATACTCTTGTACTCTTTGGAGTATTGAGGAACAGTTTATACTCTTGTACTCTTTGGAGTATTGAGGAACAGTTTATACTCTTGTACTCTTTGGAGTATTGAGGAACAGTTTATACTCTTGTACTCTTTGGAGTATTGAGGAACAGTTTATACTCTTGTACTCTTTGGAGTATTGAGGAACAGTTTATACTCTTGTACTCTTTGGAGTATTGAGGAACAGTTTATACTCTTGTACTCTTTGGAGTATTGAGGAACAGTTTATACTCTTGTACTCTTTGGAGTATTGAGGAACAGTTTATACTCTTGTACTCTTTGGAGTATTGAGGAACAGTTTATACTCTTGTACTCTTTGGAGTATTGAGGAACAGTTTATACTCTTGTACTCTTTGGAGTATTGAGGAACAGTTTATACTCTTGTACTCTTTGGAGTATTGAGGAACAGTTTATACTCTTGTACTCTTTGGAGTATTGAGGAACAGTTTATACTCTTGTACTCTTTGGAGTATTGAGGAACAGTTTATACTCTTGTACTCTTTGGAGTATTGAGGAACAGTTTATACTCTTGTACTCTTTGGAGTATTGAGGAACAGTTTATACTCTTGTACTCTTTGGAGTATTGAGGAACAGTTTATACTCTTGTACTCTTTGGAGTATTGAGGAACAGTTTATACTCTTGTACTCTTTGGAGTATTGAGGAACAGTTTATACTCTTGTACTCTTTGGAGTATTGAGGAACAGTTTATACTCTTGTACTCTTTGGAGTATTGAGGAACAGTTTATACTCTTGTACTCTTTGGAGTATTGAGGAACAGTTTATACTCTTGTACTCTTTGGAGTATTGAGGAACAGTTTATACTCTTGTACTCTTTGGAGTATTGAGGAACAGTTTATACTCTTGTACTCTTTGGAGTATTGAGGAACAGTTTATACTCTTGTACTCTTTGGAGTATTGAGGAACAGTTTATACTCTTGTACTCTTTGGAGTATTGAGGAACAGTTTATACTCTTGTACTCTTTGGAGTATTGAGGAACAGTTTATACTCTTGTACTCTTTGGAGTATTGAGGAACAGTTTATACTCTTGTACTCTTTGGAGTATTGAGGAACAGTTTATACTCTTGTACTCTTTGGAGTATTGAGGAACAGTTTATACTCTTGTACTCTTTGGAGTATTGAGGAACAGTTTATACTCTTGTACTCTTTGGAGTATTGAGGAACAGTTTATACTCTTGTACTCTTTGGAGTATTGAGGAACAGTTTATACTCTTGTACTCTTTGGAGTATTGAGGAACAGTTTATACTCTTGTACTCTTTGGAGTATTGAGGAACAGTTTATACTCTTGTACTCTTTGGAGTATTGAGGAACAGTTTATACTCTTGTACTCTTTGGAGTATTGAGGAACAGTTTATACTCTTGTACTCTTTGGAGTATTGAGGAACAGTTTATACTCTTGTACTCTTTGGAGTATTGAGGAACAGTTTATACTCTTGTACTCTTTGGAGTATTGAGGAACAGTTTATACTCTTGTACTCTTTGGAGTATTGAGGAACAGTTTATACTCTTGTACTCTTTGGAGTATTGAGGAACAGTTTATACTCTTGTACTCTTTGGAGTATTGAGGAACAGTTTATACTCTTGTACTCTTTGGAGTATTGAGGAACAGTTTATACTCTTGTACTCTTTGGAGTATTGAGGAACAGTTTATACTCTTGTACTCTTTGGAGTATTGAGGAACAGTTTATACTCTTGTACTCTTTGGAGTATTGAGGAACAGTTTATACTCTTGTACTCTTTGGAGTATTGAGGAACAGTTTATACTCTTGTACTCTTTGGAGTATTGAGGAACAGTTTATACTCTTGTACTCTTTGGAGTATTGAGGAACAGTTTATACTCTTGTACTCTTTGGAGTATTGAGGAACAGTTTATACTCTTGTACTCTTTGGAGTATTGAGGAACAGTTTATACTCTTGTACTCTTTGGAGTATTGAGGAACAGTTTATACTCTTGTACTCTTTGGAGTATTGAGGAACAGTTTATACTCTTGTACTCTTTGGAGTATTGAGGAACAGTTTATACTCTTGTACTCTTTGGAGTATTGAGGAACAGTTTATACTCTTGTACTCTTTGGAGTATTGAGGAACAGTTTATACTCTTGTACTCTTTGGAGTATTGAGGAACAGTTTATACTCTTGTACTCTTTGGAGTATTGAGGAACAGTTTATACTCTTGTACTCTTTGGAGTATTGAGGAACAGTTTATACTCTTGTACTCTTTGGAGTATTGAGGAACAGTTTATACTCTTGTACTCTTTGGAGTATTGAGGAACAGTTTATACTCTTGTACTCTTTGGAGTATTGAGGAACAGTTTATACTCTTGTACTCTTTGGAGTATTGAGGAACAGTTTATACTCTTGTACTCTTTGGAGTATTGAGGAACAGTTTATACTCTTGTACTCTTTGGAGTATTGAGGAACAGTTTATACTCTTGTACTCTTTGGAGTATTGAGGAACAGTTTATACTCTTGTACTCTTTGGAGTATTGAGGAACAGTTTATACTCTTGTACTCTTTGGAGTATTGAGGAACAGTTTATACTCTTGTACTCTTTGGAGTATTGAGGAACAGTTTATACTCTTGTACTCTTTGGAGTATTGAGGAACAGTTTATACTCTTGTACTCTTTGGAGTATTGAGGAACAGTTTATACTCTTGTACTCTTTGGAGTATTGAGGAACAGTTTATACTCTTGTACTCTTTGGAGTATTGAGGAACAGTTTATACTCTTGTACTCTTTGGAGTATTGAGGAACAGTTTATACTCTTGTACTCTTTGGAGTATTGAGGAACAGTTTATACTCTTGTACTCTTTGGAGTATTGAGGAACAGTTTATACTCTTGTACTCTTTGGAGTATTGAGGAACAGTTTATACTCTTGTACTCTTTGGAGTATTGAGGAACAGTTTATACTCTTGTACTCTTTGGAGTATTGAGGAACAGTTTATACTCTTGTACTCTTTGGAGTATTGAGGAACAGTTTATACTCTTGTACTCTTTGGAGTATTGAGGAACAGTTTATACTCTTGTACTCTTTGGAGTATTGAGGAACAGTTTATACTCTTGTACTCTTTGGAGTATTGAGGAACAGTTTATACTCTTGTACTCTTTGGAGTATTGCCGTTTTCAATCGGCTTACCCTAGCGTTATAACGCCGGCTTCAACCAAGGTCTGGATGTTATTCTTGAGAGCAAAGCATTCCTTGGTGGGGTGGAGGATCCTTCTGTGGTACTCGCAGTACGTTGGATCCGCAGAATCGCCATCTTCCTCTTGATGCGTGATGGGCGGGAGTTTGATTTTGTTGTTTTCGAGAAGGGTCTCGAAAATAGCTGGAACGTCTTCGTCTTTGAACGAGTACTCGTTTTGGAGCTCCTCGTCTGAATTCTCCTGTTGTTCCCAGGACTGCTGTTGTGACGTTTGATCATCGTCAATAACTGCTGCAGGTACGTCCTCTTCATCATGAGGTACGAGATCCGAATCCGGAGGATTAACCATCGGTTGGTTTCTCTCGATCTTCCGCCTTCTGATGAAGCGTTCAGCTTGTTCTCCTCGAGCCTTCAACTCTTTCCAGGTATTGAGCGGCTCTATTCCCATCACGTCCAAGATGTTAATGGACAAGTTGTTCTGACAAGTCTGCAAGAGGAATTCCTCCGTGACGGGATCCCTGCAGTTCATTGCCTGATTGCGGAAGCGTTTGATGAAGGTATCCACCGACTCTCCGCCTTTTTGTTTCTCGTCGAAGAGTGTCCTGATCGACACCTCGGTGTCATCATCGAAGAAATGGGCGAGAAACATGCCTTCCAAGTCCTCCCAGCTGTTGATGCTTCCGGGCTTGAGACGGCGGTACCAATCGAAGGCAGGCCCGCGAAGGGTGCCAACGAATGACCGAACCATCAAAGGCTCGTTGCCCGAGATTACTCCCAAGTGAGACTTGAAGTAGATCAGATGTTGAGTGGGCGAGCCCTTTCCGTTGAACGGCGTGAAGTTGATCAGGTTGAACTTCGCCGGATACGGGATCGAATCCCACTTTCTCGGGTAAGGACACGGAATGCCGGTCCTCTTCACCTCCCGAGCAGACATCAGGGCTTCGATTTTTCTTTCGAGCTCCTTTATCTTTTCGGCCTCACCCATATCCTGTTTTGGATAAGTTTCGAGAGGAATCATACGGCCACCCCCAGTGTTGTCACTACTGGTGGGTCCACCCCCAGCGCTATCATCACTGGTGGGTCCACCCCCAGCGCTGTTAATTTTAGTGGGGCCACCCCCAGTATTCTTGGGTGGTGCGTTGGCCATGACGATTTCGACCACCTCCGGCTCGCTGTTGACTGCAGCGTTCTGGGTGCGATGGTTGGACTCGACTAGCCGGTTCGACAGAGCTCGGATTCGTTGATCGTGCATTTGTCTCATCTCTTGCATAGCCACTTCCATTTCAAACTTGAAGATTTCCTTCTGCTTAGTCAGGGCCTCTTCAATGATTTTGGCTATCTGATCTGTATTGACCATGAGCACCTCTCGAGCTTGCCCTATGCTAGACGTTGTGTCGTCAGAAGCGAGAGCGGAATAGGAATCCGAGAGTTCATCATCGGAATGTACTCCCTCATGGATCCCACAGTAATTGTCATATCTGACGGCTTCTAGCTGAAGCTGAGCTGTTCCCGAATTGACCCTGCTTCCTGGAGAGGAATTAGGGTCGGAATCACTTGAAATGATTGGGGATTTTCCCTTGTTGACCATGTTGATAGTCACTTCTAGGGGTTCATCATCTCGAGCAATCGATCCTCTTTGGTGGGAACGCCTTGATTTGGGCTTTGTCGTTCCATCGGAGATTCCCTCGAATATCGAGACCCTCTGTGGAGCGGTCTTGGGGCAGCTACAGGCTGATAATACTGCCCTGATAATTTTGGTACACGGACAGTGAGAATCCGCTTCCCGGGTGTTTCTCTTTCGAGATTCATCCGCACCCCCAGCCCGATAGTACAACTCATCGACGTTGCCGTCGGAGTAACCTATCGGCTGCTCACATGGGTTCTCAGGTATAACGCGTTCGTTTGTCGGACGCGTCTTCTTCTGAGTAATCATTGCCTTGTTGGCCTCCGCAAGAGTCGCACGTTTGGAATCACTCCTTTGTGAGGGTGAAACCTTAACGGGCTCTTGGTCCTTTGCACGCACCGCCGAGCTGGTTGTTGCAGAGTTCGATTTGTTAGGAGGTCGTGTACGACCCCCAGTCTGGATGTTGGCTTGAAGCTCCTTCAGCGATCCCCAGCTTCCCTTGACAAGCGTTTTTCCTCGATTCTCGGGTAGAGCATCGATACGGTTGTTCAGAGGATTCCTAGACTTGGGGAAATCCACGCTGCGGTGGGGCTTTACCGAAGGTTCGGGACCTGAAATGGACGAAGGTTGGAGAGCAATATTACCTGCTTTTACCTTAGGCGTCGATTTGGCCTTCGGCATCCAAACTCGTTCGGATTTCGGCGATCTCTTAACTGCCTCTCCCTTTAGCATTTCTCGTGCTTTTTGGACTAGGGCTCGGGCATGCGCACGCAAGGCGCGACGCTTCTGGATTCGCTCCTCGAGAGTAGAACGGGTTCTTTTGACTTGAACCCATTTGTTCGTTTCTGCTTCGGAGGAGGGGCTGGTTGTTTGCCGTGGTTGCTCCTGGCGTTGCCTGGATTTTAGATCCACGTTATAGCGGATCCCATCCATTGGCTCCAAAGCCTCGGCAAGTTGTCGAGCAAGACGTTGACGTTGTCTTTGTCGTGCTCTCTTTGATAATGCCGGAGCGTCTTCAGAAGTCATCTCCTCGGCGGAAGAGGAATCCGGATCTGCGATCTCGACCAGGTTGGACGACGTGGGGACGTCGCGTGGTGCAAGTGCAGAGGCGGCAACGGGGTCTTGGATTTTTGAACCGAAGGACCTGCAATCATTTATGAAAGAGGTTACCTTTCTGTACCCGTTTGGAGAGGCGGATCTGGAGGAGGAGGAAGAGAGGCCTTCTTTGAACCGTTGTTGATCGAGCTCGTGTTCTTCATTCACCCCGATCTTGAGTGCTGGTTGCGTCACGACGGCGTCGGTTGCGATGCCGTTGGCTCCCACTGTGGTCGCCAGTCTGTTTGCGGAAAAAGTTGCTGTATTCATTGCTGCATTCATTACAACTTCAATCGTTACAATGAAATAAAAAGATAGCCTTTTTATAAGACCGGTACACAATGAAAACAAAATAGATACAACTCTTTTCAAACAAACGCAAGATCTGTTCATCATCTCTTGCTTGCGTGGTCTTTTGCCTGTGACGGGGATGTTGATATCCGTGGACCACCGGGGCACTCAGATCTGGTCCGATAAAATCGGGCAGAGTTTCGTCTATCCGCGGGGGGATTTTAGAAACTCTGAACTTCGTCGATCTGCGTGAGATCTAGAAGTTTACAGCTCCTATCTCGGATAATCGAGATATTCGCTCTACTTAGTATCACCGCTAAGGGGCAACACTAAGGAAAAGAGAATGGGGAATGAAGAAGAAGGCTCCTTTGCTGCAGAAGGCTCGCTCACTCCTTGCTCCGGCAGGGCTTCGCCTGTGCTCTCTAAAAATCCTCTCCTCTCTCTCTAGCCTTGCTCCAAGACAAAAGAAAATCCAGCCCCTTGAAATGAAGGCCTAAGGGGCCTATTTATAGGAAACCAAGAGTGTAGGCATCAAAAATTGCCAATAGGTCCCCGCACACAGCTCGGTATTAACGATCGACGATTGAACGTCACTACCCGGTTCACAAGGGTTCAAATGACGCCGGTGAACGATTGAAGCGAACCGACGGACTATGTGAGCCGACAGAATGTCAGAATCACGGGGATATGGATTGACCGGAAACCCCGCAACCGCTGCAAAAGGAGCAGCGCCCTCCGTGTCCCGATCACCCCACTGATAATCCAACCATCGGGGCCTACAGAGCTCATCGCCAAGATTCCAACGCATCCGAAATCATTCGAATCCGAGTTGGGACGGCGGATCAACGGCAAATACACCTGGGAACACCTCGGACCAGACTGAGACACCCAGGGGCATCCCGGCCAGGACGAAACACCCGAGGAGAGAAATGAGGCCCTAGGGGCCTATTTATAGGAAAAGCAAGGGGTAGGGGTTGGTTGAGGACACCCCTAGGGGGGTGTCTCGGCTCCAAAACCGAGACACCCCTTGGGGTGTCTCGGCCATGGCCGAGACACCCCCAAGGGGTGTCCTCAAGAATGGTCCCCCCTCTCCTCATTTGCTATAAATAGCCTCCTATGGCCTCATTTGAAAGGGGCTCTTGATTGTTGGGTGAATTCCAAGGCTGAATTATCTTAGCCAAGGATCGCCTTCTTCTGAAGCGGCGAAGCCCTGCCGGAGCGAGGAGTCGGAGTTTTCTAAGAGAGCGGCGAAGCCCTGCTGGAGCGAGGAGTCAGAGGATCTACATCAGCCCCCCTCTTCATTCATCTCTTCCCCTTGGTATTGGCCTTAGCGTTGATACCAAGAAGAGCTAGTGTCTCGTTTTAAGCCGAGACATAAGCTTTACACCTCTGAGATCCCACGCGGATCGACGGGGTTCAGAGTTTCTAAAATCCCCCCGCGGATAGACGAAACTCTGCCCGATTTTATCGGACCAGATCTGAGTGCCCCGGTGGTCCACGGATATCAACATCCCCGTCACAGGCAAAAGACCCACGCAAGCAAGAGATGATGAACAGATCTTGCGTTTGTTTGAAAAGAGTTGTATCTGTTTTGTTTTCATTGTGTACCAGTCTTATAAAAAGGCTATCTTTTTATTTCATTGTAACGATTAAAGTTGTAATGAATGCAGCAATGAATACAGCAACTTTTTCCGCAAACAGGCATGGGTTTCGAAAAATTTCACTGAGGTTGGCAGCTAAGAAGACTTTCTTAGGGACATTGATGGTTCTTTTCTTAGTGCATAAGTCTTTCAAGGACTTTGTATAAGAGGGGATTTGTTCGATTGCATCTAGGAGAGGAATATTGATCTTGACCTGTTTAAACGTTTCGAGGATTTTCTCAACCTATAGGGAGTTTTTCCTAGGTTTGAGTCTATCTAGAAAGGGGGCAACGGGCCTATACCTATCTAGATTAGGCTCAATCTCATGTTTAGTATTTTGATCATCGGAAGGAATGTGTTGGATGGGAGAAGGGGTTTGATCCGGTGGTGTTCTAACTTGATTGTCTATTTGCTTCCCTGATCGTAGTGTGTGAACTGCATTCACATGGGCTGGTTGGGTTGAACTGGATCCATTGTCTTTAGCGTTTGCAATAGGTTGACTCAGGAAATTTTCTTTTTCTCTCTCACTCACGGCAGTGGCTAGTTGCCCAAGTTTGGTTTCTAACCGGGCTATGGCTTGAGTGTTCGAGTTGAGCACTTGGCCGGTTGGTTGCATAAAGGAATTTAGAGTGGTGAATAACTGGGTCAACATATTGGTAGTTTGTGTAGAAGCTTTGATCATAGCTTCTAAACCCTTTTCTAAGACACTCAAACGTTTGTCATGATCAGAATTTGAAGGATTTGTAGGCTGGTGAGAATGAGGATGTTGGGTTGGAAACTGTAGGTTAGAATGAGAAAAATTGTTCGGTGAGATGAACTGGATAATGTTTCCCTTAGGGAATTGTTGGTTTGATGCGGGAATGAAAGTTTGATTTTCGGGAGAATTTCCTTGATTCCATGTAAAGTTGGGATTGTTTCTCCAACCTGGATTGTAGGTTGGAGAAAATAGATCATTTCTAGGACGTTGGATTGCAGCGTTCATCTGTTCTAATGTATTTTTGTTTCCCAGGAGAGAACATTCCTCTGAAACGTGGATAGGAGACTGAGAGTTATGACAACCCGGGGTAGAAACATGATTGATTTGAGCTAGAGCTCGTTCCTTAACTTCTAAGGCTTCTAACCTCCGCAGAATTGTTGCCATCTTTGCTTCAGAAGCAATGTTTGACTCCAGGGAAAGACCACTAGACTTAGATTGGAGAACTGATGAAACCCTATCATCACAGTGTTCTCACTATATTGTTTTCTCGGATAGACTCTCTAGGAATTCCCAAGCTTCGTCGGTGTTTTTCCTCATAAAATCTCCCTGACACATCGATTCTAAAGATGTTTTTGAAGAATAGTCCAGTCCTTCATATATGACTTGGCATAATCGCCATTTCTCGAGACCATGATGAGGATATTGGATCAGAAGATCTTTAAATCAGTCAAAATATTTCCAGAATAGCTCTCCTGAGATAATTTTGAAGTTTTGAATATTGTTCCTAAGCTTTACCGTTTTATAAATTGGAATTTTTTTTGAAAAAAACGGTGACAAATTCCTCCCAAGTTGAGATGGAATTTATTGGTAAGTTGTACACACCATTTTTTAGCTTTGTCCTTGAGAGCAAATAGAATAAATCCGAGCTTGATCGCATCTTCGGTTAATTCTCTCATTTTAATCATAATACACACTTCCTCAAATTCCAAGATAAAAATATATACATCTTCTGTTTCATTTCCAAGGAATTTGGGAAGCATGTTTATGTAGTACGGTCTAGGCTCGAAATTTGCTCCATTTGCTTTGGGGAGTCTTATTGAAGAAGGAATTGCATTTCTGGTGGGGTAACACATATCCTGGAGAACGGGGTGATTTGCCATTTCTTGGATTGGTTCAACACGGATTAACGATGAGAATTATCCTGAACCCACGTTCGCATACACTAAAACAACTTCTTTTTATAAATTTTTTTAAGAAAAGAAAGAAAATTAGTTTTTTTAATGAGAAGAAAAGGATAAAGGAAAATCCTAACTAAAACAAATCAAAGCAATCACTTTTCAATCACTCTAATTCTAGGGTTAAGCCTAACTCAACTAGACCAGCTCCTAACCAAAAACTCCTAAAATGAAAAGATTAAAGTTTTACCCGGGTAGTTAGCCAGGTAAGGATAGTACTAGAGGGTGATCAGAGATCAATTAAGTACCTCGTTCCTTACAGAGCGTTTTACACAACCCCTAAACCTTGCCTTAGACACCAACTAATCCAAGAAAACTTGAACCGGTTCACTTAGGGATTTCTTATTCCTTATTGAGCTCGAGTCCTTAGGGGCTAACGTCTAATGAGTTTTAAGAAGGCTTGGGTTTGTGTAGTTAGGAATTAATGATTTGTGGGCTAAAGAAATGGTGATGAAATCTCTTACCTTATCTTGATTATGGGGTTTTGCCCTTAAAAATATTTTCAAGTGTGTGCCAAATCAAATGCTCAAATCACTCTGGTGAATCCTTACTAACTATATGTAATGCAACCCTATGAATTAAAAGCAACTAAAAAGGATGAATTTTTTTTAATTATGGTCATCAACAATCAAATGTGAGAAGAGAGCTCTTGTTTGAATTTATTATCTTGTTAGTATTTGTTCAAATAGAGGATGGATTTTATTATGGTCAACAAAAATAAAATTTTTTTTGAAGTCCTAATTGTCTCTAATTGTGAAGAAGTAGCTAAAGGATGGAATTGAAAATTCTAGAAAGAAGAGTTACCTAAAAGCAATTCTTCAAGTTCTTGATCACAAATCCAAGGTTTTTAAGCTCCAAGCGGTTCCTTCACAAGAAAACACACAAGTTAAAGAACCAAAATAATAAAATCCTATTTAGCACCATTCCCCGGCAACGGCGCCAAAAACTTAATGCGGCATAAACATATACCCAAAAATTATAAGTGCACAATCAATCAAGTTATAGTATAAAGATATCGATCCCACGAGGAAGGTGATTTAAGAGATTATTAGAATTGGTTCTTATGTTTTGTATGTGACAAAAATAGGAATAAAGAATAAGTGTGATTATGGAGAGAGATATGATAAGTGATTATTTTGAATATATGCAAGTGACAATAAATTAAATTTTAGAGGAGAGAAGAAAGAATCAAAGAATAAAATAAAAAGCAAGAAAGAGAAAAATCAAGAAAACAAAAGATGGAGGGTTCAATTAAAGATATAAGAAATCTAGAATTGAATCCACTAGCTAATCTCAATTATTAAATACAAACTATTCTCTTTTTGTCATATTTCAATTTAGATTTATTAAGTATAGACTATCAAACCATTTAAGGAAAGTATAACCCATCAAATTATCATCTAAGTCAAAATAAAAATCATGATAAGAACAACAACAAGATAGTAATACTAGAATTCATAAGTATAACCTATCAAACCATTTAAGATAAGCATAGATTATTAAATTCTTCTTCTATCAATTAGTTCTCTAGTTGATTATCCTAAACATGAACATTTTAAGTGCAAGAGAATATTTTGCATAATATAAAGGAAATTAGACTAGTTTGATACAATTCTAAGATTCCTACAAGAATTAATTTCACATCCTAAGAAATAAAAGCAAGAAATGAATTAAAGAGAAAAAGAACTAATTACAAAACAAAAGAAAAGAAAAATAAGAAAAACTATACTATGAAAAAGAAATAAATCTAACTACATTGTAAAAGAAATAAAGATGCAAGAAAATAAATCTACTCTACAAATTAAAATGCAAAAAGAAATAAAAAGACAAGAAAGTAAATCTACTCTACAAATTAAAATGCAAAAGGAAATAAAAAGACAAGAAAGTAAATCTACTCTACAAGACATGAATGTAAATCTAAACTAATAAGCAATAAGAAATTACTAAAAAGAAATAAGAAATAAAAGAGAAAAATAAAAGAAAAGCAAACCTTTAAATTGCTCTTCATCTCCATTTTCATCATCCAACAAAGAGAAGAAAAGAAAAATTTAAAGTGGAGAAAAATTCTTTTATTAATTGTAACAAAAGTTATAAATTTGGAAGGTCTTCTCAATTAAGAGTAACGCTCCTCTCCAAATAGAGTTACAAAATTTTTTACACCCCTAACCCCTCACTCTCTACCCCTATTTATAGTAAACATCAGTGGATGAGAGCCATTGGATTAAAATCTTATCCAAAAATAACAAATTTCAGCCTTAGATTTGTAACAGAATGTCGGAGGTATCGATACCAGCATCGATAGGCCTATCGATGCTGGTGATGCGGCATAATTATGTACCAAAATTACAAGTGCACAATTTATCAAGTTATAGTATAAAAAATATCGATCCCACGAGGAATGTGATTTTAAGAGATTATTAGAAATGGTTCTTATGTTTTGTGCATGGTAATTAGGAATAAAGAATAAGTGTGATTTTGTTGAGTGATTGTTATGAATATATGCAAAAGATAATAAATTGAATTTTAGAGGAGAGAAGGAATCAAAGAATTAATGAAATCACAAGGCAAGGAAGAAGAATGAATAAAATCAAGAAATAAACCAAGAATGAAAAGGAAATTTAAGAAAGTTAAGATGGAGGATTCAAAAGAGGTAAGAAATCTAGAATATAATCCACTAACCAATTTCAATTACAAAATATAAACTATTATCTTTTTATTATATTTTAACTTAGATTTATTAAGCATAGATTATCAAACCATTTATGGAAAGTGTAACCTATCAAATTATCATCTAAGTCAAAATTACTATTCATGATAAGAACAACAACATGATAATAATCCTAGAATTCATAAGCATAACCTATCAAACCATTTAAGGAAAGCATATATTATCAAATTCTTCTTCTACCGATTAGTTCTCTAGTTGATTATCCTAAACATGAACATTTTAAATGCAAGAGAATAATTCATACAATATAAAGGAAATTAGACTAGTTTCATACAATTCTAAGATTCTTACAAGAATTAAATTCACATCTTAAGAAATAAAAGCAAGAAGAAAAGGAACTAATTACAAAAATAAAAAAAAAAGAAAAATCTAAACTATGAACAAGAAATAAATCTAACTACAAAGAAAATAAAAATCTACACTACAAAATATATTACAAAAATTAAATGCAAGAAAATAAATCTATTCTACAAATTAAAGTGCAAAAAGAAATAAAAAGACAAGAAAATAAATCTACACTACAAGCATGAATTTAAATCTAACTAATAAGCAATAATAAAGAAATTACTAAAAAGAAATAAAAGAGAAAAGAAATGCAAACCTTCAAATTGCTCTTCATCTCCATCCTCATCATTCAACAAAGAGGAGAAAAAACAAATTTAAAGAGGAAAAAATTATTATTATTAATTGCAACTAAAGTTATAATTTTTGGAAGGCCTTCTCAATTAAGAGTAGCCCTCCTCTCCAAAAGGAGTTTACAAAATTTTTCACACCCTTAACCCCTCACTCTCTACCCCTATTTATAGTAATCTTCAATGAATATGAGCCATTGGATTTGTCTTGAGCCCCAAGCAACAATCTCCACCTTTGAATTTGCTTTTTGTTCTTCTCTAGCCCAATCTTAATTTGATTTTCCAAGGCCCAATCTTCATTTGATTTTTCAAATTCTGCAGCAGCCTATCAAGTCCGGCCCACATCTTCATTTGCTTTAGAAAATGAAGGTCCGGTCCACTTCACACTGATTTTCTTGTAAAAACAATCCAAACCAAAGTCCGGCCCATTTCAAAACCAAAGCAGTTCGGTCATGTAAAAAAATGCAGCACCAGTTCGATCTTGATTTTCGGAATTTAAAATCCAATGCAGCCATGAAGCAATCAAGTCCAGGATTAGATTTTCGGCCCATTGGAGCTTCCCTTGATCATTTTCCAAAATGAAAATATAAAGCTAAACAAGTCCATATGCAGCAGGTCCAATGATTAATTTTTGATTCCAAATTAAAATCTCAGCAGCCGGCCCATTGGGGATTAAATCCTTCAGCCCATTCGGTCTTATTCCACATTTCATTTGCTTTTGAAAATCAAAAGCCAAGTCTTCACAAGCTGTCCGGCCCACTTGTACACAAGTCCACATTTCATTTGATTTCCAAGCCAAGTCCGGTCCACTTCATTAAAATCTAACTTTGCAGCAGCTGGTTATGGTGTTGTAATCTTTGCATCCAAGTCCATTCATTCCACTTTTTGCATCCAAGTCCATTCATTCCAACTTTTTGGTGTAATCATTTTTTTTGATGGGCTTTGGGCCTTTTAAAATTCACTTTGGCTTCTTGAATTTCTCTTATTTCTTCATTTACTCAAGGGCCTTTGTTGAGAGATGGGATTTTTGGGATTTATTCTTCATTAACCTGTAATTAAAGATAAAAGCAATTATTAGTGGTATATTTATTCATATAAAATAGATAATGAGGATATAAAATTATAATAAAAATATGATTATCAGCTGGCATCGATACGGGCATTGATGCTAGCTCGATGCTGGCATCGATGTGAAGTCCTTCCTGGTTGTTGTCCGAGGATCCACCTTGTGCTTGTTCTTGGGCTTGGGCCTTGGAAATTTTCTTAGCATTTTGGGCTTTAACACATCATTAAATATTGAAAGAATTTATTTGGCTTCATGGGCTTCATTTCTTCATGGCTAGATTCTTTTGCTTTGGGCTTTTGGATAAATTGGCAATTTGATTTTCCAATGGGCTTCTTGATTTCTTTTTTGCTTTATTTCTTTATTAAATCAATGGCTTTTGATGAGAGATGAGATTTTTTGGAATTTATTCTTCATTAACCTGTATTTAAAGATAAAACAATTATTAGTGGTATATTTATTCATATAAAATAGATAATGAGGGTATAAAATTGAAATAAAATGTGATTATTAGCTTCTTCATCACACACACATGTACATGCACATACTCATAAAGTTCATCATAAGCATGCTCACGTGTTTAAATGTGATTATTGTGGTCGTTTTGGTCATTTGGTCAAATATTGTTTTGATTTGAAAAGAAAATCTAGTTTGCTAAATGTTTCTAGTAGACCACAAGTTTTTAAGTATGGTGTTTGTGGTAGGTTTGGACACTTAGCGAAATTTTTCTTTGATTTACAAAATATTTCAAAATCGCAAGTTGTTCCAAAAGAACTACCTTTGTTTAATGATGTTTCACATTTGCAAAGAGCTACAAATAAATTTTCCTTGTTTGCAAATGGTTCCCGTGCACTTTCACATGGTCATCATAAACAAATGCATCCTTTTCATTGCATTTATTGTAATCGGATGGGTCATTTTAGTGATTATTGCTATGACCGTATTAGTGCACTACATGCGCCCAAATGGGTTCATAACCCAAGGACTTTGAGCTTAAATGATAGGGGTATATCCCTAAACCTTTTGGGTACAAAGAACACTTGGGTACCAAAACAAATTTGATTTTTTTTAAAACCAAGATGTTTAATGTTTTTATTTTTCTAGGTTTTGGAAAACTTTTGTTTTATGATTTAAATCTTGATTTATGATTTCATTTGAGTGATTTGTTTTTATTCGAAAACTTTTTTCATGATTCTCATGTTTTCTTTTCTCTTGTTTTCATAAATCTATTTTATACATTGTTATGGTAATTTACCATCTAGAGATAAGAACGTCGAAAGATTGACTACAAAGGCCCAAAAAGCCATGGTCCTGACTGGCTCAAGAAACTCAGAAACCCGAACCGAGGTCAAGTCTATTTACCAGTCAAGCAGGCGAGCCCTCTCTCGACCAAGAGTCATCATAACCGACTCGAAGTGCGGGGCCAGTCGGTCCTCCGTAATTAAGACGACTCCCAGAGCGGACGTTTCGATGGCGCTCTCGTCCTAAAACTCACTCGGTTGTCGGTCGACAAATCATAGTGATGACTCACGGATCAACCCGCCTCGACTAAAGGGATAAGATCCGACCAAGACCACTTCAAATGTTACTCGAAGCTACAACATTGACTAGTCCCGTCAGGATCTACACTCTGATAAGGATCTCCTACACAAGCCGCCTATTCCACTCACAAGTTATTTCCCAGAGAATTGCCATGATGCTTCTCTGTAAACAAATGACTTCTCCTCTAATTCCCAGCTGCCACCTGGAGAGAGAAGGACGGCCACACAGCCGACCTACCCTACACCCTACCTACTCTGACAAACCCAGAGCACTGAGAAGACTTCTCTCTCCTGCCACCTGACACAGAGTGACTTCCCTCCTAGGCGACTACCGACACCTGGAGGAAGAAAGATGACTCAACAGCCTACCTGTTCACCTTTCAAACCGCCTCCTGTACATAGTTAACAAAAGACGAGGGGCAAACTCCCAGAGGCAAGGGGGCTATAAAAGGAGGTAAGGAAGGTAAGGGCGGGAGAGCTCTGTCTACTTCTTCTTGCACCTTAGCTTTACTCCCATTTTGTATTTTAATAATTCCAAGAGGAAAAACCCCCTACAAGGACCTCAATAGCCCAGGGGCCTCTCAACAAACCCTCCCTAAGTTCATCAACTGACTTGATCGTCGGAGGTACCACGGGGGAAACTAGCCCCGTATTCCTGCAATTCTTGTATGTGCAGGTTATCAATCCACCCCGCGCGCTCAGGATCGGGCATAAAGTCGGAGGAAGAGTCGGCCCCAACATTCATCCTCTCCTTCTTCCCCACCGTTTCTAGGATCAAAACTGTATTCGTCTACGGGAAACCCCATCGACTGTTTGTTCACGAGCATCAACAGTTTGGCGCCCACCGTGGGGTCTACTTTCTTCTCTAAGAAGAAATGCCCAATTCTAAGTCGGGGCCTGATATTGTTCATTCTTGAAGAGCATTGAAATTGCACCGTTCAAGATAAACAAAGCCTGGAATCGCATCATTCAAGCTAAGGAGGATTAACCTATGGCTATGAGGAGCCAATGTGGGTGTAGCCCTTAGAGGCTCCAGCAGATTTCTGGGGAGTATTTGCCAAGTAGAACCCCAAAAGCCCTCCTAAGAAAAGACACACCACTATGGTGCTTGTCTGGCTTGAGAATGTAGTACATGCTTCTAATCGCCGCCACAGATGAAAAACCCCACCGCCTGGACAACCAAGAGGCCTGGGGTTGGATCGTAAATGGAACCCCCAAGGGTAATGATCAGATCTAGTATCGCTCAAGCTCCTGTCGGCAATGGCTCCCCTGAACAAGGAGCAGCGATCAGGTCTGTGGCAGGCTCCTCGGACCATCACCACCTTCAAAGGAGAGTCCTTCCTCACCAAGGATGAGATTGCGGGGAAAAATCAAGGGCTCGCCATTTAGTCTTCTCAAGAAGATTAACAGCTCTGGTCCCCAGTCGTTGCTCAGAACCGCCAGAGTCAAAGTAAAACCTGGTGGTCGAAGCATGTGACTTGTACTCTCCCTGCAAGAAGGCTCCTCCATTTATAGGATCGTCTGGCCATCGCTATCCCTGGAAACCTCAAGAGGAAAAATATGATCCCATCAAATTCCAGGGAACAAAGCGTCGACATGTGGGGGTTCTCTCCAACAAGAAGCCCACATCACAAAAGTTGCCTGGGCCCCCTCCGTCGAGCAACATCTTCCAAAAAGCTCAAATAACGGAATATTGGGCCTAAGAGAGCAACCGACGGTGGACAAGCAAGATCTGTTGAAAATCACCATGTCCACCGTCAACCTATAAGGATCTCAGCAAAGCCTCCAAGCAGGTCCTTGGCTAATGAGATGGCAAATATGCCAGCAACTCAACAACGCCTAAAAAGCCAAACAACTCACCATCAAGAGAAAGAGCAAACCCCGATTCCGGGCGTTCCTTAGTTTGGCAACAAGGGCAGCCAATGAAGCAACGACTCGCTCTCATCAAGGTAGGAAGGTTCACAGGCGAAAAGAAATAGCCAAGGAAGTTCCGTCTCGGTGACTTTGTCCCCGGCCAAAAGCCGTCTCCAAGATGCACACAGACAAGAAACATGGAGTCGGCATCACTCGACGAGATAAATGTGAATGAGTTGTACTCTATCATGTATAAATTCCAATAATCAATGAAAATGTCAAAAATGAAAAGAAAGACATCAAAGACCTAGTCAACTGGGCCCTCGGCTATGTCGATAAAAGTCCTTGGTACCTCCTCAGGGTAAAACCAAGGCACGATCCTTTTTTACCGATTCCCACAGTTGACTCTCGGCCCTGGGGGAAATGAAAGACCTTGGTACCTAATCAGAGTAAAACCAAGGCAAAACGACTCATCGGTCGGTTACAAGACCTCGGCACCGCCTCAGGATAGGCCCAACGCTCGACAATTTCTCAGTCAACAGTTTTAGTGCCACCTCAGGATAGGACCAAGGCACAATGACTCCTCAGTCAGAACAAAGCCCTTGGTACCTAATCTGGGTAAAACCAAGGTAAAACGACTCCTCGGTTGGTTACAAGACCTCGACGCTGCCTCAGGATAGGCCCAACGCTCGATGACTTCTCAGTCAACAGTTTTGACGCCACCTCAGGATAGGCCCAAGGCACAAAGACTCCTCAGTTGGTACAAAGCCCTTAAATCTAGGTAAAACCAAGACAAAATGACTCCTTGGTCGGTTACAAGACCTCGACACCACCTCAGGATAGGCCCAACGCTCGACGACTTCTCAGTCAACAGTTTTGGCACCACCTCAGGATAGGCCCAAGGCACAATGAATCCTTAGTCGGAACAAAGCCCTTGGTACCTAATCTGGGTAAAACCAAGGCAAAACAACTTCCTAATCGGTATAAAGCCCTTGGTACGTAATCTGGGTAAAACCAAGGCAAAACGACTTCCCAGTCGGTATAAAGCCCTTGGTACCTAATTTGGGTAAAACCAAGGCAAAACGACTTCTCAGTCGGTATAAAGCCCTTGGTACCTCCTCAGGGTAAAACCAAGGCAAAATGACTTCCCAGTCGGTATAAAGCCCTTGGTACCTCCTCAGGGTAAAACCAAGGCAAAATGACTTCCCAGTCGGTATAAAGCCCTTAGTACCTCCTCAGGGTAAAACTAAGGCAAAACAACTTCTCAGTCGATACAAAGCCCTTGGTACCTCCTCAGGGTAAAACCAAGGCAAAATAACTTCTCAGTCGGGAAAAATCCCTTGGTACCTCCTCAGGGTAAAACCAAGGCAAAACGACTTCTCAGTCGGTATAAAGCCCTTGGTACCTCCTCAGGGTAAAACCAAGGCAAAATGACTTCCCAGTCGGTATAAAGCCCTTGGTACCTCCTCAGGGTAAAACCAAGGCAAAATGACTTCCCAGTCGGTATAAAGCCCTTAGTACCTCCTCAGGGTAAAACTAAGGCAAAACAACTTCTCAGTCGATACAAAGCCCTTGGTACCTCCTCAGGGTAAAACCAAGGCAAAATAACTTCTCAGTCGGGAAAAATCCCTTGGTACCTCCTCAGGGTAAAACCAAGGCAAAATGATTTCTTAGTCGGTATAAAGACCCTGGTACCTAATCTGGGTAAAACCAAGGCAAAACGACTACTCAGTCGAAAAAAAGCTCTTGGCTCTTCCTAAAGAATAAAATCCAAGGCAAAACAACTTCTCAATCGGCACAAAGCCCTTAGTACCTCCTCAGGGTAAAACCTAGGCAAAACGACTTCTCAGTCGGAAAAAAGCCCTTGGCTCTTTCTAAAGAATAAAGTCTAAGGCAAAACGACTTCTCAATCGGCACAAAGCCCTTGGTACCTAATCTGGGTAAAACCAAGGGAAAATAACTTCTCAATCGGTATAAAGCCCTTGGCTCTTCCTAAAGAATAAAGTCCAAGGCAAAACGACTTCCTAGTCAGAACAAAGTCCTTGGCTCTTCATCTAAGAACTAAACAAGGCACAACGACTTCTTAGTCGGTTCAAAAACCTTTGATTCCGTATCAAAAGTAACCCGAAGTATAAAGACTCCTCAAGTCAGCGCTTCACCTATGGTTCCCTACCTAGATGAACCCAAGACAAGGCCCCAAGGGACCGACATTATAAAAAAAAGAGAGCAGCAAAGTTCAACATGTTCAAATCATTTCAGCAACTCTCAAAAGCAAAAGATAGGAAAAATCACTCTCATTCAAAAAAGAGTTTTGTACATCTTTTACAAAACAAGGGCCCAACTGGGCTTAAAGGGAGCAAAAGATAAAGAAAGAGAAAAAAAAGGGGGGGGGACATCTATTCTTAAAAGCGTTTTCCTAAGACTGAGGGTCATCACCCTCAGATTCCCTCTTCATTCTCTTCGAAGCCCTTTTGGAAGAACTCGGCTCCTCCGAGTCAGCACCTCTTTTACAGACCTCAATTGGTAGAAGAAGGACTGTCGCTTCGGAGCTAGAGGAGGATGAGGAGGACCCTCCCATCTCCGAGAGTTCTTCTCCGACCAAAGCTCTGGACTCTTGGAGACCGAAAAGACCCCGTAGCTTCTCGAGATCTTTGGCCTCACAAAGCTCTGGACTCTTGGAGACCGAAAAGACCCCGTAGCTTCTCGAGATCTTTGGCCTCAGGGTCACTAAGAGCCCTCGGCTCCATTACATTCTACTGCACCTCGGTCCAACCCGAGCAGGACAATATATTATCGGCGTTGAACACACAGGTGAAGAGCCTCTTCCATTCTTCATTTAGTTCTGGGAGGTCGACATCCAAACATAAATCGTCTCGATAGCAGAAGAAATAGTAGGGGTCCCCCTCAGTGGACCCCACGCTGACCACGAGCGTCAACAAGCTAATGCTAGGAACCATGTCTACCTCAGAGCAGACGTCTATAAACACTATCAAAGTGCAGATGGTGTGCAGGTGGAATTGACAGGGGGAAACCCCCAATGCCGCAAAAACCTCCATGACAAAAGGATGTAGCGGCAGGCGTAGACCACACTGTAGGTGCGCCAGGTAGAGAGGCATTCGGTCCTCGCCATGCATATGCACCAGAGTAAAGCTATCCGGTGCCCCTATGGTCATTGCATGAGAGATGTCGTACCTATCATGCAACCATACCGCGTCATCCACAGACATTCTCGACCGAGATAAGTACAGAACCCTAAGCTTCCTCTCACGATCATTTTGAAGAAAGGCCATGATAAAATCTCGTAGGAAGAAATGAAAGAACCTACGAAGAGAAATGTTCTTGAGATAGAGTACTATTTCAATAGCGTCGGCAACTATTTATAGGCTCCCGAGGAAACAAGCGAGAGAACTCAAGAGGCTCAATCCTTGGAGCAACTAATGCAGATACGCTTCGGGAATCTAAAACGGATTGTTGGAGATACGGACCGCCGCTCACACCAATCAATAGGCAAAGCGAAGCGTCGCCCGCTCTAACCCCTGATGCCTCGTTTCCTATGAAGAAACGGTTTCCAAAACCGACAACATCAATCTACAGAAGGTTGACGGTTAGCGAGTCTTGCACCACGTCTCTAAGCCACGATCGGCTGGCTAAAGAGTCTCGAACACCCTGAGTAAATTCATTTCACTCGGACCCAACCAAAGTCAGCTCCAAATGAAAGGGGCCAACTGTTATGGTAATTTACCATCTAGAGATAAGAACGTCGAAAGATTGACTACAAAGGCCCAAAAAGCCATGGTCCTAACTGGCTCAAGAAACTCAGAAACCCGGACCGAGGTCAAGTCTATTGACCAGTCAAGCAGGCGAGCCCTCTCTCGACCAAGAGTCGTTATAACTGACTCAAAGCGCAGGACCAGTCGGTCCTCCGTAATTAAGATGACTCCCCGAGCGGACGTCTCGATGGCGCTCTCGTCCCAAAACTCACTCGGTTGTCGGTCAACAAATCATAGTGATGACTCACGGATCAACCCGCCTCGACTAAAGGGATAAGATTCGACCAAGACCACTTCAAATGTCACTCGAAGCTACAGCATTGACTAGTCCCATCAAGATCTACTCTCTGACAAGGATCTCCTGCACAAGCCGCTTATCCCACTCACAAGTCATTTCCCAGAGAATTGCCATGATGCTTCTCTGTACACAAATGACTTCTCCTCTAATTCCCAGCCACCACCTGGAGAAAGAAGGATGGCCACACAGCCAACCTACTCTACACCCTGCCTACTCTGACAAACCCAAAGCACTAAGAAGACTTCTCTCCCCTGATATCGAGTGACTTCCCTCCCAGTCTCCTACCGACACCTAGAGGAAGAAAGATGACTCAGCAACATGCGTGCTCACCTTCAAACCGCTTCCTGTGCATAGTCAACAAAAGCCGAGGGGCAAACTCCCAGCGGCAAGGGGGCTATAAAAAGAGGTAAGGAAGGTAAGGGCGGGAGAGCTCTGGCTACTTCTTCTTGCACCTTAGCTTTACTCCCCTTTTGTATTTTAATAATTCCAAGAGCAAAAACCCCCTGTAAGGACCTCAATGGCCCAGGGGCCTCTCAACAAACCCTCCCCAAGTTCATCAACTGACTTGATCGTCGGAGGTACCATGCGGGAAACTAGCCCCGTAGTCCTGCGATTCTTGTATGTATAGGTTATCAGTCCACCCCGCGCGCTCAGGATCAGGCATAAATTCGGAGGAAGAGTCGGCCCCAACATTCATCCTCTCCTTCTTCCCCACCATTACCAGGATCGAAACTGCATCCCTCTGCGGGAAACCCCCATCGACTGTTTGTTTACAAGCATCAACATACATGGTTTATAAGTTTTTTGCTATGAGACATTATTTCATAATGACATATCTAATTGTGTTCTTATTGCCTTTTGGATGTGAGTGATATTTAGCATGTTTATGCTTGCTCACATGTTTGCCTTGTACTTTATTGCATATATTCCATAAGGCATTTTGATAGGAGGAGCAATCCCTATATTTGTTTTATACTCACCGTGCTTATTTGCAGGGGGAGCTTTCGCTCTCTTCATTCTTTTATTTTCCCCTTTTTGATGTTGTCAAAGAGGGAGAAATATTGTGAGTATATCTTGTTTTGGTTATATGCATGATAATTCTAATTTACATATTAATTTCCCTTCATGCATATATCTCTTTTTGTAAATTGTTTGTCATCAGAAAAAATGAGGAGATTGTTGGGTCCTTTTGTTTTGATGATGATTAACAAATAATTTACAACTAATATTGTTTGTCTAGTGTTTGTGTTTTTTATTTATTTTAGGCAAACAATATGTTGGAGGATGGATAAAATCGATCTTTCACGATCATATCCAATAGAGGTTGACAGAATAGTGGAGTGAAGCCATGCAATTTAAGTTAAAAATTCAAGTTTAAGCTTCATCCCCAAATTTACCAAGAAGAGCTTATTGAAGATCAAGATCATTGCTTGGGTAATTTAGTTTAGGTTTTTATATTATGTGTGTTAGTACTTTAAGCTCAATTATATACACACATACACGTTTTGGTTTTGTATATATATAGTTATATATATACATATATATTTTGGTTTAGCTATATAGATATGAAACAATATATATTTTCATATACACTTTCATATGTTTCATATTCTATTGTATTTGGAAAAATATTGTGTTTTTGGTTTATATAGTTTACAGACTTAACAACTATAGTCTATACTTTTTATCAAGTCTATAAAATTATTTTACAAAGTTTCAAAACTTGGTTTATGTTAAAACATCAAAATTCAAGTATCTCATGTTTTCATGTTTTGGACATATTTGTAAAATGATGATATTTTACAAATGGGAGATGCTTTTTTAAAAACCAGTTTTTGTAACATGTATATTATCATGTTTACAATCATTTCCCAAAGTTTCATAATTTTTGGAATTTGTTTGCTATTTTTAAAGACAGTTTAAAAATCAGTTTTACTGTTTTAATCAGGCTGATACAGTATTATCAGTCGACTGATACATGTGTTCAGTCGACTGAAGAAATCGCCTAGAATAACAAAAAGTTTCTATTTTGTTTTGGTCGACTGATCAGTCAACTGATAAGGTCATCAGTCGACTGATAAAGTCCGTCAGTCGGCTGATGAGCTAGAAAACACCTCAGCTCATCAGTCGACTGATGAAAGCCGTCAGTCGACTGATGCTGTAACGGCTAGTTTTTTCCAGCCTGTTCTAGTTTTGGTTTTTTAGTCTTTTTGTCTTGTTTTCTCTTGGCTTTAGGGTTCCTATAAATACCCCCCACATATCCTCAGTTCTATTTACTGAAGAGAAAAGTTTTACAAGGGTTTTAAAAGTTTGTTTTGTTTGTTTAAAGGTGATTAAGCATTGTTTAAGAGTTTTGTTTGTGAAGATAATTTCACAAGAGCAAGTAGAGATCATCTATTGGTGTTTGAGCATTCAACTCTTCACCCTCTCTCTTATTATCTATAGAGAAGTTTCATTAAACTCAATTCTAGCTATTTATTATTTTGATTCTAATTTCCATAAGCTAGATTTCATTATGGAGTTTAAATTGTTTTATTGATACTCTTTATTTACACACACAACCATTAAGCTTATTGTATTTCATACATAGTATAATTTGGGTTGTGGGGAGTGTGACATTGAGAGTGAGCTTACATTGTGTTCTCATCCATTATAGAGAACAATTTATTTGTATTGAGAGCCTAATTGTGTAGATCACTTTGTAATACACTAGTACACCAAGAGGAGTGTGTCGTGAGAGACGGGGTCGTCCCAAGAGGAGTGGGGTAGGTGGTAATGCCTATAGAGAGGTTGTAATTCCTAACACTTAAGTGAGACACGGGCTAGAGACCAACACTTAAGGTGGTAGTTAGTGTAGTTACATTGTGAGTGATTGTGAACGTTGATCGGTGAGCGTTGAAAACCGATATTGTGAGGTGTAAACGTTTTTCGGGTAAACGTAGAAAACCCGGTGTGATAGTGGAGATCTCCTCGAGGTGAGGAGCGGAGACGTAGGTCGTGGGGACCGAACTCCGTGAACATATCATTTGTTTGTGATTGCATTAGCGCACTTTTACATTCGTGCTTATTATTCATATTGCCTTTGTCAATTACTCAATGTTTATATTGCCCTATCACTTTAGTAGTTTGTTTACCCTTGTGTTACTTGTATATCCTTGTACATATATTTGTAATATATCATTCTTGCTAGGATATATTTGTTAACTAGTTTTAATGGGCATAAAATCGGATTAGATTAGCATAAACCCTATTCACCCCTCTCTAGGGCTCTTTCCTAGTGGCATTAGGGTGCTTTCAGTATATACTTTTTTCTTGTTTGTTCTTAATGAGTTTTTTAGTTATGGTCTTTCTTCTAAAAATTGAGTTGTTCTGATTTTTTTTATTGGATCGTGGCTCCTTTTTAAAAAAATAGATAACTTGAGTTGGAGTTCTTTTTGTACAAAAATACAAAATAAGGGCGTAGATGATTTTTTTTAAAATTTAAAATTCAAATTAGATGACTTAATCGTCAATCTCTTCTTTATAATATCTTTTTTAATTCTAAAATTAAAAAAATGCTACCTCACTAAATATGTGTGGATAGTTTTTATTTCAAATTTTTAAATTCAAAACAAGGGAGAAACAAGTGTAAGTTTTTTTAGATTAAGGCTTAGAGTAAGCTACAAATCTTTTTTCATTTATAAGGGGGATCTAAACTTTTTTCCATCTTTAACAATTCATGTAATTTAATTAGTTCTTTGATTCACAAAATAGCAGATCCAAGTTTGCCTTTCAAATGATTCTCCTGGCAGGATTTCAATTCTCATATTAATTTGATAGTCAATGTACATTTTAACAATAGTTACCACTAATTTATTCTTTGATAGGTATAAAGGTCTTCACAAATAACAACTAAAATATTCTCTCTATAAAAATTGAAATATGGATAACTTTCACTAAATCCCCATATGTTGGGGTGTTTGACACTAAACCCCTAATACCTTTGAAACTCTCGCTAAACCCCCCAAAACTTTTGACAGAAAATTCTCAAATTAACACTGTTTAGCACTTGTGCAATCAAATAACCAAACTTTCCCCCATAAATTTTAGCATCAAATAAGTTTTTAGTATAGTGACTTAACCCCCACCCCCCCAATAACTTTTGGTTAATCCCATAAGAATGATAGTTTTCAATTTTCAATGTTTTACATGTAATTTTTTGATTTTTCAGGACATTATTTATAATTTTTGAATTTTAAAGAGGTTTTTTATAATTTTTGGTTTTTGCATAGATCTATTTGTAATATGCAAATTTTCCATCTAGTTGTTTATAATTTTTGAATTTTTGGGTCTAATTTACAATATTTATATCTTTTACATGGCTTTAACAGTTTTAGATTTTTTTAGGTGGGGGTGTCATTTGTAACTTTTGTAGTTTTTAGGGATTTGTTTGTAGTTTTATATATTTTTATGAGTTATTTGTAAATTATAGAATTTGAAAGGGGTTTAATATTCAAACTCTTAGGAGGTTTGTTTATAGTTTCATATTTTTTTAGAGGGCTATTCACTTTTTTTAAGAGTTATTTTTTTGTAAATTTATGAGTTAATATACAAATATGTATGTTTTGAAAGGATATTGATGTTGAGAGACATCAATGTAAAATTATGAGATAATATAAGTGCAAAAACTCAAAATGCTTTGGGAGTTTTCTAAACTTCTAAATTTTATTAGGAGTTTTAAAATTTTGGCGGCCTTTGGCCATCACATTTTATTACACTTTTATACCGCCATTATCTAATTTTTTAAATAAATATATCACTAATAACGTATTTTTCTCTTAGTAAGCAGGAAATGAAGAATTAATGAATAAGGGCTAAAAAAGAACTGAAAGTTCCTCATTTTTTAACCTTTTATTGAAGCATAAAATCAAACCAAGCAGTCTATCGATACCAGTATTGATACCACTATCGATAATAGTATTGATACTATTATCAATAGAGGTACCGATACCCGTATCGATAGTAGTATATATACCTAGTAAGCAATTATGAATCAAAGGCTGAAATTATGTAACTTGGGGCTTAATCTTGATCTAAAGACTAATATTGATTGTAATACTTTATACATAGGGGTAAAGAGTGAGGGTTTGAGTGTAAAATTTTTTGTAATAATCTCCATTAGAGAGGAGAGTTACTCTTAATTGAGAAAAACTTTCAAAATTATAAACTTTACTTAAAATTAATAAGAATAAAATTTTCTCACCTTTTAAATATTCTTTTCTTCTTTTTTATTGATGAAAATGAAGATGGAAAACCTTTTTTTCACAGGGCTAACCCCTTGCAACGTAAGTTTTTATTTATTTTTTTCTCATCTATTTTCTTATTTTAGAAATTTATGTTTAGGATTTTATTTTCTTTTTTATGTTAGTAGATTAGATTTATTTTCATGTCTTGTAGCTTAGATTTACTTTCATGCTCTTTTATTTTGTTGTTTATTTTTCATATTCTTTTGTTATTTTTATGCATTTTCTTTTATAATGTAGATTTATTTTTGTGCTCTTTTATTTTAGTTAGTAAGATTTCCTTTATGCTCATAGTTTAAATCTTTATTTCCTTAATTTTTTTTTCTTATTTTTATAGTTAGTTTTTATTTTAGATCTTCTTCTTTTATGCTCTCTAGTCTAGTTTTATTTCTTTGTTTTTATTTTCTAACATGTGCAACTAAATATTGTAGGAATTCTAGAATTGTATGAAACTAGTTTGATTTCTTTTATGATTTGTGGATTTCTCTCTTGTACTCAAAATGATCATGTTTAGGATAATTGTTATAGCCATTTTAGTGATGGAAAATAATCACCAATCGATGGTAGGCAAGTGTTCTACATTATGCATAATCAGGTCACATCTTAAGATAATCAAAAGCCCAGCTCCGTCAACTCGACACGCCGACATCCTGCGAGGATGACTCGAAAGACGTCACATATCGACGACCCGAAAGGTGTTACGTGTCATCTCCCGGCTGAGTCGACTACTTAACCACTCTACTCGGCCAACTCATTAGCCAACACCTTGTGAGGGTGATTCGACAGATGGTACTTCTCGACCATCAGACGAATAGAAAGGCGACGAAACACCTCGAGCCTCGAGCTCCTCTTGTGCACTGATGACCAATCTCCTCTCCATAAATGCCATTAAATGCATTATGCGCTCCATTACTCCTCTGCCTCCAATAGCATTTATGACACATCGGACCATATGCACGCTCCACACCACTTCGCATTAAACCGAAGTGGCCTCTCCTCCACTCCTCGGCCAACACTTGTAAAGTTGAAGCTGACTTGGCCGCCAGCCTATGCCCGGCCAAAGTTACCATCCTACCCTCCTTCCACTACTATAAAAGGGGATACTATTTCCATTACAAGGGTAAGCTTTTTCAACCATTCTCTGAACTTAAGGGCTACTACAGTTCTTTTTACTTCTTCACACAAGCCACCCATTGACTTGATCGTCGGAGGAGCAACCGAGGAATCACACCTCGCCTTCTTACGATTTATTACTCATGCAGAGAAATACAACTTGCCCAAAGACCAGACATTTGGAGAGTTAGAGGACCTCCGTCAACACAATTAATTCCTTTCATTCGACTGTGTGATTCCATACATCAATAGTTTAGTGGCTACAGTGGGGCCTTCTTTCTTCTCTAAAGAAAATCATGTCTAACTCTAGGCACATGCCTGATCAAACTATCTTCGGAGATCCACAACCAAAAAGCTTGAGGAATCCACCCAACGGATTAGTCAAGGCTTACAGCAGCAGTTCACTACTTTCACTG